>NW_026622786.1:68224307-68589932 GCF_023065955.2 Ursus arctos | reverse complement strand
AGTCAAACAGACATGGGTTTGAGTCGAGCTCTACCCTAAGTTGCCTATCTCTTTAAATTATAGTTTCCTCAGTTGTAAATTGGAAATAATAGCACCTATACTTCAAGATAGTTATGAGAATTGAATGACATAGTACATATGAAGCACTAAGTAGAGTACCTGACACATAGTCTACTGCTTTTATTACTATTTTGATTTTCTCAATATACCTAAAATAATTCATGGAATTACAAGAAATGCCAATAAATAGCTTATTATAGTCTATTTAGAGAGAAAAGAATCACATATATGAAAATGTAAACAGCAATGCAAATCAAGGTGTATGGAATACCAAACAGGTAGGAGAGATCGTGAGCGGTCTGAAGAAAGCACTCCTGAAGAAGGTCCTATAATAACAGAGGACTCTGAATGGCAAGCAAAGGAATATGGGAAGTCACTGAACATTTGCAAGCAGGTCACTGACATAGTATTTATTTTTATTCATTTACTTAAAAACACAAATGTAGCACTTACTCTGTGCCAGACACTGTTCTATGTGCTTTATAAATATGAACTCACTTAATTCCCCAAACAACTCTGTGAGATCAGTACTATTATTACTACTATGAGATAAGTACTATTAATACTACTATTAGTATTATTACCTCCACTTTACAAAGAGGGAGACTAAGGCTCAGAAAGGTTAACTAACTTATCAAAGTCATTCATGTAATAAGTGGCAGAGCTAGGACTTAAAATGGGTGGCTTGGCTCTAGAGTGAGTCTGTGTTATTTATTTATTTATTTATTTTAAAGATTTTATTTATTTATTTGACAGAGAGAGAGACAGCCAGTGAGAGAGGGAACACAAGCAGGGGAAGTGGGAGAGGAAGAAGCAGGCTCCCACCAGAGGAGCCCGATGTGGGGCTTGATCCCAGGACCCTGGGATCATGCCCTGAGCCATAGGCAGACGCTTAATGACTGAGCCACCCAGGTGCCCCATATTTTGTGTTTTTTTAAAGATTTAATTAATTTATTTGACAGAGAGAGAGAACACAAGCAGGGGGAGAAGAAGAGGGAAAAGCAGGTTCCCCACTGAACAGGGAGCCCAAAGTGGGGCTCGATCTCAGGACCCTGAGATCATGACCTGAGCCGAAGGCAGACGCTCAACCGACTGAGCCACCCAGGCAGCCCAGAGTCTGTGTTCTTAACAAATACGCTATGTTTTTCATAATGAAATTAGAACTTTAAGAGGATTCAACTGAAGGCTATGAGAGGTAGAGGAGCAGGGAGGAATAAGAGCAGGGAAACCTACGTAGACAGGTAGTACAGTAAGCCAGGAACACAGTAAGATGATTTTAAGTAAGATGTGGGCAACAGGAATGAAACAGAAGAGGGTAATGTGAGTTGATTAGATACACAGGAGCAAAATCAAGAAAGACAAGTTTTCTTATGCCATTTTGTTTCATGTAATTGATCACTTTTGTTTTCTATGACCACCTTTCATTTTGGCTAGAAAGAGATGTCAAGAAAGGTATGCTCCTTTCTCCTTTCAGATTTGGCTTAGAGAGCACATGTTTTCATAAAGTATGTCAGCCCATTTTCATTCATTACCTGTCTTATTTCTTCTGCAGTTTTGTCTTTCACCATCTCAATGTTAAAGATTGAACTGAGAGTCTGAATGAGAAAATAAAAGGCAATTAACATCCACGATTAAGAAAATAAAACAGTTTAACTATCTGAAAGCCTTGTGGGAAGCAACAGGTCAGGACAGTGGAGCAGATCTTCAGTAAGTACAGAACGTGTATAAGAAAACCTGCATGCTCAGAGAAGTGAACCCCTAAGTCCAGGCAGGCTTTCACGGTGCTATTCCTGGGGTGTATCTATAAGTACTTTCCAAACGCTTTACCCTCGCTAATGCGCACTGCAGCATTTTGCAGCCGGCAAGAAGAGAAAATCTGGTTGTCACCTCTAACTGCTATTCCACTGGGGGTGACTCCTTATTTGCAAATTAAATGAGTAAACATGCTTTGATTTTTAAAAACTACTTTCTACAGAAAGAAAGCATCTCACTAGGATTTCCCTCATATTTCCTCTAGCACCCCCAGGACCCACACTATGCTAGAGGTTATATCAAGGACATAAAAATTCATAGAAATATTTTTCATCTCCACAGATGGAAAAAAAATCACAACATCATTGAACCACAGTAATTGTGTTCAAATTTGCAGCCTCTTGTTATAGATGCTCCATATGACTTGAGACTGACATCTTTAATTAGAAACCGACCTTGTCCTTAGTGAATCCTCTGCTCACAGGCTGCTTCCCCAGGGTGTCTGTCTGAAATAGAAGATGAGACAAGGTATTTATCTCTACCTTAGTCATAAGAAAAAGACCACCACGCTAGGTGAGGTGCACAATATCTCATTTAGTAATATGACACTTGAAAACTCACTTTTCTCCATTCTGAACACACTGAACACACTGTTCTGTGTGTTATCATTTGTGAGACAACTTTTCTAGGGCTAAGCCATTGAGATACAGAGATGAGAAAAGATTTCTTTGTTAGTAACTACCATCTACCGGTACTTAGAGTTATGTATCAGAAAACTGATCTCATTTTCACACCACTCACTTTCAGGTTCATTGTGAGAACAAAACAAATGAAACACTCCATTTGCACAGCTGCCTTCACCTTTTAATCACTAAGCCACTGTGGATATGAGGGACTCCTTCCCAGAATGAGGCCTGCTTGGGTTTCCTGTGCGCTGCTCTCTTATCTGCTCCATGGTGAGCCACAAAGGAGGTGAGCAATGGAAAAATGTATTTTTGAAGGCTGCTTCTCATCTGTGACACAATTCTGATGGCAGGCATCCTCACCAGACTGGTTTTTTCCAGCACTCACTCTTAATATTCCCTCTATCAAATTAGTGATTATTTCTTCTCCTAGCCCACTATCTCTGATAAAGGCCATAGCCAGGAAATCCTACTATGAGGTTTCTGATAATAGGGATGGGTTGTTCTAAGTCTTTCACTCAATTTCTCAGTTCAAGTCCATGCCTTTCAGAAGGAGTACAATCTACACCTGGGATTCTGAGGCTGAAAAACACTTACCTGCATAAAATCCTGTCTTGTTATTCTGCACCTCAAGGAATCCAAATCTTTCATAAATGATGCCACAGAACTAGTACGAACAAATCAGACAAAAGTCTGGTGTAGACAAATCTGTTGGATACACCCTCATCTTTTTGGCCATACCTACCCCTATACAGTGGCAGCACCCTAATGCAGTCTGTCCTTCACATGTAAACTTTCCAGAAGAAAGAGAACTGATCTCATTTTCACACCACTCACCTTCAGGTTCATTGTGAAAACAAAACAAATGAAACACTCCATTTGCACAGCTGCCTTCACCTTTTAATCACCAAGCTCAGTGTATTCTTTTCCCACAATGTCTCTCTAATCCATTCTTTATTTCCATTCGTACTTACAGAAATAACAAATTTAAGCTCCAAGTATAAGCTTATTGCATTTTATTTTAAACTAAGATACTTAAGAGGCACCATTATTTTATGTATCAGAAAATGATGCCAATTAAATAATAACACAATACTTTCACATCACATCAATTTTAAGAAAATCCTGCTGGAGATGTTAAAATGCAAAAAAAAATTTGGGTTTTAGAACAAATGAAATATGGTAATTAAAAATTATAGTTGAAAGTATGTGCCAAAAGTCTCAAGAGCACTTAATAGTTTATTTATTTATTTATTTATTAGAGAGAGAGAGCACATGCAGGGGGAGTGGCAGAGGGAGAGGGAGAAGCAGATTCTCCCCTGAGCAGGAAGCCTGACTTGGGGCTCAATCCCGGGACTCCGGGATCATGACCTGAGCCAAAGGCAGACGCTTTAACCAACTAGCCACCCACGCGCCCCTTAATAAAACACGTAAATGGGTACTCTATTACTCCCCTATAGATGCTTTGGAAATCTGTGTGGACAACTTTTCTGTTACCACAACAGTTGACTGGATGAGGACATTTGTATTTATGAGACGGGAAGCGGTGCCAGGAGCCGCAATCTAGTCAATGAATTCCACATAATGAAGAATTTTCCCTCACTCCGCACAACTTTTCAGTGTCTAGCCAGATGTCCTCATAAGTGAAAAACCTTTTTATAATTATCTGGGTCTAGACTCTAACTCCGTTTTGCTTTTCCTTTCCTCTTTTTTTTTTTTTTTTAACACGGCTTTAATAAACACTGAGTTTTTTAGAAATGCAAGTAGTATATAACTTAAAAGAAGATTGCACATTGTGAAATCTCATGAGGATCACTGATAACAACACTGCTCATGGTTTGCGAGTTTTTAAAAGTAATAACATGACACCCCTATACCAGTCAGCATTTGCTGCTTATGTATTCATGATGATTTCATGTATAGGTGAGAGCCTCTGACAACTGCATTAGGTTTGACAGCATAGCTGTGCTCAAGAACTTATAAAGTCCACTCATAAAAGTTTCATTTATATCACTCATTCATTGTAGAAATTTCATTTATATCATCTAAATAAGCATTTTATGAAAAAGTTCTTTCCTTGGGGGGCGCCTGGGTGGCTCAGTTGTTAAGCGTCTGCCTTCGGTTCAGGGCGTGATCCCAGGTCCCTGGGATGGAGCCCCGCATCAGGCTTCCTGCTCCGCTGGGAGCCTGCTTCTCCCTCTCCCACTCCCCCTGCTTGTGTTCCCTCTCTCACTGGCTGTCTCTCTCTTCGTCAAATAAATGAATAAAATCTTAAATAAACAAACAAATGCTTTTTAAAAAAAGGTTCTTTCCTTGGGACGCCTGGGTGGCTCAGTTGGTTAAGCATCTGACTCTTGGTTTCAGCTCAGGTCATGACCTCATGGGTCATGAGATGGAGCCCAGCATGAGAGGCACATCAGGGCTTCACGCTCATCAGGGAGTCTACTTGAAGATTCTCTCCCTCTGCCCTTCCCTCCATTCTCCCATGCGTTCACATGCACACACTCTCTTCTCTCAAATAAATAAATCTTAAAAAAACTTTTTGAGGTGCCTGGGTGGCTCAGTTGGTTAAGCGTCTGACTTTGGGTCAGGTCATGATCTCGGGGTCCTGGGATCAAGCTCTGTGTTGGGCTCTGCATTCAGTGGGGAGCTGCTTCTCCCTCTTCTTCTGCACCTCCCCAGCTCATGCTCTCTTTAATAAATAAAAATTAAAAATAAATAAATGAATAAATAAATCTTAAAGAAAAAGTTCTTTCCTTTATATTACAGCTAGAGCATTATATTGATTCTCCCCCACCCCCACCAAAATTATGTCTACCAGTGGGTTACATTGTCTACATTTCATTTCAGGGTACAAAATGGAGAATTAACCTTTTTGTTTTTTAATAAAAAGGGGATGTTGGGGTGCTCCTGGGTGGCTTAGTAGGTTTAGCGTCTGCTGTCGACACAGGTCATATTCCCAGAATTCCGGGATCAAGCCCCGTGTCGGGCTCCCTGTTCAGCTGGGAGTCTGCTTCTCCTTCTGCCCTCACCCCACTCTTGTGCACTCTCTTTCTCAAATAAATAAAATCTTTAAAAAAAGGGTGGGGGAATGTTGGGTCTCGTGGTAGGGAGGCAATGACTCAGAGCAAAGAAAAGGCTTTGCAAATGGAGTCATTAGCCCCCTTCTATCTAGCTAGATAAGAAAGACTATAAGTCATTATTTACCTAAGAGTTGCCATAATTTAAGTTACATCTTGACTTATGTTTGCATCTTGTCATCATGAAGTTGAATTTCTCAATCCGTTTACAAAAGGGGGGAAGAGCTTTCCCATGTCACATTCAAAGTTTATAATATAGTAATATTTCCAAGAGCTACTGATTTGTAACCTTGGCACTATAAATGTTTATTATAGGAAATTACATTTGTTAAAATATTTGTAGTAGAGACTTGTTTGTTCACATCAAGTTGTAAACTGTGTTTGTCATAGGAGGTTGAATTTGCTCTCCAACCTTGTAATGATTAACCCAGTGACTTGCTTTTGTTCTCATGAACTCAACCAGTGATAAAAAGACTGAGTGAATTCTCTTAAAATTTAGAATACTCAAAGCAAAAAAAGTTACTGTCCAAATTAAATAAATATCTTTCATTCTAAAACACAAGGTAGAATCCCAGTTTTTCACTGTATGTTATTTCAGGCCCAAACAGCCCACACCTGGATTACTGCATAGCCTTCCTGGTTTTAGCCTCTCCCACTCCAACTTGTTCTGTGTGCCACCCTAGGTTAGTATTTTTTCAAATCACAGGTTGAGAAATCAATTTACTGGATTGTGGCCAAAGTTTTTTTAAAAGAAAAAAAAAAGTACATTGCATATAGTAAAAGCATTGTTTTGTAAGAACTCTGCTTCAGTTATAATCATACACATGTGTATGTACTGAACTGCAGTGTAAAATACATTCTTTACTGTGGATCATGGTAAAAGGTTTAAAAAGCACTGTATTACATTTCAACATGCTTTTCCCCAGCTTTGATTCTTGTTTAAGGATAAGAGTAGCTATTAAGCACTTTTTTGTCCCATATCTCTAGAGCCCACAGCCATGTATACTTTGCCTTGACCATTCTACTGCACCCCCCAGGAGCATGGACTGCCTCTTTCATCCCTCTGTATCTCTACCATGACCACAGTACTTTGCCAGAAAGAGCAGGATACCATTTATGAATGGAGACTGAGCTGTGCAGCAAAGGCTATGTTCAGTTCATCCAGCTGACCCATCAGTGAGCCCACTCCCAGGATAGGGTTGGGCGGGGGGGTGCAGCACACTGGTGAGCCAGTAACACATAGAGAGGCAGGTCTTACCTTCTGTTCTATACATTTGATAAAGTCACCTTGCCTGGAGTGCCCCACTGGCTGCTTCCGAAACTCAATGCGCTTTTCCAGTCGGGATTCAAAAGCAGCTGGGTCAGACCTGAAACCAAAAGTGAAACCACCTGGGACTTTTTGAATTTGGAAATAACAAAGCATCATGTTGCACTTCCAGAGAGGACACAGGCATTCAAAAGCTGAAGGATTTGCCTATAAATCAAGAAAGTGGAAAAAGAAATCCAGTTATTTAACTACTGTTAATCGTCAAGGGGCCTGTGTAACATTCTTCTCCTGCAGGTTATTTCCTAGGGTGATGCAGACCTTGGTCCCTCAGGTACCTATACTCTGGGTACTTGGAATACAAATCCTCAAGATGGGAAGAGGACTCTGAAGTCATCTTGCATGGTCGTCCTACTCAGGCAGGAATCCAATAGCATTCCAATAGCTTTCACCTGAACACATCCAGTTCTTGGACATCTTCTTTACCCCATGCAAAGGCTAAACACCTGTTTATTCAGATGCAGGTGATTCACAGGCTTTAAACAGCATATTTTGTAGGAAAAGATTTAGCACCTGAGTTTCTCCCTGACTCTGTCTCCAAAGCACTTGCTCCTGCAGATGAAACATAAGAACTTGTCCTTTATGTCAAAATGAAGCTGGTCTTCAGGCCTGAAGTCCAGGTTGAGGCTGCCATCCTTGTTAAGAATTCTTCAGGCTGTGTAGCCAATGATGCGCTATTTGGCACTGCACACTTTGGTGAAGACAACATACAGGGATTACAGCTCCTGGGCCATGAGACCCGTAGTGTCACAGATGCAGTCTGCAGGATCCAGAGCCATCCTGATCACTTCTCTGGTGGAGTGCTTCCTGGTCAAGGCATTGTACGGGGCCCCTCTTTCACAGACCTCAGTCCCATAGGTGACATTAAACACTACTCCCTTCATGCCATTACATGGGCAGGTCTTCTTCCTCCCCTCCACAGCAGGCCAGCAACTCAGTGCAGTCACTCCAGGGGTCCTGCCCTGTGGGGTGTGGCACCTGCTGGGGCTGCAAATGCCAGGACCAGGGTTAGTGCTGCAAGCATCCACAGTCACACCTGGGACTGCCACGGTGAGTGGATAGAGTGAGCGGCAGCCTAGGCATTGGAGTCTGTGCACTCCCACCTTGGACGTCTTTTATTATTAAAACATCTGAGCCTCAATTTATCTGTATCTTTCATACTCAGGAATAAGAAAAAATGTCTAACCCCTTTTATGTGAGTACTTGAAAATTGCTATTATGTCACCCCCTGAAGTTTTCTGTAGGTTACATTTCCTTAGTTCTTTTGGCCCGTCTTCATATATGTGATTTGTGACTACTTCCTCACTATAAACCTGCTCCCTGGACACCCTCCAGTTTGTCCACACTCTAGATATAGTGGGCCTGCAGCTAGATCAAATACTCCCAATTCACCAATGCAAAGTGTGATGCAAAAATCCAGACACTAGGCTGAAGGGGTCAAGAGGGCACACAGCCTTGGCCTGCTATTGGCTTACGCCAAACTGTGGCTGGTGTGCTCCAACGGCCCAGGTTTCAGTGAATACAGAGACTGACAGATGCTACAGCATGAGAACCTTGTGTGGAACACTTAGGAATATGGACATTATCTAGAGTCAGTGAAGGTGCTCTGGAACACTCACTCTTTAAGACAGCAGTATGCGTAAATATTGATGGGAATGATCTGGTGGGGAAGGAGAATAAAACCAGCCATTCACTGGTTCATGAGTAAGAATGAGTGGGAACTGTTAAGTATTCAGAGTATGAGTAGACAACTCTCCTAAAATGCTGCCTGTGAAAGGGATCAATGGAGAAGAGGCTGGAGGGGAATGCAGGTCAAGGAAAGGTTTTAAAGAAGAGAAATCCTTGAGTATATTTGAATGCCGCTGGAAAGAGGGCAAAAATACTCATTCCTTTATTCTGTCATTTTTTTCAAAAAGGGAAGAAAGATCACCACAGCAGCACTGAGATGGACTGGGGTGGAAGTGGGGAAGACTAGCTAGAGGATGACTGCAAGAGTCCAGAAGATGATGGAGGAGTACATTAGGGCCATGGAAGCAGAGATGAGACAGAACTCAAAAAAGTTACAGTACGCACTTTTTGGTTTCCGTAGACAACTGCCTGCCTAGCCTGCCCCAGATTCTCTCCCAAGCCCCTCTAATTTTCACCTTTCATCTCCTTCAGCTTTTTCCAGTTTAACTCTTCAGACCCTCCCCTTGGTCCCCTTGCACCCACTTCAAGCCTCTTGATCTCCAAGTCCTTTCATCTGGAAGCTGAGGAGTAGTGTTAGGAACGCTGGATTCCAAACCAGATGAATCCCAACCAGCTGTGTGACCTCTGGCAGGTCTCTGCTGCTCTCTGATTCTCAGTTTCCTCCTCCTAATGAGGGTTCAACGGATGCCCCAACTGTGATTCCACTTGTCTTTGATGCCGTGCTCCCTCCCCCAACCTCCTTTCTTTGTAGTCTGGGCTGTAGCTAGAAGCCTGGGAACCCGAGCTCTAGGCCAGGCCTCAGTGACTCAATATGTGACCTTCAGCAAATCAAGTCCCTTCTCTGGAAGGCTCTATGTTCCTATTTCTATAATCAGGGCAGGTCTCTTGGAACCGTCTACTTCATTAGGGCTGACACAGGATTCCACCTCAGCGTTTTGAGAACTAGAGCACTAAGAAAGACAACTGGGGGAAGAGTCAGGACTTTGCAGAGACTCTCAGTTCTGAGACTAGCTGTGTGATGTTAGCAAGTCACCTTGCTTCTCAGAGCCCACGGGCACATCATCTACAGAGCGCGGACAGTAACCGGGCCCGCATCTCAGGACTGTCCCAGGCACGGAAGGCGTGGATCCACCAGAAACGCGGGCCGCGCGCCGCCCCTTCCCGCCCGCCGCCGGCCGGCCGCCCGGCCTGGGTCCGCACCTGCGCAGCTGCTGGATCTTGTCCCGGTAGCGGTCGTAGAAGGGGTTGGCCTCGAGCTCGGCCCCGACCTCGCTGCGGTCGGCGCCCCCCGCGGGCCCGCCCGAGCCGCGGCGCACCGGGAACACGCGCAGCTGCGCGGGGGACACGAGCCCCAGGCCTAGGGCGCGGCTGCGCACGGCGCACAGCCCCCGGTACAGACCGGCCACCTGCAACACGGCCGGGCCCGTGCCACCCGCCGCCGCCACAGCAGCCATGGCCGCCCCCGCCTCCTCCTCCTCTTCCTCGGGCACGTCGGCCTCAGCCCGCGGCCCGCGCGCCTGCTCCATCGCGCTCCGGGTCCGCCGCGCCCCCGCTCCGGCACCCAAGTTCCGCGCGCGGAAGGTTCCGGGCCCGGGGGCCAGCGAGACGGGGCGGGGAGGAGGGGGCTCGCCGCTCGGCCCCCTCGCCGCGCGCCTGGCCGCTCGCTCTGCCGCTCGGGGTGCCACCGCCCGTCTCCTCCCCCAAGCCTGCCGGGCTCCACGCCCACCCGCTCGGGTCCAGCAGCCTCTGCGCTCGGTCCCCTCCTGAAAGCTCGGACCTGCCTTTCAGATTCTCTTGGCGCTCGCCGGCAGTTGTCCTTCAGCCTCCATGCTCCTTCCGTCAACTATAATCACAGTAGCAGCTTCTCTTTCCTGGGTGTTTCTGTGTGCAGGACACCACCTGCTTCATAACCTGTGAGGCAGGCCCTTTCCTCATTTTACAGATGCAGAAACTGAGACTGAGAGTCATTAAGAGACTTGCCCAAGTTCTACCCAAGGACTGAATTCTGTGCACGATGCCAGCTGCCTCTGAAGCCTTGTCTCCCTCTGCTTCCTGACATCTGCCTTGAACTCCAGGCAAACCTCCTCTCCAAAGGGACACCTGGGTCTGTCCCTAACAAGTCTTGATTTTGGCTGTTTCTGATCCTTGTCATGCTCTTTTCCCCCTCTCTGTTGACCCAGTACTACCATCTTCTTCATCCCCTTGAACCAAGTGGGAATTCCTGGGGTCAGACACAGTGACATCAACATATCTATGTCTCACCTGCTCCCAGCACAGGGCCAGCTGTGGAGCAAGCCCACTACAATGGCACGATCCGTTTGCCTTCATGGAAGCCCTTCCTGTCTGGGTCTTACCTGGTAGAAACCCCCTTGTGAATGGTGGACTCCTCCTGGGCGAGGACAGAGTCTTCAACTCTTCTCAGTCCAGCCTGCACTCATGGAGACTGGTCCTAGGCCCTGGCCCGTGCTAGAAGTAGTGTGGTGGACTCGGAGATTCCTAAGTCCTTCAAGTGTACTGACCTCTATCTGCCTCAGGATCCTTGCACTGGCTGATGACCCCTCTGCTTGGATCTGCATATGACGGCCTCCTCATCATTTATGGCTCAGTTCATAAGTTGGAACCTTAAAGGGACTTTTCTTGATGCATGCTATCCCTTTGTGTTCTTTATCCTGTTACCTTATTTTATTTTCTTCATGCAGTTATGACTATGTGAAATTCTTAGGTATTTATTTCCTTGTTCACTAATTCATGGATCTTATATTCTAGTGGGATGAGAGACAAAAAACAAACAGTTGACCCTTGAACAACATCAGTTTGAATTGCACAGGTCCACTTAAATGTGGGTTTTTTTACAACACCGTAAATGTGTTTTCTCTTACGATTTCCTTAATCTTTTTCTTTTCTCTAGCTTACTTTATTTGTAAGAATACAATATATGGGGGCGCCTGGGTGGCTCAGTCCGTTGAGCGTCTGACTCTTGGTTTCGGCTCAGGTCATGATCTTAGGGTCATGGGATCCAGCTCCCATCAGACTCTATGCTCAGCAAGGAGTCTGATTCTCTCTCCCTCTGCCCCTCCCTCCGCTTGTGTGCACGTGCTCTCTCAAAATAAATCTTAAAAAAAGAGAATACAATATATAATACATATACAAAATATGTGTTAATCAACAGTTTGTGTTATTGGTAAGATTTCTGGTCAAAAGTAGGCTATTAGTAGTTAAGTTTGGGGGAGTCAAAAATTGCACATGGATTTTCAACTGTGCAGGGATCACAGTCTCTAATCCCCATGTTGTTCCAGGGCCAATTGTAATGTTAGGTGATGATATACGCTATGCAGAAAAGCAAAGCAGGCTAAGACAGAGAGAAGGGGACACTTGAGCAGAATGCCGAGGGAAATGAGGGAATCATCTGTCTGGATATCTGGGAGAAGGGCCTTCCAGACTGAGGGAACAGCAAGTGCAAAGGCCTTGATGCAGGAGCATGCTTGCCCTACTGTGGAATAGCAAGGAGGTTCTTATGTGAAGAGATTCAGGGAGGGGTAGTTAGAGCACGTTGGGTTCTGTAGACCTGGGGTGAGGACTTTGGTTTTAATTCTGAGTAAGATGGAAAGTCACTGTAGGGTTTGAGCAGAAAAGTAGAATGCTCTATTTTTTAATCTACCTTTTTAAAGGATCATTCTGGTTGCTGGCAAAATACAGGGCATGGTGGGGGCAAGGATGACAGCTCTCCCAAGGGTGACCAATATGTCCTAGTTTACCTGATTTTCCTGGTTTTAGTGTTGAAAATCCTATGTCCTGGAAACCTCCTCAGTCCCAGGCAAACTGGGATGGCTGGTCACCCTATGGGGAGACCAGTACTCCAAATGGGGGAGGGTGGTGCGTGGAAGGCAGTGATAGTCATGGGACAAGGGTCACGTTCTGGATGTGTGTTGAAGGCAAGGTCTAATGGTTGTGCTAACGGAGTGAATGTGGCTATGAGGGAATGAAAGGAGTCAAGGGTGACTTATAGGCTTTTGGCCTGAACATCTGGAATGACAGAGTTGCCCTTTACAGAGAGGAGGAAGGTGGGGGGCAGGTTTTGGAGGATGGCTGCTCAGGAGTTTGGTTTGGGGCATGTTCATTTGAGGTAACTTAATAGACTTAACCCCCTTAATGGTAGGCACGTCAGCCAGGCTGTTGGGTGAACGAGGCCAAAGTCCCGAGGAGCAGTTTGGGCTGGAGATAGAAAGTGTGAGTTGTCAGTGCCTGTGTAGTATTTAAAGCCATGAGTCTGGATGTGATCACTGATGAGTGAATGCAGACAGAGGGCTGAGGACTGAGCCCTGGGGCACGCTGGCATTTAGAGATCAGGGGAAAAGAGAAATCAGCAAAGAGACTGAAAAACAGGAGCCAGTGAAATAGGGGAGCCCCATGTAAGCGGAACATGGAGGGAAATCTGAGCTGAGGAGTGCCCCGAGTCCCATGCCAGGAGACTATAAAGAGGGAGGTAATTAAATGGCGCCCATAGCTGCGCCAGGCCCAGGCGCGCAACGTCAGGGAGGCGGACTTGGGCTTCATTAGGGAGGGGCTTTCTAACTGAGCCGCCCCAGGAGGTGTGGCAAGTCTCCGACTCAGGTGAGTCCTGTGGCACAGGCTGCTGGGTAGGGGACATCTACCTCCAGGGCTCCAGCCTCTGACAGGAGCTGGACTACACAATTCTCTAAGTCCCTTCAAACTGGAGATGATGGGATTCGGGGAAGCCAACAGAAACAACTGTCACAGAGCCGGGGGACTGAGCTGGGCCTTGAAGGATAAGTAGGTGTTCGGTCCGGTCCGGGGGAAGTGGGAAGGGGACTTGTAGGTAGGGGAGCAGTGGGAGCGAAACTCCAGAGAAGTGACTGGGCTGGGTCTGTTCAAGAGTCTGGTCTGGTCAGAGGGCAAGGTGCGTGAAGGATAGGGAGGACCGTGAGGCTGGGAAGAGATGCTGGGCTGCATGTTGGGGAGCTGCTACAGGGCCTGAGGCCCAGGAAACACTTACTAACACATGTTGAAGGAAGGTAACTAAACAAAAGAGAGCTTGTAAGAGCCAAGGATGGAGGCGCTGATCACTTAGTTCCCTTGAGCAGGTTTTCTCTGGCAACTTGGTTAGAGGAGTCGTGAAGGCGGGGTGCCTGGGTAGCTCAGTTGGTTAAGTGTCTGCTTTGGCTCAGGTCATGATCTCCCCACTGAGCAGGGAGCCTCCTTCTCCCTCTGCCTACCACTCCCCCCCTCCTTGTGCTCCTTCTCTCTCTCTTTCTCAAATAAATAAAAATCTTAAAAAAAAAAAAAAAAAAAGGTCTTGAAGGCAAGGCTGCCCAAAACTGTGTGCTCCCTGCCCTACTCCTTGCTGGAGACAGGTATCCCATTAACTGTTTCTTGAAGCCCAGAAACACGTATGGACCCCAGAGACACCTGGGGGCCTTTCCTGGGGGCTTCTGTGCGGGTTCACCATAAGAGGTGGATGGCAGACAATTCAGTGGGTGGGTCAGTCCCTGGCAGTAGAGACACATTAGGCCTATGACACACCATTGGATAGAGTCCCTTCCTTCCATTAACCCAAGACTTCACAAGCATAACCTCTAGAATGTTTAATGTTCAGAACCCAGTGACCTCACCTTTAGGGAACAATGGGACTAAGCATTCCAGTGCCTTCTATTGGCTGGGCAGATGGGTAGGTGAGCTCCCTCTCCCCAAGAGCCATCGGCTGGGTACCAAGGCTCGACCTTATGGATTCCCAGCAGGAGGACCTGAGCCTCCCTGGTGGTAAATGCCCTTCCAGTCCCTGCCTCTTGCCTTGTGCCATTAGTGTGGGGCAGACACCCCGGGAAGACCTTTTACATGGATGGGGTGGTGGCTGCCTGCACGGAGGAGTGCTAAGCAGTTAGGATATACTGTCCTCTAGAAAACTAGGGATTGAGGGCCCAGATCATGTTTCTTTGCTGAACCAGAGGGGGGTACAATGAATACCCAAGGACCATCACAGCTGAATGGGTACGGGGTATGGTGGGGTGGGATGGGACACTGGTGTCCCCGTCACCTCTAAACTTATTCCTTGCTGGGCTTTGCCTTTAGCAAGGCTTCTCAATCAGATGGATTGGATGGGTCCAGGGCTGGGAACAACAGGTTTGACCAAGTCTGGGCAGGTCATGCCCCCTCTAGACCTAGCTTCCTGATGTGTAAAGGGCTAATGGTGGTCCTCTTAAGCTCCCTGGAAATCTAGCATTGACTGAATAAGAGAATGATGAGGCAAGTCAATGAGGAAGGAAGGGAGAATGGAAAGATGGGATAATTGATGAATGGGTTAGGGAGAGGAATGCAAAATAGCTCAGGCCCCAAGACAGAGCTATCAGCCAGCTTGCCTCTTTTTCTTTCTTGCCTTAGTGTGGGTCTCTCTGTACTTTGGATTCCTGGGGCTGTGTTCTGTGGTAACTGGCGGCTGCATTCTCTTTCTGCACTGGAGGAAGAACTTGCGGCGGGAAGAGCGTGCCCAGGAGTGGGTGGAGGTGATGAGAGCCGCCACGTTCACCTACAGCCCGCTGTTGTACTGGATTAACAAGCGTCGGCATTATGGCATGAACACAGCCATCAACACGGGCCCTCCCCCTACTGTCACCAACACCGAGACTGAGGTCCAGAATGCAGATCCCCTGTGGGAGTTGGACATCTCCGAGGGCAGGAGCTCTGCTGCCCAAGACAGCAGCCCCAAGGCGGATGCCCCTGCCGCGCTACGACCTCTGCCACAGCCCCTACCTTCCCCAATGCTGCGGGCCCACACCAGCTCCCCAGTCCCGGTTCCCGTCTTTCAGGAGGTGCCCTTTGCCCCTTCCCTGTGCAACCTGCCCCCAATGCTGAACCACTCAGTCTCCTACCCTTTGGACACCTGTCCTGAAAGGAACGTCCACTTCCATTCCCTCCCCACTATGGCCCATGGAGACCACTGCTTCAGTGCTAAGCCTTTTGCTTCAGAATTATAGCCTCCTCTCACGGAGGGTAGGAGCTGGAGGTATCAGGGGCAGAGCAGGAAAATAGAGCTAATCCCTGGGAGGTGGTATTGACACAAAGGCCAGGGCCCACCTGGATGTCACTTATGAAAGACTGAAAAAAAAGCCCAAGGCTCCCTTGTGTCTCATTTGTCATTAGGAGGGCAATGTCCTTCCCGTTTGATGGGGGCACTTTGCAAAAAGAGTTGAAGGTCATAAATGGGAACCAGAGGGTGTGGGGAGACACCGAATCAGTAAACATGAACTCAACATCTCTCTATTCGGTATTTAAGACCAAAAAGGCATGCCAGACTGTGGGCCAGGTATCCAGTGGCACTGCTGTTCTGTGGGACATTAAGCACAGCTGCCACAAGAGTGAGAGCCACTGGGGGTGCATGAGCCATGGCAATTCACAGTGGCCGTGTCACACGCAAAACAAGTCATCATGAGATCCACGAGCCACACTGCATCGCATTCTTCCTTAACATTGATGATGTGCTGAGTTCTTTTATGGTTGTCTCTACGTTATGTCCAATACAAGGAAACTGCCAAATGGACCTCACAATCCTCCACTTATAAATGAAGAGACGGGTTCCAAGGGCATATCGTTTTTACGTTGCAGAGCTAGGTCTTAAATTTACATCTGCCTGGCATCAAAGTTCTTGGTCTTCTCAGCATACGCCATGGTGTTGTCCCTTCCCTAATGATAAGTCTTGTTAGAAAACACTTGGCAAATGATTGTGTGTGTGTGTGTGTGTGTGTGTGCCCGTGCGTGAATGTCTGCAAGGCGTAACTGGTCCATGGATTGGCTTAGGAGGAATGCTGGTCATTGAACCCTCTAAAATTACACACAAAATGTATTTAAAAAAAAAATCTTTATCAAAGGGATCCATGGACCTTCAAAAAATTAATATCCACTATATGAGGATATTTTTGTGCATTTTGGAAACGATCCTAAAAGAAGAGACAAAGAGAATACTGGCTATTTGGTCCCACTTTAAAGATAAGAAAGCCCAGGGGCACCTGGGTGGCACAGTTTGTTAAGTGTCTGCCTTCAGCTCAGGTCATGATCCCGGAGTCCTGGGATTGAGCCCTGAGTCCCTGCTGGGCAGGGAGCCTGCTTCTCCCTCTCCCTCTGCTTGTGCTCTCCTCTCTCAAATAAATCTTAAAAAAAAAAAAAAAAAAAAAAAGATAAAGCCCAGGTGCACCCCAGGATATAAAATTTCCCCTTCACTCTGGGAATGAGGAAATCATCTGACCATATTTGTAAATGAGCTAAGCTTTATGTAGTCTTCCCTGAAGGGAAAGGCCACACAGCTCATGTATGTTTGCTTATGTGTGTGTAATGTATGTGTAATCCCAGAACCCTAGCATACATGCAGCGTTAATTTTTCTCTTTTTTTGTGTGTGAAAAAGCCCCAGCCCCTATACAACCTGTCTCTTGGAATGGGTTTCACCCCCCCCCAACCCCCTGTACAAAAAGGCAGTGGAACATTCCCTGTCAAAATGCTCTTCCACTGAATCTTAAAAAAACTCCAAGAGCCAAAAAAACCCCCAACCAACCAACCAACCAACCAACCAAGAAAACCAAAAAAAAAAAAACAAAACAAAACAAAAAACAAACCCAAAACACCAGTGGAGACCCAAGGGGAGCTTGGCTAATACAGAAAGGGACTCCCCCTCCCCCTCCCCCACCCCCTCCAACCCTGCAGATGTTCAAGCAGCAGCCTTCACTTCTTCAGGCTCCATGCTGCAGTTCTTAAGGCAGATTCGTCACCATCTGTTAGTTCTTGCTTTCAAAAGGAGAAAGGAGTCTATAAAAATAGGGATCAAAGCAGATTTTTGTTTTCTTAGTAATTGAAGGTATGGTGGGGGAGAGGGGGACCTTTAGTCACAGACACAGTGGGAGAAAAAGGAAATGTTTTATTTAGATAAATTAAAATAGCCGTATTACTGATATGAAATAAGCAAAGCTCAAGTCATAAAGACCTTGAATTCACTCTCCAAACAGAACCAAAACTGCTCATACGTTACCAAAATAGCTCCACTAAAGCAAAGTAGATTTACATTTCTTAATATGAGAAAACAACAAGGTAGGTTAGGTTCGTATAACAAACAATACACACTATAAAGTCTCAGGAATACCCAAATGTGTTCTGGTTTGGATATGTAAGAAGGGACCACATGTAGCTGGTGTGGGTAAGTAAGCCAATGAGGTGTGTAGCAAACAAAAGCTGTCACTAAAAACAACTCAACAGCAGGCCATTATGAGTATGAGCCCATTACAGTCAAAGTCTTCAACTGTGACCGGCAAGACCAGCAGTGGGAGGTGGGGGCAACAGAGTTACGTCCAGCAAAGCCACGTAAAGTGAGGAAACACCACTGGCAGGAGTAGCAGCCAGCAGCAGGTGAAGGGTGTCCTGTCCTAAGTGCCAGGTCCCTCTCTGCCCTTAAGAGGACACTACCCTTTTCCCTAAACCAGGTTCTCTATTCCTTTGACTCATCTCTTCCTAGGACACCTTTTTGGTCCTCTGATTTCTAGGGAGGCTCTCGAAGTAAACATTACCCCAGATAGTATAGGCAAAAGAAAAAAAGGGCCGAGAAGCATTGCTTTGGGTCACTTAGGAAAGCAGCAGTAGGAGCTGCCAGGGTGAAAAGGTAAAAGTATTTGAAACAAACACCAAAACCCAATCTTCCTCTCTGAGCTGAGCTATGAGGCAAGGGAGGCTTGAGTACAGCTCAGAAGTCACAGGTTGGGGAAGTTAAGACAACATCCAAATAAAAGCCCCAAATTAACACTGAAGAATAAGCTCATCAAACTCTTAAGCCAATGAATCTCCTCAACCTGGAACAAGAGTTCCAGATGCCCTCGTTCAGGAGCTAGGGCAGCGGCATGGAGAGGGTATACACAGTCTGAGAGCGTGGCCGGAACACGTCTGCCAAATGGGACAGGAAGTGGTACAATGCAGCTGGCTTCGGGATGATGCAAGCCAGACGAGCTCGAGGTGGGACGAACAGGTGAGAAACTGAAAAACAAAACTGACTTCTCTAGGTGTAGCTATCTGATACAAAAGAAAAGTACAGACAAAAAAGAGTTAAGGGGTCCTCAGAGTATCTGCCCATGAATAAGAATTTGAAACTAAAATGGACAAGCTACATTACCCTCAAGTGTATTTCATATAAATCAGTTCTCAAAAAAATACCTTCCAAGTACAGACATACTATTTATGGTACAATATATACAAATATAGCAGTATAATTCAATTTATTGCTAGAATTTTATTTGGTTGTTACAAAATCTGTAAGGGTATATATATTTAAAAAGGGGGGGGGAATGCATGGAAGGCAGCCAGAAGAAAAAGAGTTGTCTTCGAGTTACCTAAAGTGCCAGGCTAATTTTATGCTATATTTTAACCTTTTCAAGAAGGAGAAAATAGCTCAGATAGGCCAAAAAATGTTTTTGTTTTTGTTTTTTTTTAAGAGAGAGATAGAAGCACAAGCCCTAATGAGGTAAGCAGATGCATTCATGGGAAAAGACTTCATCTTGCTTTAACTAAATGTTAATACTTTCAGAAAAAAAAAATCAAAGTTAGCCAACACTAATCTGAACACCACATAAAGAAAAAAACAGCCCTTAAATGTTTAAAGGTGCTCGATGGCATCCCTGGGTAACAGGGTAACTTGGACGAAGTTAAAATGGAAGCGAGCTCTACTAAAGAAGTCTGTGCCATGAAAGTTCTAGTTTCTCCCTGACTTGGCCTACAGAACAGTTAAGTTTCACAGAGTGCTTCCTTTTGTGGTGCCCAAAGCCTGCCTCTAAGACCAGCACAGCACACACACAGGTGACACAGAGATGTGATTCCTTCCAGTCTGGGGACCTTTCGGACCAGGCCTACGAAGTATTTGAAGGGAAGAGTATCGCACTTGCTTGTTCCAAGATTTGAAACAACTTGCTACCATCACGTGATCCCCCTGCTCCAGGCTTGCTCGATTGTTCGGCCTCCTCTGGACAGGATGCCTCTAGCTACTCCTGAGCTGGAGCTACTCCTGAGCTAGACAACCATTAAGGCGATCTGATGACTTCACGCGCTGCATTTTACAACCCCTTTGGCTTCAGCCCACAGAGGGACATACTAGGTTCTTCTTGGTAAGCCTCCAGGTAAAATCTCAAGGAGTTTCCTGGGTCACAATGAGGGGCAAAGCTACCCCCTACAGCCCCTCCTGGGTAGCCAGGCAGAGACAGTGAGCTGAGGACCACAGGCCTGCCATTCAGAATGGAGCCTGCCCAGAAGTGGCAGCCAGCTACAGTTCTAAGAGAGGCTTGAGTTGCGGGGGTGGGGGGAGATAATCTAGCTCACTCAGCAGGGAAAATGTAGCTCCCCACTGCATAACTGTTTATGCTCATAAACCCTTCAAGTAGGATAAAAAGTGAGAAAAACCCCCAAGACTTTTCTGGTTCACAGGATGGGATCGGCTGAGGGGACAGGAACAAAGAACCAGCATCTTACTTTCCTGAGTCTGGAGGCAGCACTGTGCTTACAGGGTCCCCGGAGGCAGCACTGTCCTTACAGGGTCACCTCCTCAAATCTATTCCTCTAGCCTCCAGGCCAAACCCCACAGCAGCACCTGAAGGAGGCGCCTTAAGGAGACATGGACGTAGTTCCAGCTGTTACCACATTAGCGATTTTTAATAACAAGCCATTTGTTCACAGCCCCTTTCAAACCATTCTTCTGACTTCGCGCAAAATATGCACAATTCTCTCTTTCATTTTAAATATTTACAAACAGAAAAGGTCTAGCTTTTAAAAGAAAGACATTTTCTGAGTCTGTATAAAGTGCAGCTAATTTAAGGCAAATTTATGTGAAATATAAAAGGTGGCTTATTCTCTCTATATACACATTTTCCAGTTTTAAAAGATAAGGTCTCCTTCCCTGAAAAAAAAAAAAAAAGGAAAGAGAAAAAAAAGGGCTTGGCTTTTTTTCTGGCAATTTTGAAATTAAGATCTTATTGGTTTTAGGAAATCATAGATTTCTGAATAGCATATAGGTAAAATGGCCTTCTTTTTTAAAAAAATAACTTTTCTTTATAGCTTTTTCAAACAAGTTAAAAGGTGGCAATGTGTCTGCTACAGTAGTTTGGAGGACTGGAGGATCGATGGGTAAGTAAAAGGGTTGTTTGTGTTAGGTGAGTAGATATTAGGTAGTCCTGGGCATATACCCATTTCTAAAATATGCCCGATGAGCTAGACACCTAAAGCTACCCTTAGCTCCAGGAAAGAATATCTTCCATCGCCATCAGAATCAAATGCTCTCAGAGTCTCTAATTCTGGCACAGCAGAACCTAAGGAGTTCCAGATTTCCTGGTAGGTCAGCTTCCCATCCATGTCCTGGCCAGTCTTGTGGAATAAATCCTGAAGATCTGTTAGAAAGGAATTACAAAAAAAAAATGTGTATGTCTATACATGTAGCTAACTTTACTTAAGAGTTTAAAAAGTAGCCTCAGCTGAATGCAAAGCACTAAAAGCTAGTTTGCAGACTTTGTTTCCAAAAGGTAAGGCTTAGTATCTCAATAAATCAGAAAGATGAACTCTTAGGAAAAAAAAAAAAAAGACGAATTCTTTAAGAATGAGAGGAACATTGGCACTATCCTTCCAAAATAGAAGCAGTGACAGATAATCACAGGAAAAATGAATGGGCTGGCATTCTCTCTGTCCAAGGCTCTTTCCTTTTAGATTTGCCAGATTCTGTTCTTATGCTGAACAGGTAAAAAGGACTGCAGATGCCTTAAGAGCTAATGATAGGAGCTGAGCCCATAAAACAGACAATGGCATACTGTTAGCCAAACAGAGTTACCATACGACCCGGCAATTCCCTTGTACTCAAAAGAAATGAAAACATATCCCCACACCAACACTTGTACATGAATGTTCACAACTGCATTATTCCTAAAACAATCCGAATGTCCATCAACTGATGAATAGATAAAATGTAGTATACCCATATAATGGAATGAAATACCGCTCCATGCTACAACACGGATGGACCCCGAAAACATTATGCTAAATGAAAGCAGCATGGATATTGAGGCCATGGATCCTATGATTCCATTCATATGAAATACCCAGAATAGGCAAATCTAAAGATTTTGGCTGAAAGATTAGTGGTTGCCAGGGGCTAGGGGGTGGGGGAATAGGGAGTGACTATTTCATGGGTACAGGATTTCTTTCCGGGATGATAAAAAAATGTTCAGGAATTTGATGGTGGTGATGGTTGTACAAGGTGTGAATATACCAAAAACCAGTGAATTATACATTTTAAAAGGTGAATATTATGGTATGTGAATTATAGCTCAATTAAAAAAAAAAGAAGCAGAGGACTACAGATCTCTTCAAAGTGACAGATACAGTATATATAAGGCACCCGGCACCTGTGCTCTCTTTCTCTCTCCCAGCTGAGACAGAGAGAGTAGTATCATCAGTCTATCTGTAGCTTCTTCTCTATTTCTAAGATATTGTTTGAGCCAACAGAATTGGACAGTTTCTATCAACAGTCTCTTCTGTATTTTCTCAAAGGCCCCATAATAAACACTTAGGAGGGCCAATTACTTACATAATATTTTAAAAGGACTCGACTGTGTCCCCAAAGAATGACTTAATAGGTTTAGTCTCTAATACCAGAAGACAGTCATGAAGCTTCTGTTTCTTTAGAAGTCTTCCTAAATCCTTTCCTTCCCTTCATTTAGTCAACCCCACACCTAGATTCCATAGGCCTTCTGCTGTCTGGTACTTAGGAAGAATGGAAATGGCCTGAAGGAAGGGGAAGTGGTTGCAGTACAAGGTCACTCAAGGAGTTTTGAGCTTTTGAAGAAAGTCCTACTTTCAGTCCTGAGACCCATCCAGCGAAGCCGCTAGAGAATCTCAAAAGCCAGAAAAAAGCAAGTGGGGCGCTTGTTCTCAATGCCTGCCACCAAGTGGCTAGCTGGGAAATGTCTTGTGTGTGTATATGGGGCATGAGCATATAAAATTGGTAGTAGCATTCAAATAAAAATCTTATTGCTGCTTCGGGTCATTTCAAAAGTGTAGTCATCCAAAGTATGTAAGGCCTATGTTAGAGGCTGAAGTACAAATGTTAAGTTGGCTATTTCTTAATCTGCTTTAGAACAGTCTTTCCTCCATTCATTCTCATCAATTCTTGATGTAATAAATGACAAGTGGGAGAAAGCACTTGTATTGCCAATAACCAATTTAACACTCTCCTGTCTCCCTAGAAAACAGAAAGAAAAAAACCTGGGGATAAGGGGAAAAAGTAATTGCATTTATATGGCAATATAAATGTAAGTCTTCTATGCTTTAAGCATTAATTATAGGCTGTAGATAACTCACTCACTTAACAAATACTCACCTGTACCAGGCACTATGCTCGGGGCTGTGAGTAAAGTTAATTTTCTATCCTCCCAGGAAATTACAACAGAGTGACATGTGCGAAACAGGGGCAAACATAAAATATTTTAAGAGCGCATACACAGGAAAGCACCTAATCCAGTCCTAGGAGGCGAGATAATGTTCCCTGGTGGAATGATATCGAAGTTAAGGTGGAGAGCCAGGCGAAGGTAAGTGGGTGGGAATAGGAGAGTTTACAGGCAGTTAGCGAATGCAAGATCAGGGGACTCTAAACATCACAATGAAGGATAGCATGTACTAGGAAGCAAGGCAAACATGTTTCACTGTGAATCGTATCCATCCTACTGTTTATCTTGCTGATTTTCAGCCAAAGGACCCCTCACTTTTGGAAGGCCTTAGCAAATAGGGTCAACTTCCATTTTGTTAATCTCACAGTATTGTGGTTGCTTGTTCGCCTTCTCCACTGAACTGTCACATCCTTGAGGAAAGTGAGCTGGTATCTTACACTGTACTTTTACTGCTTAGCACTGGGTCTAATCAGGCACTGACTGAATGAATGAAGGCTCTGTGGTGCATTGGGTAAGAGTGCAAACTTTGGTGTCAGACTGCCTCGGTGTAGATTCTGCCTCAGTCCATTCATTATTTGCTGTGTGGACTTAGGCAGTTTCCTTATCGAGAAAATGGGTATAACACATGAATATTTGTTCCCAGGGTTGCTAACAGGATTATATGATGTAATGCATAGCATATCAAGTATCTGGCTCACAGGAAATGCTCAATGTTAGATAGGATCCTTTTTCTTGTAAGTTAAAAAAATCATAAAGTTTTAGCTTTGAACATTTTCCCTACTGCTCCATGGTATAAAAATTTACCTTTGATGCTAGAAATTCCTGGTAGGACAATAGGTCTTAGCTGCGCAGCTTTCTCAATATGATCTCCAAGAGACTGTGGAAATTTTGGTAATGCTGACGGCTTTGATGTGAAACTCTGTACTTGCTCTGTAACAAACACATGCGGTTGTAGTATTATCAAATCTGATACCAAATTAAACCAGTACTGAAGGTCGGTTTTTAGGGCAACTGCTTATGTACTTAAGAGAAACAGTTGAGAATTAAGTAGCACAGTGACTTCATGAAGTTAAAGGCATGGACTGAGATTTGTGGTGTGGGCAAGTGAAGATCAATCAGTATCACGTAACATTAAGGTTTAAGAGGTGGGAAGCCCCTGAGAAGCTCTTACAGTGCAAGTTAGCATAATACAGGTTTAGATGCTGAGAGTTTAAGCTGCATTGGCTATCTGCTATCCTAGGAGCCATACTATAAGCCTGATCTGGGGTATGTGCCACCAGATCAGCCGGTGCCGGAAGAGGGCTTTCCTATGTTTATGCAGCATGATGTTAGGACAAGGCCTCCCATTGTAGTCTGTCCTCCATCCAAAAGAGAGTAAGAGAGGTTGTAATGCTTTCCCCCAAATGAAAAAATATTTGCAGGGAGTAGGGGTCAAAGCCAACCCAGTCCAGTGCTTTGGTTACATCCTTGAGGCATCTGCTAATATTGATTAGTATGTCCCTACCTAGAGCCAAGGGCCTTTCTAACTCAATGATCCTATCATTATTTGTTAATGGTTTTTCAGAAGGACTAATATTTATTTTTAAGTAAATTTTACGCACTTAATGAAAAGACTCCGTGAACAACATTTAGGGCTGGTTTAATATACACTATGACAGCTACATTTTTGCCTATAATTGGATGCAGACAGCATGGAGAAGTCTATTTCAAGCTAAACATTACCCATTCTTTCCTTAATAGACTGGAATACAAATCATGTACAAAATGGGCTTTTTCTAAATGAAACCAAAGTGTATCAGTTCATCTCGATGCACTCAGGCATCATTCCCTCAGTTTGATTGGTCCTGCTGGAGCACCTTTCCCCACTCCCTGTGTGGGAGGCAAGCTGCCCAAGCCTGCGTGAAATATTCAGAACCCAGCCCTGAGTATCTCACCGTTGTTAGCGGTGTCTGGCGGCCTGTTGCTCTCAGGTTGGTTTGTGAGAGCGCTGATCAGCTGCAGTTTCTCTCTTAGCTTGGATACTTGAGAATCCGAACTCTCTTCTTTCTGCTCAAAACAAAGATCACAGAAGGCTTAAGGTGGAATAAGACCTTATCTGATTCTTCATTATATTTCCAGAGCCTATTGAGCACGTAGTGCTTGACTTCTAGTAGGTTCCCTATTAAAAGTAATGAAAGAATGAATCAACAAATACTAGAGATACCTTTGTGCTCAGAGTTGATAAGGGCCTAGCAGGATTTGAGGCTAGACCATTAAGGGAACATTATGCGACAGATGACCTGATTCACTGTGAACGTTTGGCTGATGGGGGAAGGCATGCATGTGTCAGCAGTAAAGGAAATGTACCCTTGCTCAGGTGCCCATGCAACACCCATTTCCTAAATGAGTAGATATTATTTTCTAGGAACTATTTCACACCGAATAATTTTCCTGATATCTTACTTCACCTTGTGACTAGACAAATTTAGGGAGAGTGTTACGCTCTTAGCACCTTTAAAAAAAAAAAAAAAAAGAAAAAAAAAGCAACCAACTCTCGTTTTTCCTTCTCTCCCCCCCATGGTGAGGATTCAACTGGTGGTGGGAACTGTTGGGAACACACAGAAGGAACTGCAAAATACCTAATTCATTTACTTATATCGTTTTAAAAAGTTTCTTCTTTATGTCCTTTCTCATTCCCAGGATGATCCAAGTGGCATATAAAAAATACATTTAATTGCTTAAAAAAAAAAGAGAGAGAGAGAGAAGTCTGGTTTCTATGAGGCTTAGGCTTTTCTAACTGCTTAGCCTAGTGTGAAAGGTCCTGAACCTATGTTCAGTTAGAGCACCAACTTCTTACATGTTTCTTTTATTCAATTACTTCTCTCTGATCTTTATTTCTACTCTCATAGTTACCATATAGAAGATCACTCTTGGTTTATTAAGGAGCTAATATATGGACACAGGTGACTAAAGCTCAGTACTAAATACTTGAATTTATGAAGAAATCAGGGAAAATTATACCTGGTTAGGATGCTTAGATGAGGGCTTAGGATAAAGGGACCAACACACTGGGATGACAGTTTAAAACACAAAGGGTCTGAAAACAAAACCAGGAGATTTAGGCAAAAAATGTGCACGAGCTGCATTTGATTCTGAGGTTTACTGTTAAAATCTGGACTGCTGCTGAAACCACTGTGACTCTCCAGCAGTAACCACCTGTTACTTTTTGTGTCAGCATTTACATCTGGATCTTCGGTTTCTCTTGTCATTCCCCAGGTGGGCTATTTTTATTTTTATTTTTGCAGAAGCAGTTAGAAAAGTCAACAAAAGCCTAGCTCAAAAGCATTAAAATCTTAATATATCTAGGGGCGCCTGGGTGGCGCAGTCGTTAAGCATCTGCTTTCGGCTCAGGGCGTGATCCCGGCATTCTGGGATGAGCCCTGCGTCAGGCTCCTCCACTGAGAGCCTGCTTCTTCCTCTCCCACTCCCCCTGCTTGTGTTCCCTCTCTCGCTGGCTGTCTCTCTGTCAAATAAATAAAATCTTAAAAAAAAAATCTTAATATATCTAGACTATATGAAACAGTTAAGGAAGAACGAATATAGATAGAGAGTATTACATTGAAAACTGCCTGTACTATGGTTCATTTCCAAGTGCAATTCCTCTGAACCCCATATCCCTGAGCTCCTCATACACAATGGACATCTCAGATGGTATTTTAGCCACTCAGCCACAATCTTCCTGGCTTTTACTTTATCTTAGCCCAGATCTTATAATATTAATACTGTAATCACAGAGAATGTTGCAAATAAACTTTCTTTCCTGGGATATCAAAGCATATCACAGATTGTCTTACTGTGAAATATGTCAGGGAAGAACTTAAAAAAACAGGGGAAGGGACAAGGTTAAAGGAACGGGCTGGGGCTTAAATGGACTATGTATGTACTGAGACTGAAATCTAAAAATAAATGCTGATTAGACACCAGTTTTCGATGATCTCTGCCTCTGTTCTCTGTCATGAGCACAGATAACTTACTGTCGTAGCTTAAAAGTCGCTTCCTGGGACGCCTGGGTGGCTCAGTCGGTTAAGCGTCTGCCTTTGGCTCAGGCCATGATCCCAGGGTCCTGGGATACAGTCCCACATCAGGTTCCTTGCTCAGCAGGGAGTCTGTTTCTCCCTCCCCCTACTTGTGCGAACACGCGCATGCTCTCTCTCAGACAACAAAAAATCTTGAAAGAAATTCATTTCCTTAGGGAAGCTTTCCTGATCTCTGCTAACATCCTCATCACACCCTATATTTTTCCTTTGCAGCACTTATCACACTCGTGCTTAATGATCTATTCAATTATGTATTAATGATTTTCTGACTTTCAGCTCTACCAGAATAAGGGTCACATGTCTGTCCTGCTCACTGTGGTCACCCCAACTCCTCGCAAAGGGCCCGGCACAGGGTAGATGCCCGATAAAGTACTCCCTTGTTCACTAACACACTAATTTACTAATCACTTTGTCTTGAAGTTGCAGCAAATGGAGACCAAAGTGCTCCATTTAAGAAAGAAATAGTAGCTCAAAAGCACAAAGATGCTGTTGTGTTTTGTTTGTTTTTAAGTAATCTCTACCCTCAACGTGGGGCATGGACTCACAACCCTGAGATCGAGCACTGCACGCTCTACCGACTGAGCCACCAAGGTGCCCTTCAAAAGCACAAAGACGCTGATGCTTTATTTTTACCTCAAAATAAGCCCCCCTTATTTACCTTTATGCTTTGGGTCTTTAATGTATCTGTTCTGTTGGTCACTTGATGCAAGGACTCTCTTTTCAGAGTGGCGGCTCTATCATTCATCTTAAAGTGTAAATACAACAAGATTAAAGGCAAACATTAAAACTTAAATGACATCTAACACTTTTAAAACAAATTGGTCAAACTTCTTTAAAGGTTCTCAGAGCACTTTCAACAGAAATACCACTAGGAGAACGAGAGGAGAGGGAGAAAGGTTGCTGAGATACAAAGCTGAAACTGGTGCCTCACAAACCTTAAAACTTCTGAAGTATAAACTGCAAGAGGACTTACACCCAGAAGCATGCTAGGTAGGATGGTGCTGGAAGACACAGCAGGATAGACAGTACTACTAACACTTTCCTCTTCTGGGGGAAAAGAAAGTGGAGAGGAGAGGGACAGTACGCGGAGTTTGCGGCAGAAAGTTTTCACTATTAGCCTTGAAAACCTTCAAGGCCTGCTACTCATCAAATCACCACAAATTCCTAACCCCTACTTAGCTGAGTTCAAAAGGGCTTTTTAAAATAAGGCTCCTTTAATCTTCAAAGCTTGGTAGTAAATTACACGCCCTTGTGAAGCAGGAGGGGGAACAGGTCTTCTGATTCGTCACCCTCCACGCCACGTCAAGCAAGCTGCCACGGCCCCACTGTGGCAGAGCTGGTTCACACCCCCACGTCCAGGCGCCCGAGTTCAACTTCACTTGTGGGCTTGCTTTGCGCTCTGCTGCTTACTTCAATTTACGGTACAATTTCCTGTTTTAGGTTTCCATTTCCTTACATATGCCTGTGTCTTCACTGCATGAAATCTTTAAGGGTGGGGCTTGCAGCCATTAAAAAATAATCCCCATGGATTCCAGCACAATAGCTATACGAAGGGGATTAGAAAACACCCGTCTTATTGACAATAACATGAAAACCAGTAAACACACGGTCTGCCAGCATCAATGACTTAGGTCATTCAGTCTCCTCATGTAAAATGGGAGGATGGACTCAGTGATCTCTCAAGTTGGGGAGCTGGTCTGTTCTGGTATGTTTTAAACGGCTTTCCTGCGTTATATGCAAAAGGTTCACTCTAACATGCAGACCAAGCAGGATAAATCTGAAAGTCAAGTTCAGGCTTAAAGAAACGGGAAAAGATTCTTCAGTCGTTGTCACTGTCATTGCTCCCATCCTTACCAACTTAAAAAAAAGCAAGAAGACCTCCGTTGGAAATATGTGCCAGAGCTTCCCTACCAGAGGGGTCACTGGTAACATGACAGGAGGCTTGTCACTTCTGCCAAGGCCTTGTGTTGAGGCCCTGGCAAAAAACTGAACTCCTCTACACCTCCCCTTCTAGATCGGGGCTAACTCTGCCTGTGCCACTCACATCACAAAGCTAGTGTGAAGCATGGTACGAATGTGTAGCCTCTCAAATATGCCAGGGGACTGGATCTGAAAAGTCTGTGGAGTGTCATCCATGTACAGACAAAACACACTGCAACACAGAACATACCACAAAAGATCCAAAACGGCTTACCAGGCTGAGGGACAGGTTCGCTTGCTTTTCTACCTTGCTCACAGCAACCAGATCTGTTTCTATCAAGTTGACTCTCTGGGTGAGGTTACTGACTGTCTCATTCATCCCCTCGAGTTTAAGATCATTCTGTCTCTGGTACCCCACTAGGGCACTGTTCACCTCCTCTAAAGAGTTGCGAAGGTACAGGATATCCTGGAGTGGAAATAAATCAAATTGTGGAATCCAGCTAAAGACACACACTAGACGAGCAGGCCAGCAGCACTGAACAACCATTACTATGTCACGTTACTGAAGTAAACTCCTTCTCCTGGTTTAGACCATTGATTGTCTGTCTTGGCTTTGTCCCTCCACTCTAAATTGCTCCGAGTTCACTCCCTCTGGAATTGTTTGACCTCAGCTAGACAAGAGGGGAAAGGGGACTACCTACATGATTCACTCTCTGGTCCCAGAAAGCTGAGAGCTTGGGAATTGATTTCCCAATGTTTACCTCACCTGCTGGCGGGAAAGCTTGCTGGGTTATTAACTGAAACGCCTATTAACCTAATTTGTCAGAACAAAACTACCTTAGGAACAATACCAATTACTGAATTGGCTCATGTAGCAAAACCATAACAAGTAGTGCATTATTTAGTACAAGATTCAATTATTTTTATTGACATCTTCTAGTACTGATCGCTACTTAAAAAGGAATGATGACTATAGGTTTTAGAGGGCATTAAACTCAGGATAGGAATTCTTCTTAGTGAAGATTTCCTTTATTCTCTTTAATGTGATTCTGAACTCAATAGCCTTTCCCCTCCTCTTATCTCTAGAAAATCTGACTTCCAGGGATATGCTTTCCAACATTTTAGAAATGTTAACTTGCCCAGACTGCTATTTTTTCATGAACAGTTTCAGGATAATTTGGCTATTCTATGTCTTCCAAGATATGAAAAGGAATTTACTCCACTGATTGACATGCAGGGAAAAAAAGCAGAGTGCTAAAGAAGAGCCAGGATGGCATCTTGGATTCCTAAGATAGCAACACACATCGCTGTCTGCTCAGCTCTCAGGCAGGCAAATTTATGCATGGGATGAGGCACCACGACAAAGAGCCCAACTATTCAGGCGGCCCCCAGAGTCCACTGTGGGCATCGGGAGTTAAGCCAGAGACACAAAGTACCTGTTTCAAATTCTCACTGTGGGTTTTATTGTCAAATTCTGATGTAGCTGAAGGTGATGGAACGATCTGGTTGCTTCCGTTGGTCTCTTTCAAGAAGTGCCGATTCTGTTAAAAGAAATGGAGGTTAGAAGAGGCAACAACTAATTACCAGGTCTACTTAACCATCTGGATGGTTCTAGAACATTCTAGCTTCCCAGAGGGGGCATTCACAGATTAATCAACAATTATTTCCTAGGAGCCTACAGTGTGACCAGTCTTGTGCTAGGCCCGGAGGGCACCAGGTACTTTTGGGGATGCCAGTCTGAAGCCTGGACTGGACCTGCAGCACTCAGACACATCAGGAAACGGAGATCCTCCCAGTCTGTTTCTCGTCTCTGAATGGAATGAACTCCCAGAAACCAGTCCTCCTCTCCTCCATTACCTGTACTCCCAGAGAAACTACAGAATCACTATAACCTCCCAGGGGCCAACTCAGTCTGGACCCGGCTAGCGTCATCACCTCCCCAGGACTAAAGAGGTTTGTACACTCAAAGAGTAGCCAGTCATGTAACCACTAGCCTCAGGCATTGAATACAACAACCAGTTATGCACATTATTCATTTTTCAGTTTTAACAGCACATGCCAAGATTTATGTCTGAAGATTACCCTTCCCTTCCCATCCCCTCCCCACCGCTCAAGTCTCTCTTTGCAGAGACTGAAGTAGAACACGTTTATATACACTTTATCCCTCTAGTAGAAAAACTTTGCTTAATGGCTTAATCTTTCAGAGCTCATATCTATGACTTACTCAGTATAAAATGTGCCAGTGGGGAGGATTACCACTGGCAACCATGGAAGTTTAAAAGAAGCAGATTTAATTATAATAGAATGCAATTAGGGAAAATAAACAGTTTTCCCTGAAATTTGAAATCCTAGACATTTATCAACCCTACTTTTATAAGAAACAAAAGGCAACAATAAAGAAAAAAGAGAGGTAGGAGAAAAAAACCCCATGGTTCTCTAAAGCATGAATTTTTGACTTAGGAAACATGTACTTTGGAAAATATTTATTACTTTGAGAAAATGCTCATGATATTAACATAAGAGTAATGAAAGAACTGTTGAGTTTATTATTATGGATCCCACAGTTACGCAGCAGCATGGGTGGAACTGGAACCCAGAGTGTCTGAGCACTAGCTCAATGTCTGTTCCTCTGGGTCAGCCCCATTAAAGACCAGTGAGGAGTACTTGTTTTGGAGAATGAAAAATCCTTCCCTTCTAGAGCTCTAATATAGCCCTGGTCTCCTTGGTACAAACTGCCCAGCTTAAACTCAAAACTCCAAAGATGGAAAAGGGCATGTGTCTAGAAATTAGTGGAAAAGCTGGGGAACTTTTGTGTGCCTTGAACAGTCCTGATTTCATGTACATATAATTCATCTCCCCACCAAGACGGTGGAGGCTATGCCATCCTTTTCTTCTTTTGTAAATCCGGCATGGAGAAGACTACTCACTAGGTGATTGAGTAAGGCCTCTCAGTGACTGTAGACCACTTACACCCACACAACATGAAGAGACATTCGAAGACAATTCCTGAGCACTGCAGGGGTTTGCTCCTATCTCACTTATCTGCTGCTGCATAACAAATCATCCCCAAACTTTGTGGCTTAAAACAATTTATTATTTCCCATGATTCTGTGGGTTGACTGGGCTCAGTGGCGGTGGGGGTATTCTTCTGTTTCACATGGTGCAGGCTTAAGTCTTTCTCTCTCTCTCTCTCTCTCTCACACACACACACACACACACACACACACACACACACACGGCTGCATTCAAGTGGGAGTCTGGCTGGAGCCGGAACATCCCAGCTGGCCTTTCATTTCTAGAGTCTCTTTCACTTGGCCTCTCATCATTTCCTAGTCTAAGAGCTCTGTCCAAATTCCGGACCCACAGAACGTGAGAAGTAATAACGTGTTGTCTTAAGCCACTACGTTTACGGTGATTTGTTATGTAGCAATCAATACCTGTGACACTTCCCTTTCCTCCTTCTCCATTTTCCTTCCTACCCATTCCACCCCAGAATTGTATCTTACTGTTATTTCCTCCAGCATGTTTGCAAAAGACTCAGCTTTTACTTTTATCCTCCTTAACTGCGTGATTTATAGATTATATCTTTTAAAAAGGTACACAGTAAGTTCTGTTCAGATGAATGGGAAGATGGCATCACTCCTATTACAGAGAAGAGGGTAGGCAGAATGCTGACTTCCTGCAGGATTTGTAGGTTTCCTTACCATGTCACTCTGCAGTGACTCCATGGTCTTCTTGTGTTCATCCACAGTCTTCTGTATTGCCTCCACAGCAAGATGGACGCTGTTTAAAGTGTTGCCAATGGTAGCTACACTCTGAACAGAAACATGTTCTCAAGTCAGTGTCTTTTCCTTTTTAAAATTTCTAATAGTGTTACTAAGATGTAACTAATACACAATGAACCTCACATATTCAAAATGTATAGCTTGGTAAGTTTTGACATATACACCTGGGAAACCATTAGCATGATCGAGATAATGAACATCCATCACCCCAAGTTTCCTGAGACCCCTTTGTGATTCTTCCGCCCCCACCCCCGGCAGCCACTGATCCACTATATATCAGTCTGCATCTTTTAGAATTTTGTATAAATAGGACCAGTGACTATGTGGGGTTTTTTGGTTTTGTTTTTTTGGTATGGCTTCTTTCACTTGGCTTCACCTCTTAAGGTTTATCCATGCTGTAGTCACTTAGCTTATTGCTGAGAAGCATTCCATCATATGGACACAACAGTGTAACTACTAACCTGTTGATGGACATTTAGGCTGTTTTCAGTATTTGACTGGTACAAAGAAAGCTGCTATCAACATTCACGTGCAAGTCTTTATGTGGGCGTACGTTTTCATTTCCTTTGCTGTATGCCTTTTCATCATAATGCCTAGGAGGTGAATGGCTGATCATATGGTAGATATATGCTTCACTTTTTAAAAAGCTGCCAAGATGTGCTCTAAAACGGTTTTACCATTTTACATGTCTACTGGCAGTGTAGGAGAATTTCAGTTCCTTCACGTCCTCATCAATGCTGCTACTCTCAGTCTTTTTCATTTTAGCCATTCTTTTGGGAGTGCAGTGGTCTATCACTGTGATTTTATTTTACATTAAACACTGACCTAATGAAGCTCAGTGTTTTAATTGTTTCAAGTCTCTGCAAACTGAATTTCATGTAGCTTATGCAGACACAATTAACAGGAAACTATACATGTTGATGTTCATATACAGTTGACCCTCAACAACGCAGTTGTTCAATTTTGCAATCGAAAATCTACATGTAACTTCTGGGGCGCCTGGGTGGCGCAGTCGTTAAGCGTCTGCCTTCGGCTCAGGGCGTGATCCCGGCGTTATGGGATCGAGCCCCACATCAGGCTCTTCCGCTATGAGCCTGCTTCTTCCTCTCCCACTCCCCCCGCTTGTGTTCCCTCTCTCGCTGGCTGTCTCTATCTGTCAAATAAATAAATAAAATCCTTAAAAAAAAAAGGAAAAAAAAAAAAGAAAATCTACATGTAACTTCTAATTCCCCAAAAACTTAACTACTAATAGCCTGTTGACCAGAAGCCTATTGATAGCATAAACATTTAACACATATTTTGTATATTATAGGTATTATACACTATATTTTTACCATAAAGTAAGCTAATGTTAAGAAAATCATAAGAGAAAATACATTTACGGTATTGTACTGTATTTACAAAAAAAAAAAAAATCCACATAAGTGGACTGCATAGTTCAAATCTATCATGTTCAAGGGTCACCCGTGTATATATACAACAAATAATTTTCCCAATTTAAAGGACTTTTCCTAGAGAAAAACCAAATCATTTTCTTAAAAAACAAACAAGCAAACAAAAACTAGTTCATAAATCTGGGACTCACAGATAAGGGTCTCCCACAAACTGCCCTTACCAAGCCCTGTGGCAGGCGGCAGAAGGCCACAGTTAACACTGTAGACTGACACTGTGTCAGGAGCAAATGATGACTTTTGAATGAATGACAATGGGTATAACCATTTTTGGCTTTGGGAAACCCAGTGCTGGAGAGATGAAGACAAAATTCTATTTGGCAGCATTGTTCCTAAAGCATTTGCTTTAGAATCCCATCAGCAACTGCTAAGCTGAATGAGATGTGAGTCTTCATTATGCTTAAGGAGCCCAAGTGGACTGCAGACTTGGGAAATATGATTCAGAAACCATCATTTTAAAAAGGCCTGTCTTAAGGGAATATCCAAAAGAGTGTTACTATTTGGTGGGTGTTGGCCTCTTATTAAGATTACTGACAGTTTTAGGGGCGCCTGGGTGGCACAGCGGTTAGGCGTCTGCCTTTGGCTCAGGGCGTGATCCCAGCATTATGGGATCGAGCCCCACATCAGGCTCCTCCGCTATGAGCCTGCTTCTTCCTCTCCCACTCTCCCTGCTTGTGTTCCCTCTCTCGCTGGCTGTCTCTCTCTGTCGAATAAATAAAATCTTAAACAAAAAAAAAAGATTACTGACAGTTTTATAGTTTTATGTTCTTTGAGATTTTAATTTTTTTATTTGAGAGAGAGAGAGCAGGAGCAGGGGGAAGGGCAGAGGGAGAAGCAGGCTCCTCGCTAAGCAGGGAAGCCATGCAGGGCTCAATCCCGGGACCCTGGGATCATGATCTGAACTGAAGGCAGAAGCTTAACGGACTAAGCCACCCAGGTGCTCCAATTTTATAGCTTTATGGTAAATACATTAGTATTTTTTTTTTAAGATTTTATTTATTTGACAGAGAGAGACACAGCAAGAAAGGGAATACAAGCAGGGGGAGTGGGAGAAGGAGAAGCAGGACCCCCACCAAGCAGGGAGCCCGATGCGGGGCTCGATCCCAGGACCCTGGGATCATGACCTGAGCCAAAGGCAGATGTCTAATGACTGAGCCACCCAGGCGCCCCAATACATTAGTATTTTTAACCAAGGTTGTTTTTATTATATTGACAGCCAAGAACCCAAAAGACCAAGAGGTGACATTTTCAAACTTTAAAAAAATCATGAGATACATTGAAGTCAAGTATTTGAGATGACCTTCCACTTCAAAATGGAGCCACTTGTATTAAAAGTACTATGTGACATTATAAGTGCATAGATTTCCAAAGAGAAAACACACTGGGTAGAAGTCTCTATGCGGGGGTGTTATCTATGCAAGCTCTGTTATTACAGAAGCTACAGGCATTCAAAGACATCTACTGTTAGACAATCCTCCCTTGATGGATATGAGAGCCCATTAGGATGCAAGATAGTAAGCTCTTGTTTAAGATTTTTTTTGTTGTTGTTTTTTGTTTTTTAAAGAAGCAGCTGACAGAGCCATGTGAACTCTAGAGCAAAACCCTGAAACTAGCATTCTTACCAACAGCAAAGTGCCTGGCACAAACTGGAGGAAGCTCCACAAATGTTTACTGAATTAATTACTGCAATAAACCAACGTCATTTTCTAATGCAAGACTGCCAGAGTTGCTTCTGTATTAAAGACCACAGATGTATTGCATGGTGCACTGGGTGTTATACGCAAGTAATGAATCATGGAACTTTACATCAAAAACTAGGGATGTACTATATGGTGACTAACATAATATAATAAAAAAATATTATTAAAAAAAAATAAAGACCACAGAGGCCTACCTTTTTTCCATTTGACCCTTGGGAAAAATGCCAAGAATCTCCCTCATCACAGTTCTCTCCCCACCTCCCCACCACCCTCCCCTTTTCAGTTGTAAGCAGATGACCACCTTGTTAAATAGCAAACTATGGAGACTGAGCACACACAGGTGGTATGGCTACAATATAGCAAGTTCTGTTTCTGCAAGTGGCATTCGACTTTTTCACTCCTTTGTGGAAACAATTTATATGTTTATAGAGCCTGGCATACAGTCAAATCAAACTTTCTGTACACTAACTTTGAAAAGTCAAAGATCTTAGATTTGACACCCATTTTTTAGGGTTCCCTGAAGCTCCAGAATCCCTCCTTCCACTTCCTGCTGCAGGGGCTGATGTTGCTTGTGTCCCAATTAGGTACCCTTTTCTCCTTCCTACCCCTATCCACTCTCCCCATCCAGCTTTACAGATTGCTGTATATTATTCATTGCTGCCTCCTGCTCTGGGCCCGAATCCTACGGATCAAGTAAATGGAAATTCCAAATTATTTTTTGCCTAGGCCCTAGAGTTTAGGGTATATAAGAGTGAATTGCTTAGAGGATATGCACCTTTACCTTTATAAAATAATAAATAATGTTTTCCAAAATGCTTTTTACCAATTTATACTCCCAGAAGGCCTTTGAAAGTTACCTTTGCTCCACATCCTTGCCAACACTTATCATATCCTAAACTTTGAAATTTTGCATTTTCCCCAATTATTATTATTATGTTTTTTAAAAACCTCCTTCTCAACCATGAAAAAAAAATAGCAATTCATAGCAACTCTCTTCTATAGTTGGTCTGCTTTCATGAAGACATTGTGAACGATGAATTGAGAATGCAAGCGATAAACAAACCCACGTATGTTAACCTCTAAGAATCCCGGAAGAGCAATCTCAGGATTCAGAGAGCCAAATAAAAAGGTGTAAATATATAAAAACCACAACTAAGCTCATCTGCTGCAAATTAAAGGCCCAACTAACCAAACCAAAACAGAGAGGTTCTGAACTGTTTAGAACACAGTGATACACTCTATTACTGCCCTCTTGGAGTAGCTGATTTCAAATGTCATGCTTTCAAAGAAAACTTGTTAGAAGCTACAGCAATAGGTTAATCTCAGTACCCACATGCAGCACTTACCTTCTGAAGTCCCTCTACGGTGGCAGGCAAACTAATTAAGTCTGCAGCTGACTTAACGTTGGCTTTGAGGTGGTTTACTGCAGAAGTCAACAGAGAAATCTGAAAGGAAGAGAGAACAATGAAAAGAGAATTTGGAGAAGTGAATGCTTCCTGCACAGACTCTACAGCTGATAATAATATCAAGGCACCCTTGGCTTTTATGTGTTTCTGTGATCCAGACATTATACTGTCAGCTCACAAGAGTAGAGGAACTACAATACCTGGGATAGAACTGAGATCTGGAAGGCAACAGTAATACCTCTTCCTTCCCTGCCCCCATTTTTTAAAAATAAAGATTTATTTATTTGAGAGAGAGGGCGAGAGAGAGAAGGAGATAGAGGGGGAGGGAGAGAGGGAGAGAGAAATCCAAGCAGATTCCATGCTGAGTGCGGAATCTGACGCAGGGCTTGATCTCAGGACCCTGAGATCACAATCTGAGCCGAAACCAAGAGTTGGATGCTTAACCAACTGTGCTACCCAGGCGCCCCTTTCCCTGCCCAATTTAAACACCAGTGCCAAAGAGCGAAAGGCAAGTATTATTCTTTACTCTACTCCTGGCAGCTACAAGATCCAAAACCTTAAGTTACCAAAAAGTTGCAATGATTACAACACAATCCCTCAACAATTGGACAGGGAGAAAGCTAATGATCAAGGACCCCTGAAAGATTTCATTTTGGTAAAAAAATAACACCTTGGTTATTTACTGAACTTTTTGTTCCTGACCAAGTGGGAACATACATTATAAAGTAAAAGCCCATCATCACAAAATACAGTCTACAGGAACTTGTACAACACTTTAAACTACTTGGGGATTCAGTTTTGGTTTAACAACGTGATTAATATTTCAAACTCAATAGCTCAACCAAAGTACTACTCTGCACCTGAAGGGGCTCAATAAATACCCACTGACACGCTGACTGATGCAGTACATGTATTAAAATAGGAATTGAATAAAAATAAAATGTGTCTTCCCTTCTGCTATGTAGGGGTAGGATTCTAAATGGCTGGACTTCTCTCTTGAATGAGGACTGGGGGAACCTGTATAATACATAATTTCAGGCAGCAGAGATCATATTCTAACACCTTTGTAGTGTGGCTCAAAACATTCTTGAGAGATTCTTAGTTCCAAACTGCTTTCCTGCCCCAAATTCTAGGATGAGGACACAGATCTAACAATAGCAATTATATTCAGGATGGAGTCAGAGTAACCACTGAAGTTTCTGGGCATCTGTTATATGCCTCACACTGTGGTAGGCAGCAGATGGATGGCAGACAAAGTAAACCTGATCCCTCCTTTCCTTCAGCCAATGCTGGGCGTCTCTGTGCTGGGCACTGCCGCAGGCACTATGGAGACAGTGGCAAACAAGACCACGAGGTGTTGCTCTCAAGGAGCTTACATCCTAGTACAAGGTGAAAGAAAAACAAAGAGGAAAAGTATCAGATAAAGTACTAGCAAAGAATTTCAACAGATTTCCTGGAGCAAGCCACAGCATGATCTGAACCAGGAAGTCTAGTAAGGAGTTCAGGAACTCAGGCCTTTTTCCCTCTTTCCTTTTAGGAGGGGTACGTTCAGGGGCTTCAGGCTGTTTTTCATTCATTCATTACTACAACGAGTGAGCCCTATTTCATACCAGTGGTGAATACGGATATCAGTGATCTGTGGTATTTACATTTTAGTGCAAGGAGACAGACAATTTTATATAAGAAAAACACTGGATGGTGAGGTGCACTATGAGAAAATTAAAACAGGATGACCTGATGAGTGACCAGGTAGTTACTTTAGATTAGATGATCAGAGAAGGTGTCTATAAGGAGATCAAATTTGAACTGAGATCTTAATAACAAGAAGGACTTACTCAAAGACTGAATGAAGTACATTTCAGGGCAGAGGGAATTGCTAGGGCAAATGCTCCAGTGCAGGGAAGTGCAAATATGCCTGGCATATTTGAAGACTAGAAAGGCTTGGTGGCAGGAACACATAATGCAAGTGAGAAAGGGGGAGGAGGAGGGAGAGACGGAGAGAGGGAGGTAGTGGGGTAGAGGCAGGTAGGTAACATTAAAGAAATAATTAAGTACTAGATGTGATACCGAATAAAGTCAAAGAAAAGAACGTTTGTGTAGGCTGAAAGGGACAGGCTTCACTGAAGTGGGACTCAAATTAGACTCTGATGGAGAAGCTATATATAAAAATAAAGCAGGTTTTCTTTCTAGGTTAAATATGTGAGCGTGGCATTAGGAAACAGGTAGGGAACAACAGCACGAATAGGCCCAGGAATACTTTTTCTTCACGGCCTTTCTCAAAGTGACAAGATTTGTGTGATGACTTAAGGATTCTCTCTTTCACTAGACTGTAAGATCCATGACACCACAGACCATGTCTATTTCAGAATTTTCCATAATATGCCTGGCACACAGACAAGCATCAGTAAGTATTCACTAAACGAATGTGTGGCTGAGAAAGAACACTCTGTCCAGGAGGGACAGTGAGAAGACTAGTCCAAGCAGAGTAAAGGGTAGAGGCCAGGAAGGAGGAGAAAAGCCTTTCTCACCAGTAAAATGGCTGAAACAATAAAAACTATTTAACAACAATCATCTCATAAAGATGTATGAATGTTTTAAAATATGTCTACAAATTCTTTGATAGTCTTCCCTTCAACAGGTGGGACCTAATCCCCTTCCCTTGAATGTGGCCTGTCCCCAGTGGCTCACTTTCAGCCAATAAAGTGGAAATGACAATGAGCTTTGGAAACTACGTTGTTAAAAGCACCAGGGCTGCTTCTTTGCTCCCTATTGGATCACTCACTCATGGAAGCCAGCTGCCGTGTTGTGAGAACACGCAAGCAGCCCTGTGGAGAAGCCCACGTTGAGAGAAACTAAGACCTGCGGCCAACAGCCATGTGAGTGAAGATCCTCCAGTCCCAGTGAATCCTTCAGATGATGCAGCCTTGGCCTAGATCTTAAAGGGAACCCGAGAAAGATCCTAGCCAGAACCACTCAGCTAAGCAGCTCCCAAATTTCTGACCCACAGAAACTGTGAGGCAATAAATGCTTGTTGTGTGAAGTCATTAAGTTTCGGGATGAATATAACACTAGTGACAGATGACTAATACAGGCCATGAGGATTAAATGAGATATACAACTAAAGCTCTTAGCACAGTACGTGGCACAAACAAAATACTAAATTAGTGTTAGCTCTTTAACAGTGAAATTTAATAAGCACTTAAACATGTCATTCTCCATAAATGCTCCAAAATATTCAGACTAATCTTCAACATTCCAACTTTATCCATTTAAAAACAAAACAAAAGGTGAGAAACCTCAGCCCACAGAGATATTCTCCACAAACTATAAACCTCGTAAGAGTAGCAGTTACACCACAGAGATTGTTTTAATCCATACCTTTAAAAAAACAAGAATAATACTGAGGTTTGAAAAGGACTTACAGGAAACAGGCATTCTTATGAATTGTTAATTGGACTGTAAATTGGAGAAGACCTGTAAGAAGGTTCTCTAGGAGTATTTGTCAAAATTTGAGTGTTTAGGGTGCCTGGGTGGCTTCGGCGGTTAAGCGTCTGCCCTTGGCTCAGGTCAGGATCCCAGAGTCCTGGGATTGAGTCCTGCACTGGGCTCCTTGCTCAGCAGGGTCTGCTGCTCCCCCTGCCCTCTGCTTGTGCTCGCTTGCTCTCTCTCTCTTTTGCAAATAAAAATAATAAATAAAAACTTGAATGTTTATATCCTTTAATATAGCAATTTCATTTCTAGAAAACTATCTACACATTACTAGCTCAGGTACACAAAGATTATGCACAAGAGTATTTACTGCTTCCCTATTCGTAAGAGCAAAACACTAGAAACCATCCAAATGCCGATAGCTAAGGATGAGGAGATCTAGTCAGTGGGCAAAGCAAGTTGTGGAACAATATACACTGAATGACTCCATCCATTTGGTCTCTCTCTCTCTCACACACACACGCACACACACTAACGCATAAGCGAATTCTTATAAAAAACCATTAAGATTTTCATAGAAAGGGGGCTAGAAATGTGTGTGTGATGGGGGAACATACAGAGATGGGGGTTGAAGGGGAATTTTCGTAAGAGTTCCTTAATGTATTTTATTGTTTGAACCTTATGTAAGAACACATGCACTTATTACTCATAAAATTTTAAAAACAAAAGATGGGAAGGAAATACACATGTAGGAAAAAGACATCACGACTCTGGAAGCATTTAACAGATTTCCTAGGCTGGCCCTTTCTTCCATGCCCTTCACTGGGCCTTCCAAGACTATCTCAATGTGCTCAGTCATAAAGTGCGAGGAAGGAGGTCCTCCCCCGGGTATGTTTTACTGAGTGCCCCACAGTATGTACACAATTGACTCAATACCAACTTGATGGACAAGATTCCAGTTATTCCAAATGTCCTATCAATTGTGTGGTTACCTTTTGGCCACCTAAGGGAACAAACTGCTTCCAGTGACATCTGGCCAGATCCTAAAATACATAAGCTGTATTCTGGGTGGAGTGATCTAGGTAGAAACTGTTTTCCCAGGTACTACAATATCCTGAGGCTAATCAGAAGCACCTCAAGAATGGCAATGGCCTCCCAAATGGCCAGTGTGGCTGGAGGCAGCTACCACTTCACCCAAAATCAGAGGAGCAGGTGCAAGTCAATGCAAGTAGGGTAAGGTGAAGTACTATTCGGCTTCTCCCCATCCCCCAAACACCCCAGGCCTAGGGTATCAGCTGCTTCCCTGAAAGAGTATGCCCTGGAGAGCTGACCATTAACTCTCTAAATACCAAACATCACTTAGGACTTCTTACTCATTTACAAGACCCGAGCCCCACACTGGTCACTAGGACTCAGCTACATTCCCATAAACTGCAAAGCCAGATTCCATCTTTCAGCATTCCTCTTCTAAGAGTGAAGAAATGTCAGTATCTGTGGAAAAGTACAGCAAAGCTACATGTGTAACTAGAATGGAGAGACAAGGGGCACTCTCCTTTTACTATCTCTGGGACTGCTCTAGTCTCTGATGGACATTCTAGAATGTCAGATCAGATTCAAGCATTACAGAATTTATCTCTAAAAGTCACACGATATAGTTCAAAGAGTCTAAAAAGTTGAATCAAGTAGAAACCATTAAGAAAAAAACCCACATTCCAGCCAAAAGATGAATCATGACTCGTATGCATATTACATGACTTTTCATCAGCAGAATTAAAAATAACTACTGTAGACCATTTGCTTATTAGACCATTTTACACCATAAAGTCTGAAATGCTGTTTTTACCTTGGGGTTAAAATTAAGGATTCTTTAAATAGTAAGTAAAAGAGTTACTAAAAGAGATAATCATCAATGATGAATGATTACGAGCCCTTGTAGGGACCTGATATCACAGCCTTTTAACTTGATCTACTGAGCACCTACTGCACCCTTAATATAAAGACGTAAGGCAGAATGGAAAACTGGAAAGGAAACAGGCTCCTAGGCCTTAAATATTTTAATATTAGCACTGCTACACAGCCGTGCAACCTTGAGCCAACTACTCAACTTCTTTGAGCCTCAGTTTTCTTATCTGTAAAACGGAGATACCGCCTCCTACTTCATAGGGCTGTTGAAGCAAAAAAGGATCTCACAAGTAGTGCATCTAACTGTGGCTGGCACAGAGAAAACATTTAATGATGGCGCTATCATCTTAATTGCTCTCATCATTGCCATCAACATGCATAAAGCTCACAAGCACAGTGTACAACCTTCTAGTGTAATTAGATGCATACATAAATAACTATCATATAAGGTATCAGGACCGAGTGCCAAGAGATAAGGAGCATATAGAAGGGCACGCAAGGTCCTTCTTGATATGGCTCTTGCTGACATATCCTTACTTCTGGCCTCTGCACCAAACTACAGCTATAATGAACTACTAAAATTCCCTGAATGCACTGTGGTTTTCATCTGCCTACTCTTCTAGACATACAGTAACTTCTCGTATTCACAACAGTTATGCTCTAGAAAGTTGCAGCAAACACTGAATTAGTGAATACTGAACTACTGCTCCTAAGGGACGTACAGGGTTAGGTTCTGGAGAGCTGTCTGGTCACATTTTTGTCAACTAGTCAATATAAGACATAATCTTGTTTTATAGCTGTTTCTGTTTAAAGACATCTTATTAAATATATATTGCTGAACTCATGCCTGAAGCTTATCTAACACATGTATTTTCTCTGTAGGACACATCACAGCCTTGGGACTCCTGGGTGGCTCAGTTGATTAAGCGTATACGTTACAGCATAAGAGCTGAAACAAGGCAGTGTGTCACCTCGTTTGACATCAACTGGAAACGTTTGTGTTGGGTGACTCAAATATTCTGCCACTGTACACCTGTTGGCAAATGACTACAAAAGCACCACAAGTAGAGATTTTTGGGGTTACAAATTTTAGCAAGCAGGCGAATTCACAAATAAAGAATCTGCAAATGAGGATCAACTCTACTAATGTTTTACCTATGACGCCCTTCTCTCTTTCTGCAGGATTCACCTGGTGAACTTTTATGTGCCCTTCAGGACTCAGCTCAAGATATGTGAGAAGCCTTGCCTGACCCCAGCCATTCTGGTTAGATACATCCTTAAAAATGACCCCCTAGCACTCATCTGGACCTGCTTCTTACTGCTCATCAGACTGCTTTACAACTGTTAACTTTTTTGTCTCCTCCATTTAGCTATGAGAGCCCTGGGGGCAGGAATCATCATTTTGGTTCTGAATCCAAGGCCTACCTCTATAAAAGCAGCTCATTAAACATTTGTTGAATTAACAGTCTTCAAAAGAAGAGGGAGGACACTCCCTATAGTGGTTGAGAATGGCTATGGGTATGAAATCAGAAATTTCATGAATAAATCAGAAAAGTGAGTGAGATTTTTAACCATTAGTTTAAACATTTTCAATGCAAAATTTGATTTTAACTTATTTCAAACTAATGGCTTTTTTTTTTTTCAGGTGGCATTAACTTCAACTCACATTGGGATAAGGACAGTTCTTGTTAAGTGATATAATTCATTTTCTTATTAAGCCACTTTAAATTGCTTTTTAAAAAATAATTTGCCAATAAAAGCATCTTAACTGACAGTTACCTGTAAACATAGAAACATAGAAATTAAATACCAATTTTATTTTTACACCTATTCTGATTTAGGACAAATGCCTTTTACTTGAACAGACCATAAGATATGCGTAACGTTAATTATAGAAAATCTCTCAGAGACCAATGAGCTCCCCTTGGACCAACATAAAGCTCACTCCACTACCACCACCCTCCTGCACCCATGCCAGCTTCTGGCTGGTCTCAGCAGTCACTCCCCTCATCTCTGAAGGTCAATGAAGACTAAAATGGAAAACGTTCCCCATTTTATATATGAAGCCCTGGGACTAGAGTAAACTTTTCCTGCATACCTGCCTTCCCAGGTATTCTTGCATTAAAAATAAGAGCCAACCCAAGAACAAAATGATTCTTTTGTTGCTAGATTCCTGGTTAAAGAGAATTCAAAAGCCAAAATATGTAGCAAAGATTTGAAAACCTGTATGTCCTCTCACACTGAGTACCAATTCCCCTTTTGATTCTTCCCACAATGCTGATTTACATGAACGAGATGAGAAAGAGCTGACAGTGACTCTTCATCTTGAAAGATTTCATCCCTGCCTCAGAACAGTGATCTCCATGACAGACTGTCTCAGTGGAATCCATGGTTCGCCCCAGTGAAAGATGCTAATGAACTATTTCTCGGTGCTTCACTGTGGTCTATTTTCACTTGATATAATCTCTGACCAAACTGCTAATTTGCTCTGTCAATAAAAGCAAGGCCACAATTTATCCTATTCTTTTTACAAAAGGGAGTGAATACTGGCTTTTCCCTAATTACTCAGAGTCCAAAGATAAATGATAATGAGCAAATACTGGGTGCTATAACCCGTCAGTTATTTCATCAGTAATTTAAAAAAGTGAAATAGAACTGAATAGAAAATAAAATAAAAGGCATATTAAGGGGGGGCGCCTGGGTGGCACAGCGGTTAAGCATCTGCCTTCGGCTCAGGGCGTGATCCCGGTGTTATGGGATCGAGCCCCACATCAGGCTCCTCCGCTAGGAGCCTGCTTCTTCCTCTCCCACTCCCCCTGCTTGTGTTCCCTCTCTCGCTGGCTGTCTCTATCTCTGTCAAATAAATAAATAAAAAATCTTAAAAAAAAAAAAAGGCATATTAAGGGTAAGTTATTGTTTTCAGAAACTTTTATTGTAGTTAGACATATATGTATGTAAGTATGTGCTTACAGGGTAATGACATGAAACATTTCTTTTTGTGGGTTCCAGGCAAAATCTGAAAGCCGCTGTTGCAGACCACTGATCCCTGATCTTAAGTGCTGACCTGCCCCACTCCCACACTGCTGCTGAGAGCTGGCGGTAGCTTCGGAAATGTGTGGAAGCAATTTATTCAAGCACAATGCTCCCTGCCAATGGCTGATTCTGAACTTTGGGACTCCATTTTGAAGAAGAGAATATCTGCTTAGCCCCAATGAAGAAGGTATATCTATTTTTTTTTAAAAGATTGATTGATTGATTGATTGATTGATTTGCCAGAGAGAGATTGAGAGGGCACAAGCAGGGGGAGCAGCAGAGGGAGAGGGAGGAGCAGGCCCCCCACAGAGCAGGGAGCCGGATGCCGGATGCCTATGCGGGGCTCCATCCCAGGACCCTGGGATCATGACCTGAGCCAAAGGCAGACACTTAACTGACTGAGCCACCCAGGCGCCCTGAGGTATATCTATTTTTAAGCACTTTGCAGGTGTACCATTCATTTGGTACTTGAGTCTTCTTGCCAGTGCACACCTTTTCTAGCTAAACTGCAAAAACTGGGGACAGAGGCTACAGCAACTAGTGACAACTCTAGCACCTTATACACAGGAGATGCTCAATTAACATCCTTTGCATTAGCCCTTTCCCTCTGGCAGAATCCCTCTTTTAGAATCGATGCCTTTTGAGATCTGGCCAACTTGGGACTGAAAAAGTTTTTGCTCTAGGCTTGCTTGCCTGGCCAAGGTATTTAACCAACTCTGCTACCTCCTCCTGTGCTAGTCTGGAATGACTACCATTAGCTACAGATGGCTTACAGATTTGTTTTGCTACAGTGTACAGCACTGCACCCAAGGCTGCATCTGTAAGTTTGGGAACTCTATTAAACAAAGGAAACTCTCATTATCTAATACAAAATAGACTATCCATTTTTCTTCAAGGTTAGAATGACACTCTGATACCTACACTCAAGAATTTCCAACTCCCTCCAAACTATTCCACTTGATAAAACTGTTCTTTTGCAGAAAGGGCTAACATCTTATGTATCTGGTAATGCATACTATTACCCATTTTACCTGACCTTAATGTGCTAGGATCACAGTATGTGAAACATCATCTCAAAAAGTAAAACAATCAGAAATGAGTGCCCTATACCTACAAAGTCATACTAAACAAATAAAACTAAAAATTCACAGCTTACACAGAAATAAAATCACACACTTGCTACCTGCTTATTCATTTCTGTGATGTTTATCCAGACTTTGTTCAAGCCCAGCTCCCCAGATTCAATCTTCTCGAGTTGTTTTTGTTCGCTGAGTAGTTCTTCATTAAGTTTGGGAATTTCTTGGAATGAGCTTTTCTGATTAGATTCCACTAAAAGCAAAAATAAGAATAATAATAACCACAGAGTACTCTCTTGACTCCAAGATGAAAAAATGATCTTACAGTAGGAAGGAAGACAGATTAATAGAAGTCAATCCTGGTAAGACGATTGAATTCCTATCCACCAGCTGCACTGTTTTTTAAATTTATGTAAATGTATATTTTTAATACTAAAGCACCATTTTAACTGGGCCTATTTCACAATTGGGGGTACAACTTTTAAAAGTCAGATGGCTAAAAACGATAATGAAGTATCAGCAGAAAGAGTCGGACTCTGTAACTTACTGTGATCCTGAGTAAATTACTCAAATTCTTTAAGCTCAGTTTCCTCATCTGTAATACAGAGATAAAATATACTTCACGGATTTTTAGAATTAAGTGAAAGAAGTGTTGTAAAGTACTAAACAGGGCTGAGCAGGCATACAACAAGTGATAAATAAATACTAAGTATTAACCAGAGCAATTAAGGAGCTTTGTGGTCAGTCAGTGAAGATTTACAAACGTTACTCCATTAATGCTCAAGGTGATGTCAAAAGTTATATCCCTAAATGCTTAAATCTAATTTTTTTTCTCTCTCAAACTGGTCAAATGCAAGATGGGTTCTTAACCACCTTTCAAGTGCTGTTATGAGGATTATGATTTAAAATTTTTTTCATAAACAGCAAACAGTGTTTTCTTAGATCTTAAATCAAAGTGAAATAGAAGATAAAGGAACACGTTAGGTGAAGTGTAGGGTGATATTTGGCTTTTCCTTTGGGAAACAGTATCTCCTGACTGGTTTAGAGATTTGCCAGCCTGAAAGAGTGCTTTCTCTTCTGTCTTTTAAGGAGTATTTTTCCTTTTCATGAAAAATAGAATATTGATCATGGCTGGTCCTCCAGAATAAAACCCACATCATTTTTTTAAAAGCCACAGATGGCCCGATATACTTTCTTTAGAACCAAAAAGAAAAAACCTGGCATACAGGACAGATAAAAAGCAATTTACTAAAATTTAAGTGCCATGATTTTTTTTTGTTCCTCTCTGTGGGGTCAGCATTGGAATAAACCTGACGCATTTTAGGCACTCAGTTTCACTGACTGCATAAATCTGGCCTTTGCTTATATCCCAACCACATTTCTCATCACTTTACCTTCCTCTTCAAACTATTTTTTGGTAAAGTGGATTTTCCAGACACACCAACCTCTTTAAGTCCTGGCATCTCCCGAATATAGTGTTTCCAGGTATTGGTATTGACAAGTGTTCAACAAATATTTGTTGACTGATTGACTGCCAGGTCTATTACCTGTACACACTTCAAATACACATTTCTAAAAAAAGAAATTCCCTGAAAAGCTCAGCTAAGGTATAAATTACATGGGTGTCCTGTAATCACAGGCACAGAGCAGTCCGGGAAAGGAGTCCCTGGAGGGTAGAAGTGAGCAATGTTTTGAAATGTATAAATAAAGGATTGTTATATGTGATCAAAACAAGCTGTAGCACAAACCTAAGAGGCCCAATTAATTACAGAGAGATGAGGGCACAGGCAGGTGTCTTTAGTGGTTATTTATAGTTAAACATTGCTCCTGAGAACTTCATTTCCAAGTATGGTTACCACTTACAAAGAAAACACTGGCCTTAAAAACAATTTGCAATACTGGTATGGACAACCATTAAGGAGTGAAATTAACTAAAATACAAAATCTCATTCTTTCTTATACTGTACTCTGATTCCACCAGTTGATTAAACATATTGTTCAAGATGATTCTGGCAGAGAATTGTGGTTTACCCAATTCCTTTCCTTGAATCAGAAGAAAACCAAAATCAGTATTTCAACATTTTTTTCAAGCAACATCACTAAGAACATCATTAACACAGTAACTAAGGAGTAGCTGTCCCTAGGTCAGGTTCAGACCTTGAATAACTGCAGGCAGCAAAGAGAAGCTGGGGTGAAGGAAAGCATGGAAGTTGTGATCTCCTAAGGCTTAAGATGGGAAGTGAGGACACAACTCTAATTCCAGTTCTGGAGCCAGATTTTGTTAAGACCTTGAGAAAGCCTAGTGGTCGGTTTCCCCATGAGCTAATGCTGCTAAGCTTAAGGCGTTTGTGATTAACTTGAAACTGGTTCTTTAGCTTAGAAAATTAACCCTTAAAACCTAGAACCAAAGATCTGTGTTGCTAAAGAAAGACAGGTCAAATGTGGTTGAAGCTACTACGCAAACACACCTTTCAGATAAAGTTCCTTGGATGTGGCAAAACACAACTCTGTAATTTAGAATATATAAAACTCTTCACCTTAAAAAAGTCTCTTAAGCTTTAAAACTCATGAGACAAATATTTATTTGTGATTTGGTACACAGTAAGCACTCCATAAACGCTAGCTATTATTATTGCCCATTCCATACAGTTTTTCTTAAGGAGGAAATTGTTTGACAGACACTCCCACATTCTTTCTCAAATGGCCCTGTGAGGAGGAAGGAAACAGCCCAGTGTTGCTACTGCCACTTTATACTTGGGGAAGTATAAAGTGGCAACAGGTGGAGGTTAACTATGGTTCTAGACTGCTGGACCTTAGCACTTCCTTTCTGCACCTCAGGTGTTGACTGCAATGCCCTTATTTCAGATGCCATTTGTCCTGATGGTGCATAAGCACTACTTTTCGTTTGTAGGTTTAAAAACAAGCAAACAAACAACTGTTCCCACGTTCAAGCTGACAGCAAAGAAAGAGTATAAGAAGGCTGGAATGAATATGTAATTGCTTCATCAGAGTGGGCAAAACTCTTAATTCAGCATGGTTCACTTTGTGGACCTAGAACCTGTAAACAAGATAACACTCTGAAAAGGGCAACCACTTACTTGTTCTAAATTTTTCCTTGAGGGCATCCAGATCTTCCTTCAGGGCAACTTGCATCCACACCAAGCCAACGCAGGCCACAACACAGGCGGCAAGGATGACAAAAGCACAGAGGGGATAACAGATCTTGCAGCATCGTAAATAGTCTCCCCTGATCATAAGAACAAATTCAACCAGGAGTACAAGAGTGATTATGAGTACAGCTGTATTAGAAATAGCATACATGTGTCACCATATAGCTATTCACCAGGGAGCACTGGCTACCACATACTTTTTTTTTTTTAAGATTTTATTTATTTATTTGTCAGAGAGACAGACAGCCAGCGAGAGAGGGAACACAAGCAGGGGGAGTGGGAGAGGAAGAAGCAGGCTCCCAGAGGAGGAGCCCGATGTGGGGCTCGATCCCAGGACCCTGAGCCGGAAGCAGACACTTAACGACTGAGCCACCCAGGCGCCCCATGGCTACCACATTCTTAAATCTCAACAGCAGGTTGAAAGTGACTAAATAATATGACCTATGAAGAGCTCATCTTTTGGATACAAAGGTTTCAAACTTCATAGGAGACAGAAAGAGATCCTGTGGGCATTGCAGCCCACAACCATCATCACGGATTCGCCCACGGATTTGGGGACAAGTTCAGGGTAGGAACTTGTCAGGACCAGTGCTTCTCTGCAATTCCATTACAGCACTATAATTTACCTCTCTATCTATTTCTTGCTTTCCAACATGTATCCCTTCCAGGGGAGCCTGATTCAGATTACTGAAACTTCACAAACTTTTGAGCAAGTTTTACTTCAAATGAATGAAAGAAATAGGAACTGTAGGTTTAAGTGGACACCTGGTGCACTCTAGCTTATTGGCTTAGAAGGCAGGAAACATGGAAAGGGGTTCGATTTCACACCAAACTTCAACCAGCACTCAAGGTCTAAACTAACTCAACAGGGCCACTCACTCCAGTGGAACTGCTCCATTTCATCAGACCTTCAGATCCCAAATCTAAGATTGCCCTTAACTACTTAATCTGACAAAGCTCATTAGAAACCAAACTCTTCCTTTAACAAAATAAAAGGACAAACACACTCTAAACAAACAAAAAAACCCTTGAAGTCTTTAATCTCTTTCAGCACCCCAACCTTCTGCCTGCCCTTGCTTCCACATCCTCAGCACAATATTCTTTTCTTTCAGTGTGCTCCCTGACAGAGTCCAAGGACACCTTCAAGGTTCCCTTCAGCCTTTTTCCACCCTGGGCCCCAATTCCCAATGTCCTCAAAACTCACTACTGGATTTGCCTAGTGGCTGCACCATCTAAAAGTGGTTTGGAAAGAAGTTGCCTCTTCTTTTAAAGGTTTCCTACCCTCCACATACTCTTGAGGCTCATGCTTTGTAAACTCCTCACCATATCCCCTCACCTTCAAGATTTGGACTCATCAAGAGTGCAAAGAATAATCTGAAGTCTTAAAGTCCCTGTCTCTACTACACTTTTTAAAAAGGTCTAGTCCTAAAAGCTTCTTTGCTCCCGGGTACCTATTCTTAGCTTTTCTGCCACTCCCAACTTGGCCCCTCTGGGCTCTTGGCACATTCCCCAAGTCAATATCTCCACCCTGGATTCCGAGTTCTTCATACACTTAGAGACAGATCTCTACCTTATCCTTCATTCAGGACCTGAGCTCATTACACTAACATCTTTTCTTCCTGTTTGCCGTTCAAGGTCTACACGCTTTTTCCTTTCTAAGAACATCCTTCTCCTTCCTTCCAATTTTCCCTGTTGGTATTATAAGGAAATGCCTTTTCCCTATCCCACCCTCACCACTGCATCACTCACTTGACAAAACGAGAGCGATTTCCAACTAAACCGAACTCCTCTTCCTCCTCGGAGCTGGATTCAGAGTCTGAGTCAGGAGGCTCAGTGCGAAGGAGGCGGTGGCCTGAGCCTTTCTTGGGCTTCTTTCTCCGACTGTCCCCAGCCAAGCCGATCAATGCATTGAGCTCTTTGCGCTTCTTCATCTTTTTGTGTGGGGTGAGGGGTGCACCCACTCCTGAGCTGCCAGGTTCGTACCCGACGCCCAATTCTCTTGCTGCCTTGGAGCTGCCTTCCAGGGTGGGGAATCTGGGCCAGAGCCCTGGGTCACTCCCACCCAGGGGTGGGACTGACCAGATCCGCTGGGGGCTAGAGATTGGAGCCCAGAGGGAAAGTGGAACTCAGATGGGTGGGGGAAGTCACATAGAGATGGCCAGGGAGCTGGTGATAAAAATGGGTAAGGCTCTGGGCATGGAGTCTCAGATAAGAGGGTGGCAAGGGGAACAACCTTTATCTCCCAATAGGCTGGTAATACTTCTAAGTGTGCTCCAGCAGCTGGGGAAGGACACACAGATGGGTGTTCTGGCCTTCCGGGGCAGGACTTCCAGTACAGAGCGAAAAGAAACTTGTTCTTGAATGGGAGAAGAGGGAGAGGTGCAGAGCTAGACAGAACGCGCTAGTCGCTCCCTAACTGGAGAGGTGGCAGCAGAAGGGGGGACTCGCAGCCACTACAACCCCGACACAGCTTGGGCGCCAAGACAACGACCTGGTCTTGGCGTGATCACCGTTCTCCGGCTTCCGCCTTGAGTTTGAAGGGGGCCCGAGACTGCGGAAGGCCTAGAGCACGGCTCGGAGGGTTCAGCCTGCCAAGTGCCAGTCCCGCACCTGGGAGACCCCAGCCCTACTGTCTGGGCCGGAGGGATAGGGCGATGCGGAGGAGCGACGGCGGCTCAGCCCACCTGAAGCGCTCCCGCCCAGAGTTTGAGGTGTTCTGGCGACTCTCGGCAACTCACACCCGCCGCTTCCACTCCAGCCGCGACTCCGGCCCTCGCTCCGGCTGCAGCCGCAGCTGCTCCCAACGTGCTGGTGGTGGTGGCGGCGGCGGCGGCCGCGGGCTCCAAACCCGGGCCATCGCTCCAGCCCCAGCTCACTTCCCCTTTGGCAGCAGCCGCCGGCGCCGCCTGCCAGTAAGCCCCGCTTTCATTGGCCGTCCTCCGGGTGACGTCACACGGGGCGCGAGTGGTGGAAGGCGGGGCGTTAAAGGGGCCGTGGCTCCGGCGAGGGCTGGGTCCCGCCTACCGGTTGAGGAGGTCCCGCCCCCAGGGAGGCCACCTGGGCCCCGCCGCTCACCTGTCTTGGGGCGGAGTTTTCTTTCGCCTGGAGCAGGGGTACCCGCAGGCTTAAACACCCAGCTGTTCGACATGCTAGGAAAGTTCATCAGCCGCCAGACCCGGAGTTGTGATCTGGACTGACACAGTCTACAGGCTCCGCCCCTCTGACTCGCTTGCTGTTTACGAAAAGTTTAGGCGTGTTACAGATTAATGACCCAGTTGAACACATTCATTCATTCCATAAATATTTATTGAGAGTTTACTACTTGTCAGGAGCAGCTCTGGCACTGGGGACACAGCGATGAACTAAATAACCACCTGCCTTTCTGGGTAGAGCTGCCAGATAAAATTAAAAAACAAAAACAAAAACCAGGACACCAGGAAAACTTGAATTTCAGATCAAGAACGATTTTTCCCCCAAAGTGTAAGTATATCCCATGCAACATCTGGGACATCTTCATAATGAAAAGTTAATTCTTTTTTTTAATCTAAAATTCAAATTTAACTGGGTGTCCTGTATATTATCTGTCAACCCCATTTCTGTGGCTTATGCTTTAGTGGGAGGAGAGCAACAACAGGCAAATATATTAAATGTCAGGAGGTGATGAATGTTATGAGGAAAATTGAAATACGATAAGGGGATAGGGAATGACTCATGATAAGGGGATGTTTGGTCGGATACCGGGAGGATGGGAGGGAGGGAGTTGTGCAATGGCCTTGAGGAAGAAGTGACCTGGAAGATCTGGTGTGGCCGGACCTGAAGAACAGAGAGAGGTAGGAAATGAGGGCAGACAAGCATCAGGGTCCAGATCTTGGAGGGCTTTATGGATCATAGACCATAGGCCAAGACTTTGGGAAACCACTGGTGCTTAAAGCAATGTCAAAATTTCAGAAATAACAGAAGTAAAACCAATGGATCATAGAGGCAGTAATTAGTAAAAGTGTATTGTGCACACACCAAAAAGACAGTTTGCAAACTAGGAGCACTCAAACCAAAACTTGGAATTAGGCTCAGGGGCATAGAGTTACAGAGAAGCTTGTATAGTGACAAAGTAGTGACTTTATTCTTCACAGTGATTAATTATAAATATTAGAATTTTCTTAAGTGATAGGGAATTGGCCAGTGGTTACCTCATATCAACTTTGGGAAACAGTTTTAGTTTTGCTTATGATTTCCAGAAGCACAAGCAAGAAATAACCCGGATCAAATTAGCCCTGCTAACTTAAAGCTAAATGAAGCTTTGTTTGTATGATTCAAGTGTTTTTGTCTGCTCAGGGAATTTTCAAGGCTGGTCTCCATTTGTTTTTTATTTTAATAATCCGCCCCCCTTGGTCATTGTCTCAGCACACTGAGAGTATGACCAATCAGTGTAGCATTATTCTTGGTTACCACCATTGATGTAGTCAGGCCGAAGAATCACACATTCTGTGTTTCCACTAGTTATCAGGCTGGAGGGCCATGTAGTTCCCATCTTCATCATTTATGTGATTATTACCCATTTCATCCAGTTGTCTGATCTTGATGGCTGCCATTTGGCATGTGAGTGGCTGCTGACAGGCGTTTAAAACCCTCTAGAATATACAACACACTAGGGAGGTTAATATGATGACTGAAAGGAAAACAACAACCAAGGACTGAGAAATTTCCCGGAGCAGAGATTCCCAGGAGCAAAGATTTAACCAACTAAATAACTCAAACGGCTTATAATCAGATTCCTGTTTTACTCAAGCCAATCTACATTTTTTTGAATAATGTGCATTTGGGTTTCAGTTTTTTCTGAGTTACTTATTTACATAGGCACAGCAGGACGTATTAGCAAACACATACCCTCAGGATTAGTTAGGACGGGTCGAATTTGAGGATGTTGTATTTCAGAAGGTGATGTTGCAGGAGAGCTTCCCCCTAAATTCGGCTTCTATTGATGTGAGCGATCAGGTAATTTCACGAGAGAGAGATTTCTATGGAAACAAAAGAAAAACAAAAGGTAATAGCTCAAGCAAAATTTCAGTACTGTTTCTGAGTTTGGAGAGAGACAGCTGAAGACAATTTCTAGATGTCAGGTTTGAAACATCTTTATGTAGAGTGAGGGCAAGCATGGGAATCAGACAGATTTTCTTGGTTTGCAGTATGAATGTCTCTGGTGATTTTTCTGAGTGGCCACATAGGAACGGGCACAGAATTTGTCCACACATAAGCTGTTGTGGTGATTTGCCTGAAGTTTATATCAAGTCAAGCTGGCATGGCTTCCAGAAAAGGGCAGTTTTAGTTTCACAGTGATTCCTAGTCAAAAGAGTAGGAGAAAATTGAAAAGTTTGGAGACTTCTGGCCAAATGTTGAAGGAAAATGGAAGAATTCAGGATCCAGTTTACAGGTAGAAAACAAAACTTTAAAGACAACAGCACTAGAATCTGATATCCCCAAAGATGTATTACTGAAGCATAATCTTTCTCTCTGGAGTCATCCCCATTTCTATCAAAGATAACTACAGGAAGACTAGTTTATTTACAATTCAGTAGTTTCTATAAACGGGGCCTGATTATTTACATAAATGTCCCTGGGTGACTGGGTCGGTTAAGCGTCTGCCTTCAGCTCAGGTCATGATCTCAGGGTCCAGGAATGGAGCCTTGCATCGAGCTCCCGGTTCAGCGGGGAGTCTGCTTCTTCCTCTCCCTCTGCCTCTGCCGCTCCCCTCCGCTCGTGTTCTCTCTCTCTCTTTCTCTCAGATAAATAAATAAAGTCTTAAAAAAAAAAAAAAGCGCAACAAGAATAGTGATTGACCATACAGGCTCTTTAAAAAAAATTTTTTTAAAGATTTTATTTATTTATTTGACAGAGAGACAGCCAGTGAGAGAGGGAACACAGCAGGGGGAGTGGGAGAGGAAGAAGCAGGCTCCCAGCGGAGGAGCCGATGTGGGGCTCGATCCCATAATGCCGGGATCACACCCCCAGCCGAAGGCAGGCGCCCCCCATATAGGCATTTTTTAATCTGCTTTGCTAGAACTTGTCACAAGGAATATCAGAGTGGACTTTCCAAAGCCTCTGGAAGCTAGAAAGCCAAGCTGAGGACTTGTCCAGTTGTGTCCTGTTACAAGGAGAGCCGATTCTTATCGAACTCATGCAAATATATATTTTATCATAAAAATAAGAATATCTAGGGGCGCCTGGGTGGCTCAGTAGTTAAGCGTCTGCCTTCGGCTCAGGGCGTGATCCCGGCATTGTGGGATCGAGCCCCGCATCAGGCTCCTCCACTGTGAGCCTGCTTCTTCCTCTCCCACTTCCCCTGCTTGTGTTCCCTCTCTCTCTGGCTGTCTCTCTCTCTGTCAAATAAATAAATAAAAGCTTTAAAAAAAAAAAAAGAATATCTAATAAGAGTTTCTGAATACTGGAGGGATGAGGTAGGAAGAAAACTATCTTAACCTTTGTCACAACGACATTTTACCAAATTGCTGTAAGCTATAGATAACATAAAAGAGAGGACAAAAAGGGGGCCTTTAATCTGGAAAATAAAACATTAAAGAACTAGCAATGTTTTAAATGAAATCATAAAAATTACAACCATCTCATCGGTTCATTCTGTATTATGTAAGTAATCCTTATTCTGCTTCATCTTGAGTTAACATCTTCATGAATCAATCAGTTTTCCATTGGAGCTTTAGAAATTCTTACCTTACATTGTGTTTTGATCTTAAAGATGTCAGAAACCTGAGTTTTAGAGTACCTGTCAGGGTTTTTTCCATAAATCTCTTTGAAGATGAAGCATTTGTGCAGGAAAACTTTTGCAAAAGCATCAGAGTAAAGTAATAACTGTAAGTGACAAAAGACCTTGGAAGATCTGGTGAGAGTTCACATACCCATAGAAAGAGAGTGATGAAATTGACAACTAAATTTGGTTATTTTTGTGACATACATTTTAAAATCATGACTGATAACATTATATCAGAACACACTAGATTTTTAGGAATTTCATGTCATCTCTGGAACACTCGGGTTACCATATGTAAGCAGAAGCTAAAGAAAGTTTAGCATTACTTCTTATTTGACAATACTTCTTATTTACATGCTTCCCATGTAATTTAACATCTCAAATGACCCTAAATAATTTAACCTTTCTCTTATTACTTTATTCAGAATTTCACTGGGGGAAGTTTGTTAAAATTGTCAAAGACTTAAAACATTTGATAAAATACAATCATAGGTCACTGTGAAACAATAGTTATCCATTAAACCAAAGTGACAGTTAAAAGATTTAAAGGCAAATACAGAAAGTTACACGGTTGTAAAAAAAACCCTTAGCTCTTCTAATAAAGAAGACTTGGGTCTTTTTTTTTTTTTAATAATCGAAGAGTTGATAAAGACAAAGCACAGAATCTTTTCTAGGCGGATTACATTAAAGGTAAAGAAAAACCTTTGTTTATAATTTTTTATTAAGAGCAGACTAATAATCTAAGGAACCTTTATCCTTTTAACAGAGAGAAAACTAAGTTCTAATTTTGCATTGGTGTACTTTTGATATTAAAACTCTCCTTTTTTTTGAACATAAATATCCATACAGGTTTTGTTTTATCTTTTTCCTATCTTAATCATGAATAATGGTTTTACTTTGGGACAAAATTACTTTCTTTTTTTTTTCTCTTAACAAAACAACCAAAACCCAAACCAAAAAACCCCCCATGTCCTTCGTATCTTTCCTTCTTCAAAAAACATCTTCCACTTTCCTTACCTGCTTTCCATAGACAGTTGTTTTTTTTAACCTTTGTTATTTCTAGCAGTTTTCATTACATATATTAATTAAAATTCTTAACCCTTAGAATCTTTAATTCCTAGTGAAAACTAAGAAGTAATTGTTGGACTAGCAAATTTATAAACACATTTCATAAATTTCTAGAAGTATATTCTTCCTCATGGTAAATTTTTAAATGTGGCACAAGACATGGGTAATAAATACCTTTTGCCTCTCTGTGAAAAATCAAAAAGTCAAAAGTAGATAAACTTCTGTTTAGCATTTAATGCTTATTTGGAGATGATTTATATATTTAATTGATTATCCCATTATTTAGCTTAATTTTGTATAAACTTTTTTTAAATTTATTTGAATTACTTGCTTTTAATAATTATGCTTGGATTAGACATTAAACAACTAATCATTCTAAGTTATTTTTCTTGTTGACAAATTTTGAGGACAGGCCTGCTTTTATTAAACCAACAAATTTAAACTAGCTTTTATTTATCAAAGACTATCTCAAATCTCATGAACTTGAAAAACATTTGGATTTGTTTCTATATTTCTGAGAGTGTACTTGATTTGTATAAATGCTTAATTTTCTTAAATCTTGCTCAATATGTGCTCTTCAGCTTTTTTTTATTTTTTAAAGATTTTATTTATTTATTTGACACAGGGAGAGAGAGCAAGAGAGCACAAGCAGGGGGAGCTGCAGAGGGAGAGGGAGAAGCAGACTCCCTGCGGGTTCGATCCCAGGACCCTGGGATCACGACCTGAGCCGAAGGTCAGACACTTAACTGACAGAGCCACTCGGGTGCCCCTAAACGCTTAATTTTCTTTAAGCCAATTAAATAGAGCTCTCTACAAATTAATTTTGGTAGTATCATCTGGAGTTAGAAAAGTATCACATACATACATGGACATACATGAACATACAGACAGACAGACACAGAGTTCTTATCACTTTTGTTTTAAATATTTTAGCCATGTCTCAGGTACAGAACTCAAAAAAATAGTTAGATCCAAAATGTGTTTCTGGCAGATGGACTAAGTTGAGGCTATCCGCTCAGATGGCCAAAGAGTGTTTACTTAGGATTTTTTTATTTGCATGCTGTAAGAATCCTTTTAGAGCTGTTTTTGGAGTCTTTGTCTTTTAGAAGCTTCTACATATCAATTAAAGAATGCATCCTACTGTCTCTGAGAGTATGCATCTTTTTTGAAGGTACCCCCATTAGGTGGACTTTTATCTAAGTCAAAGTTTTCACAACGATTCCTGAAGTTCACTCATTTTGCGAAATGGCACAAGATTGTGGAGCATAGATCAGGTGGAAGTCATCTTTGCTTTATTTAGATTCTCTAAGGTGTCCTATCCACCAGGTGCCATATTTTCCAACGGCTGTTCCAAAACACAGGGAATCATGCATTTCCGCGCCCCCCCAAATTTGGAACACAATAGGGTAACTTACCAAGAAGCTTCAACAAAATGCAAGTATGTACCATCAAGTTGGAGAGCTCAAAACACAGAAAATGGAGCTTGGATCCAAGACAGACTCACCCACAAGCTCCAGGCGGGGTAAGAAAGCATTGAGCTCAGTGGGCTCTGTGGGTACCAGCGCCCATTGCTTCACCAGCTTTGAAATTGTTGGAGGTCTTCTTTGGGACCCACTTCTGATGACCCGAAATGTCAAAAGTTCAGAAACAACAGAATCACCAATGGATCACCATGGTAGCAATTAGTAAAAATGTATGGTGCACACACCAAAAAGACAGTTTGCAAAATGGGGGCACCCAGACCAAAACTTGGAATCAGGCTCAGGGTTATGTGATCATAAAGCAGCTTCTATAGTCAGAAAGCCCTGACTGTTTATTCTTCACAGTGATTGGTTAGAATATTAGAGTTTCCTTAAATGATTGGAATTGGCCAGCGGTTACCTCATATCAACCTTGGGAAACAGTTTAAGTTTTGCTTCTGATTTCCAGAGGCACAAGCAAGAAATAACCCAGGTCAAGTTAACCTTGCTAACTTAAAGCTAAATGAAGCTTGGTTTGTATGATTCAACTGGTTTTGTCCGCTCAGGGAATTTTTAAGGCTGGTTTCTATTTGTTTTTTATTCTAAAAACTAAGAGGAGTCATGCTCTGGCTTAGATTTTGCAAAGAGCACTCTGGCTTTTTGAAGACAGAGTTAACAATGTTTGCTGATGGATTACATAAAAGGTATGAAAAAGGAAGGAATACTAGATGACTCCAGAGGCTTAGCATGGAACAAATGGAAGAGGGAAATTGCTGTTTACTGAGATGGGGAAGGGCAGTTTGGGGTAAACTTGAGAAGCCAATTCAACATTCAAATGAGCCGTGGTATATAGGCATACCTGGCAGATATTGTGGGCTCGGTTCCAGACCACCACAATAAAGTGAATTTCTCAATAAAGGGACTCAAATGAATTTTTTGGTTTCCCAGTGCATATAAAAGTTCTGTTTACACTATACTGTCATCTCCTAAGTGTGCAATAGCATGTCTAAAATACAGTCTACATACTTTAAATAAAAATACTTTATTGCTAAAAACTGCTGACCATCATCTGAGCTTTCGGTGATTGTAATCAAATGGTGTTGGTAGACTTGCTTGACTCGGGGTTGCCACAAAAAACCCCAGTTTGTAAAAAATGTACTACCTGTGAAGTCAGTAAAAAGAAGCATAACAGAATGAGGTATGCCTGTGTCCATTTGGAGTTCTGGGCAGAGGCTGGGGCCTGAAATATAAATCCAAGATCTGTCAAATGTAGGTGATTTAATGCAAAGGGCTGGGGCCCCTGGGTGGCTCAGTCGGTTTAAGCATCTGCCTTTGGCTCAGGTCATGATCTCAGGTCATGATCTCAGGGTCCCCGCTCAGCAGGGAGCCTGCTTCTCCCTCTGCCCCACCCCCTGCTCATGCTCTTTCTCTCTCTCTCAAATAAATAAGTGAAATCTTTTTAAAAAACAAAGCAGGGGCGCCTGGGTGGCACAGTGGTTAAGCGTCTGCCTTCTGCTCAGGGCGTGATCCTGGCGTTCTGGGATCGAGCCCCACATCAGGCTCCTCTGCTATGAGCCTGCTTCTTCCTCTCCCACTCCCCCCTGCTTGTGTTCCCTCTCTCGCTGGCTGTCTCTCTCTGTCAAATAAATAAATAAAATCTTAAAAAAAACCAAACAAAGCAAAGTGCTTTAAACTACTTGGAAAAAAGTCACTTGAACTAATTTTTATACCCCATAATTTTTTTATTGAAGTAATTTTTATATGTATACATTTTATACCCGCACAATAAAATCTATCTTCATCTAGGATACCCACCCAAAGCCTGGGCCCGTCTCTTATTTGTCTGTGTCTAGCCCAGGGCTGGGCACCTGACAACGATGACCCGATAAATATGCGATGGGCACTTCCGTGGACAGTGCTGAGTAGAGGTACTAGTAGAGTTTGGGAATCAAGAGATGTGGGATGAAAGCATGCTTCCAGTACTAGCTCTGTCAGCACGAAAGCTATTTACATTCTCTGAGCTTTCGTTTTCTCCTCTGCAAAATGAGGGTTAACATCTGTTTCACAGGACACACAATGAGAAGATGCTTGTGAAAGTGCTGTGGGAGCTCCAGTTAAGGTGCAGTTATCCTGTTCTTGGTTGTCTCCTTTTGTTTCTAGACCGTGCTGCCCGATATGGTAGCCACTAGCCACACATGGCAATTTAAACCAACATTTAACTTAACTAAGATTAAATAACAAGTTGTAATTAGTTCCTTAGTCTCACTGGCCGCTGTGTTCTGTAGCCGTATGTGGCTAGTGGCTATCAGGAAACACAGAACATTTGCATCACTATAGAACGTTTTATTGGACAATTCCACTCTAGCGCCTCCTGGAAGGTCTGGGGGTGGACAGAAAGGGTCCTGACTGGGGCACCTGGGTGGCTCAGCCGTTAAGCGTCTGCCTTTGGCTCAGATCATAATCCCAGCATTCTGCGGGATCAAGCCCCGCATCGGCTCCCTGTTCAGCGGGAAGTCTGCTTCTCCCTCTCCCACTCCCCCTGCTTGTGTTCCCTCTCTCACCGCCTCTCTCTCTGTCCAAATAAATAAATAAAATCTTAACCAAAAAAAAAAAAAGGAAGGGTCCTGACTTCAAGAACCACTTCACAAACATATTCTGGGGCCATGTAAAGCCCCAGGCAGGAGAGGTGGCTAGCCCAGGCTAGCCCAGGACAGCCCTTCCCGTGGCCTTCCTGCCTTGGAGATGTCACATCCTCATCCTGGGAACCAGGGGCTGAGGAACCCAGGGGACAGAGGCAGGGCCAAGGATGCATGACCTAGCTGCAATGACTTCCAGACGCTGCCGTCTCTGTAGATGGGCACCCCCCCAGGACTGGCCAGTGGGCTAGTCGTGGGTGGGGAGGCTTGAGGAGTGGTGTTGAGAGCTAAGGGGTTGCTTCTCCTCCTTCTGCCATTTGGTCCCTCTGTCCATCTGTTTGTCTATTGATCTGTGGATAACAGCCCTCCCGTGTTGGGTAAACAACACAAAGGATTCTGAGGACCTTTGAAAGTTGCTGTGCAGGGGTGCCTGGGTGGCTCAGTAGGTTAGGCATCTGCCTTCGGCTCAGGTCATGGTCCCAGTGTCCTGGGATCGAGCCCTGCATCAGGCTCCCTGCTCAGCTAGGAGTCTGCTTCTCCCTTTGGCCCCCTGCTCCTGCTCTCAAATCTTGAGACCCTTCTTGTGTTGTGGCTCGTTAAGGTCTCAGAATCCTCTCCTCTGGGATCTAAGTCCATGCCTGAACGTTGTCACTTGGTAGCTGTGTGATCTTGGGGAAATTACTGAGCCTCTCCAAGCCTCCACTTTTGTGAAATGGTGATAGTAATAGTAACTAGGACCAGCTACGTAATTTATGGGGCCCAGTGCAAATGAAAATGCAGGGGTCCTTGTTCAAAAAGCAGGAAAAGGAGTTTTTCCCCTTTCTTCTATGATTTCTCACTCAATCTGTTCATTATTCACTATTTAATGTTGCATTCCTTTGGGCATGGGGATACTCACAGGGCCATGGGGCCCTGCCTCATGACTTGGCAGGCATCCTCAACCCAATTTTCCTTATGTCTGTATCCAAGCCCCTGCCTGGGCCAGAGGCCAGGGAACAGGCAGCCAAGAACCCATTCTGGGGAGGGAGAAGGGGGGAGACAATGAGAGGCAGAACTATGTGTCAGCTGCGTTTCCAAGTCCCTGGCGCATGCTCCATTATTTCATTTGGATTTCACTTACAAAACCCAAATTTAAAGATAAAATTGTTGAGAATTTCAAGATGGTGCCCAGAGAGCATTAAACCCGTTATGGAGCACTTGTCTGCGTGGAGGGCTCTGTGCACCCGCACTGCCCCCACATGCATGAAGCTGGCCCTGATAACACCCAGCCCACAGGGTAGCTGTGAAGAATATGCCTGTCCCCTAGGAAGTGTCGATACGTGTCTCAATAAACGTCAGCTGTCCCATTAAGGTCACTATTAATTATTAAATGTGATTTATTACAGATTTTTAAAATTTGATTTCGATGATGACTCAGTGGGTAATACGTCTTCTTTTACTTAATACAAAGTGCTGCTTCCATCTGCTATAAGAAACCTCTCTGTCATCATCATATTTCTAGGTGGTTTGCTATGGTTAAAGTGGGAGGAAGGAAGATACAGGAACATTTAAAAATACTTAAAGGGGGGCGCCTGGGTTGCTCAGTCGGTTACGCTTCTGATTCTTCATTTTGGCTCAGGTCATGATCTCAGGGTTGTGAGATTGAGCCCTGCATTGGGCGTGAAGCCTGCTTGAGTTGTTTCTCTCTTTCCTTCTCCCTCTGCGCCTCCCCCCCTCACACACTCTCTCTCTCTCAAATAAACAAATAAATACTTAGGTATCAGGCACTTCTGTGTTAAGCCTCACCACAAGAAGCCAATCCTCAGTAGGCAAGCCTCTTACCCTGCTCCGAGAAAGAAATCGACGCTCGGAGCACGAGTCTTGCCTAGAGACACACAGCACATCATGGCAGAGGCTGGGGCCTGAATCTGGATCTGTCTGCCCCCGAAGCCTGAGTTCTGCACCCAAGGAGCCTGTTGTCTGAGGCCTTTGTCTGCAGCACATCTGAGAAGGGACCACCAGTAAGTGTCTTTCCTCTCCTGGGATGGCCTCATCTGCTTCCCCCAACCCCTTCCACCATTCTTTTTGCTGCTTTGCCAGCAGCTGCATCCTGTATCCTGAGGAGAAGCCTAAGGACAATGGGAAGGGGAAGGATTGGGTGGTAGGAAAGGGGCCAAGCTCCAAGCTAAACAATGGTTTCTTCTCCTGGTGGGTCCTGGGCAGCCGGAAACAGCAACTGGTTCCCAGCATTATTGTGGGCAGGGGTGAGAGCTGCCCCCCACTCGGATTCTCCTTCTATTCTGGGCACAGCCTCCTCTGAGTTGCTGCAAGCTTTCGTGCCTTGGCTGTGTAGTAGCCTCAGTTTCCCCACTATCGACTGTTGTCTTTAATCCCCAAAACAGGACCCAGTGCTGGGAGGACCTCAGGGACTATTTGCTGAATTACACTATTGGAGGAGTAGATGAAACCCTAAAGAGTTTCCGGGCGTTGTCCTTTCTTGGTTACTTTGCCCATCTAGCCATCCCTCCAGCAACTGTGCTCTGAGGGAGCCCCTGCAGCGTGCCTGTGAAGCTCAGGAGGACACCGATAATATCCCCGCCCTGCTAGTTCCTAGGAAGCCGGCCAGGCCCCGGGGCAAATGCCGCAGAAGAGGTTTATGCTAGAAGGAAAAAAAGTAAGTCTGGAGTGACTGGGCTTATATTAGGATAGGAACAATAATCCTGAGAGGAAAGAATCTGCACTGGGGTCTCCAGCCCACCTGCCCTCTTCCCCTGGGGCTTGAGCTGCAGAAGGGACTGCAAGTGGCCACCCGAGCCCTGGACTAGCACATCTGGGCTCAGGTCTCACCCCTTCCACCCATCAGCTGTGTGACCTTAGGCAAGTTCCTTTTCCTCTCTGAGCCTGTTTCCTCATCCGTAAATTGGAATTAACAAAACTTACCTCCTGACGGTGCCTGTGGTAAGGATTGAATTCAAATGGTGAGCCTTAACAGGCTTCATGGGAATTGCTGAGTGCACTGAGTGAACCAGGAGGCCAGGAAACAGACCTCCGAGAAATCCCGTTTGAACCATGAAACTTAAATAGCACAGGCTGGGAGAGAAGGCGATGGGGTCGTGAAAGGAGGGCTGCTCTATGAAGAGGAACTCTGTGTGTGTGTGTGTGTGTGTGTGTGTGTGTGTGTGTGTGTGAGTGTGTGTGTGTTTCGGCTTCCTCAGTCAAGACTGGATGTTTATGGATGGAGTAAATGATGGGAGATGCTGAGTCAGCAAAGCCAGGAGACACGACAACCTAAGGGAGGCTTCCTGGGCCCTCCTGAACCCTTTTCCGGGGGAGAATAGCACTAATTTTGTGTCTAAGCCTAAAACTGAAGGTCCAGCTCCATCTGAGACCAACCCCTACTTAAAGAAGATGCCCTGGGAGACAGTACAGCCATGCATGGCCTTGTGCTGCCCTCTGCTGGTTTTCTTGAGAACTGCACTTTTGAGATGGTAATTTCCGTTCATACAAACGGTAACTCTCCTGTGACCAGCCCAGTGTTGGGAGCTGGGAACTCACAGGTAGACAAAAATCACATTCCTGCTATTCAAGAACTCCTGATGTATATGCGTGTGTGTGTGTGTGAGAGAGAGCGAGAGAGAGCGAGAGAGAGCCAGAGAGCGAGGGAGAGAGACACACACAGTGAGAGAGAGAAAGAGAGAGAGAGAGAGAAACAGACACATAAACAGGAAAGGTATATCAGCACCATGACACAAGATGCAGAAAGGGTAGAGATGCATTAAGGAAAGTTTTTGGAAGGAGGTGATTTTTCATCTATCCATCCAGCCACCCATTATATATTTAGCGAGTACTTACTGTATTATAAAAACTAAGCTTTGTGCTTGAGCTATAATTGGTAACAAAATATACAAAAATCCCTGCCTTCATGGAGCTTATATTCTTTTTTTTTTTTTTAAAGATTTTATTTATTTATTCGACAGAGATAGAGACAGCCAGCGAGAGAGGGAACACAAGCAGGGGGAGTGGGAGAGGAAGAAGCAGGCTCATAGCGGAGGAGCCTGATGTGGGGCTCGATCCCATAACGCTGGGATCACGCCCTGAGCTGAAGGCAGACGCTTAACCGCTCTGCCACCCAGGCGCCCCAATGGAGCTTATATTCTAATGAAGGGAAATAATGCAAAAATAAGACAGGTAAATATATATAGTGTTGGATGATGAGTACTAAAGGGAAAAATAAAGCAGGAAAGGGGGACAGGGAGTATTGTTGGAGTGACTGCAACTTTTGAAGTAACATCTGAATAAAGACCGAAGGGAGAGAAATTTTCACTTCTGAACATGACCGAGTAAGTTGTAATGGACTTTCTCTCCTGCATAAATAAACCGGAGACTGGACAAATATTATGAAACAATTGTTCAGATATTGGACAATGCTAGCACAGGACCACGATCCCTGAGAGAAGGAAAGCAAACAAGGTGAGTCTAATGATCACCTTAGCTTTATGCCTGAAGACACTTTCTGGCAGAGCAGGGCGAAGAAACTCAAGTAGAGTACAGGGGTAGAGTCCCTGAGAGGAAGAAAAGAGCTCCAAAAATCTGTGTAGGGGTCTTCCTTGAGTCTTTGTCAAAATCCTAGGTTGTACATGCAAAAGCTGAAACTCCATGAATGTGGGCAGATAATAACGACTGGGGAGTTATAATGTGGGGAGGTATAAGCTGAACCAGACTGGGAGACATTCACATTCCAGCTGGCTACAGGGGAGAGAACTTGTGAACACCTGGCCATTCAGTAGAGGCCTCAAAAGGGTCATAGTAGTAGGACTAACATAGCCTCCGAGTAAAGGCTACTCTATAACTACTTTAATAAAGCTTTAAAAAGTATAAAACTGACCTACAAGTAACTTAATTGCCTGCCCAAACAAAACAAACTTCAACATTCTTTAAAGAAAGGAAACAAAATTCAGACCCTCAACAACAGAACATTTGCAGTATCTAGCAGTCAATAAAAATGACTAGACATGGAAGGAAGCAGGAAAATATGACCTATAGAAATAGACCCAGAAATAACAAAGATGCTGGAATTAGCAGACATAGACTTTGAAGTAGTTAATGTAAATATATATATTGAGATTTAAGGGAAAACATGGACATATGAGGAAAGAAGTGGAGGTTACCAAATGGAACTTAAAGAGTCTACAAGTATAAGATCTGAACAAAATTACACGGTATAACTTAAAAACCAGATTAGATACTGAAGAAGAAAACATCAGTGATCTTTAAGACATAGCAATAACAAATATCCAAACTGTAGCAGAGAAAGAAAAAAAAAAGCCTTGACTTAAAAAAAAATGCATGAGCCTCATTACTGGTGGAAAACTGCAAGTGATATAGTATTTGTGTAACTGGGGTCTCAGAGAGCGTAGAGGCAGAAAAATATTTGAAGAAATAGTAGCCAAAATTTTTTAAAACATGAAGGCTATTAACAATAGACCCAAGAAACTCAACAAACACCATAACCATACATCGTAAAAAATTTACTAAAAACCTAGTTAAAGAGAAAATATTTGAGGCGGACAGAAAAGAAGATATATTTACAAGAGAATAAAGATAAGAATTATCATTAATTCCTCACTAGGAACAATGCAATCTAAAAGACCAGGGGGATAATCTCTTTTAAAAACAGAAAGAGGAAAAGAAAAAAAAGATGTCAATCTAGCATTATACATCAGTGAAAATACTCTTCAAAAATGAAGGAAAGACGCTTGGGTGGTTCAGTCAGTTAAGCGTCTGCCTTTGGCTCAGGTCATGATCCCAGGGTCCTGGGATCAACTGCTACATTGGGCTCCTTGCTCAGCAGGGACCCTGCTTCTCCCTCTGCCTGCAGCTCCCCCACTTGTGCTCACTCTCCCTATCTCTCTCTGACAAGTAAATAAATAAAATCTTTTAAAAACCCCACAAAAATGGAGGAAAGTAAAGACATTTTCAGACAAACAAAAGCTGAAAGAATTTATAGTTTTTCACTGTAAAAAAGGCTAAAGAAAATTCTTTAAGCTGAAGTAAAATAATACCAGCTGAAAATCTGGACCTATACAAAGGAGTGAAGAGCACCAGGAATGTTAAATATAGATTTTTTTCTAAGTTAAACAATTTTTAAATTAACTGCTTAATGCAAAAAGCAACAATGATGTATTATGGTGTTTATAACATGTAGGAGTGAAACGTATGACAACAAAGGATAAGAAGAAGACAGAAGCATATTATTATATTTCTTTCAATATGTATGATGCAGTATAATATTGTGTGAAGGTAGACTGTGGTAAGTTACAGATGAATATTGTAAAGCATAGGGAAACCACTAAAATGAAGACATGCGTGGCTAACAGGCTAATGGTGGAAATAAGATGAAATAATAACAAACAGAAACTCTACCCAAAGGAAGGCAGGAAAAGAGAACAAAGAACATCAAAATTTGAGGGTTGTGGCTAATATTACATAGAAGAGAATTTGTTATTAAAATTTCTTCCCTCTCTCCCCCAAAAAAATAATAAAGGAGAAGAAAATCCAGGCCTAAACCATCTCACTGGTGAATTTTATTAAACATTAAAGGAAGAAATAATACTAATCCAACACAAACTCATTCAAAAAATAGGGAGGAAGGAATTTCCTTCAACTTATCTTTGGAGATTAATATTATCCTGATATTTAAAAAAAGACAAAGACATTACAAAGAAAGAAAATTACTATTTTTTCTTATGAAAATAGATGCAAAATTCTCTTTTTTTAAAAGATTTTTTAAATTTGTTTATTTGACAGAGAGAGCCAGCGAGAGAGGGAGCACAAGCAGGGGAAGTGGGAGAGGAAGAAGCAGGCTCCTAGCGGAGGAGCCTGATGTGGGGCTCGATCCCAGGACTCTGGCATCACGCCCTGAGCTGAAGGGGGACGCTTAATGACTGCACCACCCAGGCGCCCCATAAATTCTTTAACAAATATAAGCAAATTGTAGCTAACTACATATGAAAGGATATATCACGACCAAGTAGGGATTCATCTTAGAAATTAAAGTTGGTTTAATGTTTGAAAACCAGTGTAATTCACCATATTATAGAGTAAGGGGAGAAAAACAATACAATTGTCACAATACATGCAAAAAAACCATTGACAATATTCACTACTGTTAAGAAAAACTCTAAGAGATAAATAAGAAGAACAGCAGATAATCTGAAAAAAAAAACACTAAGAGAAAATTAAGAGTAGAAGAGGAGATCCTCAATGTGATAAAGGGCACCTATGAAAAACCTACAGCTAATGTAGTTAATGATGAAAGATGGAATACTTTTACTATTAGATTAGGGACAAGTCAAGGATGCCTGCTCTCACTGCTTCTACTCAACATTGTACTAAGGTCCTAGTCAGTGCTATATGAAAAAAAAAGACACATAATTAGATAGAAAAAAGTAAAACTTTTTTATTTACAGGTGATATGATCATATCCTATAAATAAGAAGTCATAGGGGATCTATAAAAGAAGTATTAGAACTAATATATTGATTTAGCAAAGTCACAAGTTAAAAGGTCACAACTGTATTTTTTTTAAAGATTGTATTTATTTCAGAGAGAGAGAGCAAGAAAGCACGAGCAGGGGGAGCTGCAGAGGGAGAGGGAGAAGCAGACTCTCCGCTGAGCAGGGAGCCAGACGTGGGGCTTGATCCCAGGACCCCAAGATCATGATCTGAGCCGAAGGCAGATGCCCAACTGACTGAGCCATGCAGGCGCCCCCACAATTGTATTTTTATATACTTGAAATGAACAATTAGAAAATAAAACTAAAAAATCCAACAACATTTATAATAACAAAAATATGGAATATTTATGAATCAGTTTAACAAATTATGTGTAAACTCTGTTCAATAAAACTACAAATTATTGCTAAAACCAAAATAAGACCTAAATAAATGAAGACATATACCATGTTGGATGACTGAGAGACAATATTGTTACTATGTCCATTATTCTCAAGTTGATTATAGACTCAGTGCAGACTTAAGCAAAATGTCAGCAGGCTTTTTTTCTTTTTCTTTTCTTTTGGTAGAAATTGATGAGCTGATTCTAAAATCCATAAGAAATGCAAAGGACCTAGAATAGCCAAAAACTTTTTGAAGAACAAAGTTGAAAGATTTACACTATTTGATTCTAAGCCAATAGAAGGCAGCAGTAGTGGAGATCTGGGGGAAGTGAGAGAATAAGCCATGTGAAAATCTGGGGATAAAGTATTTCAAGCAGAGAGATGAGAACATGCAAAAGCCCCAAGGTGGGAGCATGTTTGGCACACTTGAAGAACAGTGGAAGATACTGCTGTGGTTGCAGCAGAATTATCCATGCAAGAGTCGCAGGAGATGAGGTCAGGCAGGTAACAGGAGGCCAGGTAACTTAGGGTTGTGTAGACTATTGCAAAGATTACAGATTTTACTTTAAGTGAATTAGGGAGCCATTAGAGGATTTTGAGAAAAGAAATCATATGTTCCCACTTAAAGTTTTAACTGGATCACTCTGGTTGACATGATCAGGATAGAATGAAAGGGGCAAGGGCAGAAACAGGGAATCAGGTTAGAGGCTACTCCAATAATACAGAGGTGTTGGTGATTTGGGTCAAGGTGGAGGTGGTGAGAAATGGTTGGTTTATGGACACATTTTGCAGGTAGAGCTGACTAAATTTGGATACGGGAAATGAATGAAGGAAAGGAAGAAGTTAAGGCCTGAACAGCTGGAAGACAAAGTTGTTAATTACTACCTTGAGGAAGATGGTGGGAAGTCATTTTGTGAAAATCACATGAAGTGTTTTGTTAGAGATGTGGTAAATTTGAGATGTCTATTGGACATCCAAGTGGAGCTATCAAGTTGTTAGTTGGAGATACAAATCTGAAGTCCAGGGTAGAGGTCTAGATTAGACACATTTAAAGCCACGGGACTAGATGAGATTATTAATGGAATGAGTGGAAATAGAAAGAGATAGTTTCCAAGGACTGAGTCCTGGGAATCTTCCAATATGTAGAGCTTGAAGGATAGAGGGAATCATCAGAGAAATAGGATGAAAAGCTTTGCTATGAACAAAGGAATGTAGGAGTAGAGGCGACTAATAGTGTCGGAAATACAGGCAGGGGAATTCATAAAGGAACTTGAATGCCAGGCTAGAGGTCTCACCCAGTGGTTTCTAAAAAGACATAGTCATGGTCAGATTCAAGATGTAGGAAGATCGTTCTGGTAGCACTAAGGGGGTGAAATGGAGTAGGGTGGTGTGAGCCTGGAGGCAGAAAGACCAGGGAGGAGGCAAGAGCAATCATGAGGTCATTATATCAGGATATTTAAGGGCTGACGGTTTCTTGATCTTGGATTTTCCAGTCCATGGGCTCTTCCAACCTGAAGTGTAAAAGTCTCCAGGGATTTGTCTGCCAAAGATTTCAGCTAGGTCCAGGCTTGGCCTGCACCCTGACAAGAAATCCATTGCCAAGGCCTCTGTCCATGGTGCTGATTCATTAGTCTCTACCTCCACCTCTTCTTGAAGGCACATTGGCATTCCCGTCTCAGCTCTCAGGACTAGCGCAGAATCAGCATGCCCAGAATCAGCCCACATTTGGCCAGAGGCTCAGAGGGCTTGGGTTCTGATAAAAGATGGTTTGGGATTGCGTGCCTGGCTTTACCTCTGCTCAGATTCCCCAGGTCATAGTTGCTTTGATGAAGTCTTGCTGGCCAGATGGAGAAAAACTTCATACCTAGCAAATGGAGGGCCCTGACCCAGTCACTTTCCTAGACCCCACCCCACCCCTATGGTTGGCCGTTGGAGGTGACTTAAACCTTCATAGTTCCTTAGTCTTGTTTCTCACAGTGGCCTAGTTTCCACTCCCCTCAGGAGGTATTTTTAGCAACCTGTAGACACAAACTTTCTTGCCTGGTGCCTTTGCATGTTAATTTTCTCCTGAAAAGCCCTTTTATCTCTCCTTCACCTGGGTAAATCCTAGGGGCTCTTCAGTGCTTACCTTAGGGGTACCTGATTCTTGAAAGCCTTCCCTGATCCCTCCCAGGCTGCTTCCTCCTGCTCTTCTTCTTTTTAAGATTTATTCATTTATTTGAGAGAGAAAAAGAGTGAGCATGAGTCAGGGGAGGGGCAGAGGGAGAGTGAGAGAATCTCAAGCAGACTTTCCACTAAGCATGGACCCCCAACTCGGGGCTCAATCTCACAATCCTGAGATCATGACTTGAGCTGAAATCTCACAATCCTGAGATCATGACCTGAGATCATGACTTAACTGACTGAACCACCCAGGTGCCCCCTCTTGTTTTTTCTTATTTGACATCAGTTACACAAAGGTGACTTATCTATAATCTTGGCTCATAACATTGTCATTGTTAGTCCTTGCACAGACCCCCTTTCCTCCCTCCCTCTTTCTTTCTTTTCTCTCTTTCTCCTTCTCACCTTTCTCTCTCTTTATATGTATGCACACATGCACACACACATGCACACCATTTTTAAAAAAATTTTAGCTGTTTTTGAAATTTATAAAAAGAGTATCATGCTGTATGCAATCGTCTGAGACTTGCTTTTTACTTTCAATACAAATGTTACCAAGATTCATCCAGATTTTAATATGGACCATAGTTCATTCAATTTTGCTGCTACATACATCTTTTGTGCAAATACTATATTACAATTTATTTATCCATTTTCCTGTCAATGGGCATTGGAGTTGCTTCCATTATTTTGTTATTACAAACAGTACTGCTTAAAATATTATTATACACGCTTCTTGGTGCATGTCTCCTTGTACACACTCACACTTACACACACATATCTTGAAAAGGAATTTATGGGTTATAGAGTATATGACAATTCAACGTTTTAAGGTAATAGTAAATTGTTTTTCAAAATGTTTGTGCCAATTGACCCTCTCACCCCTACTATATATTCAATGTACAGTAGAATGGTTAACCCCCATTCTGTCTAACATTTGTTATTGTCAGACTTCTTAATCTTTGTAAATTGAGTGAGAATAATTGACATTCTTTTACTTTCACTGACCTGATTACTAATGAAATTGAACATATGTTTATTGAAGGTATGTTTCCTTTTCTGTGAAATGCCCAATCATGACTTTTGTTATATTTCTATTGTTTTTCCTTCTCTGAATGATTTGAGGCATTTTATAGTTTCTTGATATAAATCCAATGTTGGTTATCTTTTGCAGTTGTTTTCTCCCAGTTAGTAAATTATTGCTTCTCTTTCTTTAAAATGTCTTTTAATGATTAGAAGTAATTATTTTAGTATACTTCAGTTTATTATTCTTTTTCTTTTATGATTATCTCTTTTTGTAAATTGTTTAGGCCAAAGTTATAAAGATATTAACCTACATTTTATATTCAATGTTCTAAAGTTTTATATTTTCCATTTTGGTTCTTAGTCCATTCTGAGTGGATTTTTTTGTGTGTATGGGGGAAAATATGGATCTAATTCCACATCTTTCATTTCTGTCATGTTATATGACAGGTATGTTTTGGGATTGTCTATTCTAATCCACATTGGCCAATATGTACCATCATACTGTCTTAATTACCTTTGTTACATAATATGTTCTGATAACTGGTAGGGCACATCCTCCCTATTTTTGTTCTTCAGAAATATCTAAGATATTCTTGGCCCTTTCCTCTTCCACATTAATTTACAATCAGCTTGTTAAGTTTAATTTTTAAAGAGCCCCATGATTGGGGTTCCATGGAATCTAAAATTAACCATATTAAAATATTTCTGTTTAGAAACATGGGTAGATACTGTCTCCATTTACTTAGATATTTTTAAATAGCTCTCATAAGGTTTTTTCCCCCAACTTTTTATTCTGGAACAAATTCAGGGCTATATAGAATATCCACGAGAGTAGTAAATCAGCAGCTGCATAACCTTGCAACATTTGCCTTAGCTCTCTATATTTATGTAAGTATTAATATGTTCTTTTTTCTGAACCATTTGAGAGTATCTTACATTCAAATTATGAATGTAATGTTACTTCCAAGTATTTCTTTTTTTTAAAAAAGATTTTATTTATTTATTCGACAAAGATAGAGACAGCCAGCAAAAGAGGGAACGCAAGCAGGAGGAGTGGGAGAGGAGGAAGCAGGCTCATAGCAGAGGAGCCTAATGTGGGGCTCGATCCCAGAACGCCGGGATCACGCCCTGAGCCGAAGGCAGACGCTTAACTGCTGTGCCACCCAGGTGCCCCCCAAGCATTTCTGCATATAACTCTCAAGTATAAAGACATTCTTCTGTATGAGTACAGCATAATTATCACATTTAGGAAATTTAACACTAATGTATTATTATTATTTAACATACAGTCCACATCAAAAATTCTCTGATTATTCTCTTAATGTCCTTTGCAGCTGATTTTTTTTAAATGACAGTTTTCAGCCTGTCATTGACCTATGTGAATTTTATCTTTCATGATATTTGAAAATATAGGCTAGTTGTTTTGCAAAAATGTCCTTCATTTTAGATTAAAACAATTGTGCTGACGTACACTTTCACCAGCCTTTGTTGTTTGATCGTTTCCTCATGCTTAGACTCAAGTTAACCATTTTTGGCAGGAATACTGTATCACTGAGTTTCACATCTCAGGGTACACAATGCCATTTGTCTAATTATTGGTAACATTAGATTTAATCACTTGGGGAGGAAGTATATCTCAATAATGTATTGTGATTTTTTTGTATATAGCTCTTATACAGCTTCTAGTTACAATTATGCTTAAGTCCTATATAATTTTGTTGCTCTTTCTTAAATATTGTTTTTATGGCAATTGTTTGTTGTTGGTGTATAGAAATGCAATAATCTCTGTGTATTGATATTACATCCAGTTGCCTTGCCATATTTTCCTAATAATCCTAATAATTTGTCTGAAGATTTTTTTGTTTCATTTTATGAAGATAATTATATTACCTGTACATAATGACAGCTTTATTTCTCCCTTTCCAATTTTTCATGCCTGAGTGTCTTTTTTACTTATCAGAGCTGCAGTTTCTTTCGCCCTTGTGCTCTTAGCCCTATACTTCCCTCAGTCTTTTTTTTTTTTTAAAGATTTTATTTATTTATTTGACAGAGATAGAGACAGCCAGTGAGAGAGGGAACACAAGCAGGGGGAGTGGGAGAGGATACTTCCCTCAGTCTTGGCACTGACAGGATTGTATTGTTTTTGCCTGATCACATATCTGTCTCCTTTACTAGCCTCAGAATTCTTTAAGGACATAGATTGATTTGTCTCTGAATCCATGGAACTCAAACAAGTCTGGTCCTAGAGTGAATGTTTGAGAATAATAACCATCTATTGAGCACTGTGCTATGTATTTTACATAAACAATTTTATTTATTTATTTTAAAAGATTTTATTTATTCATTTGAGAGAGAGAGTGCACAAGCATGTGAGCAGGGGGAGGAGTAGAGGGAGAGGGAGAAGCAGGCTCCCTGCTGAGCAGGGAGCCCCACACAGGGCAACACAGGGTTTGACATGGGGCTTGATCCCAGGACCTGGAGATCTTGACCTGAGCAGAAGGTGGATGCTTAACCAACTGAGCCACCTAGGTGCCCCATAAACAATTTTATTCAATACTTCCAATAATAGTACAAGATGGGTACAATTATTGTCTACATTTTTAAATGAGGAAACTGAGACTCAGAGAGGTTAAGCAACTTACCAAAGGCCACATAGCCAGAAAGAGGTGACCCTAGATTTGAACTCATCTAACTCCTGATACTTTTCTCTTAATTGCTATTCTTTACAGCTTCCCCAGTGGATTAATGAACAAATGGGTAGGAGGAAGGATGGGGGTGCCTCCTTCTGTGCCCAGGGGTTTAGGAAGGTCTCTTGGGGTCCCTCTTTCTTCGGAAAGTTTTGAACACCAAGGCTACTGGTTCTAGGTCACCTTGGGTCTCTCCGCCAGCATAGTGAAACCCATCTTACATTCTGGGGTCCCTCCAGCTGTCCTTGGGAGCAGAAATATGCTAGGGGCTTAGGATCTAGCAGGGACCTTATAGGGGCTGCTATCCTGGGACAACCCTTACCAATTCAGGCCATTTAAGAGATGGGCTAAGACTTTTCCATTGGCTCAAGGGGTGACCAGATAGCTCTGGTTCCTCACGGATCATGGGGTCACCATCTATCCTGGCTGTCCCCAGCTTTGGCAGCAGATGGCCTGTAAGTCTTCAGCCTAGGAATTTCTTGGGAGTAGTCCCTTAAGGGCCCATTCTTCGCTTTTAACTTTTGTGTTGGAAAGCCCAGTTGAAGCTGCCTCCTTAGCCTCAGGCTGTGCAGTTTTTGCAGGGCTGGGAGTAGTCAGACCTTAGATTCAGGGACTTATATTAGTGAACATGGTCTGCACCCTAAGGGTGATCAGGGGTGAGAGGAATTATTTTCCTATCTTCAGTAACATCTGTGCTATACTGCAATGGAAAAACATCTATGTCTTATCCAGAAGTCCTAAAATATTATTGGGGGAGATAATTATGTCTCTAAGCTACATACTTCTTGCAATTACACATGAGCATTATGGTTAGCATGGAGCTCCTTGGAAGCCAACAGATATCAGCATTTCATTTCACGAAATCTACTGTGTCTCATAAGATGTTAATACGTGTGCCTTTAATAAACAGATCCCTAGTCAAACCCGAGAAACATTGCATATACTACAGTCCACATTCTGTTTAAAAACTCTTAATGGCATTAAACATTGAAGGTTCTGAGACCTCTTGCAACAAAATTGAATTCTTTTTATGTGGAGTTTCCCAAATTTAATTGATCACAGAGTCCCCTTTTCATGGAAAATTTATTAATATCTTAGAAGGAATCAGCATTTTGAGTTGTTCAGTTTGGAAAAGGCTCATTTATATAGTTTTCCTCGTCAGGCAAAAAAATTTTTCTTGATGCTAAATTCTAAGGTAGGGTCAAGTAAAAAAAAAGAAAAAAAGAATGTGGGCACCTGGGTGGCCAGTTGGTTAGCATCTGACTCTTGGTTTCAGCTCAGGTCATGATCTCAGGGTCATGAGATTGAGCCCTGTGTTGGGCTCTGTTCTGGAGTCTGCTTGAGATTCTTTCCCCCTCCTTCTCCTTCCTCCTCTGCTCCTCCCCCCTGCTCATGCTCTCTCTCAAATAAATAAATAAAATAAATAAATAAAATCTTAGAAAAAAGTAAGGTAGGGCCAAGTATATCTCTGTTTCTCTGACAATTTGTCCTTGTCTGTTTGTTTGAAACTTTGTCCCTGTGATTCTTTGTCAGTATCTGTGCCCTCAAAAATGTCTATAGGTTTGGGAGTCTGGGATACATTTCCTGGGTGAAAAGCCACCTCTGGTGATCTAACAGGATCACTGAGGTGAAGTCAAAACAGAGCTTTGGATGTGAGGGTATCTTCCTTGGGAGTTGGCCTAGGAATTCCAGTGAGAAGGTATTAACTAGTGCAGTAAGGTCTTGAGAGCCTTCCCCACATATGAGCTGCGTTTATATTCGGAGGCAGCTGTGGTTTTTGCCAGTTGACTCTGGTGACCCCTTTCCACATTTCCCTGTTCACTGCTATGGGGGAGATGGGCTTGAGGAGCAGGAAAAAGGATTATGCCAAGAGATGTAACGATTAGAAACCTGCAGGTCATCCTGGGTTTGGCTTTAACCTCTGCCCTTCCAAGGCTAAACTAACCAACTGACCTAATAACAGGCCTTTCCCTGGCTTGTCCAGACACTCACAGTCTCCACCCTACCCCATGAGTACCTGCCTGAAGCATGGCTGTCTCTCCCAGCAGATGGGAGCTCCTCACAGAGCTTCCTACATCTTCCTGGGACCCCCAGCACCCAGCTCCCAATGTGCTGGGCAAGGGGCATCAGAAAGTGTTGACCATTAATGTTTTGGGGTAGCTCATGTTTTCTAAAACTTCCACAGATATAATCTTGTTTGTGATTCATGGAAAATCTGCGAAACATGGCAGGGAGTATCATTTCATTTTATAGCCAAGGAAACAGGCTCAGAGAGGTGGACGCATCCGACTTCACAGTGCTGGCAAGTGGCTGGCAGTCTAAGTATTGCACCATATCTGCTACCTCCGGAGGGACCCACACTGAGGCTGGTGTCCCCCCACTGGGGATGCTCCATGCAAGGCGGTTCTCACTCTGGGTGGGAGACAGAAAGCTCTGCATTGTCCTAGCGTCCTGCCATTCTCTCTCCAGTGGAATCTGCCCCTTTTGGCCGGCAGAGGGAAGCACAGATATACTGAATTTTCTAAAACCCATGACTGGTTTTGGTTCACCCTCTCTATGTAATCAGAACCTCAGCAGATTTCCAGGCAAATAGTAAGGACTGCTATTTACGGGATACTTACTGTGCGCCATAAAATTATTAATATTAACTAACATTAATATTATTTCGAATCCTTAAAGCAGCTATGCATGGAAGGGATAACCAGTTCCATTTTCCAGATGGGGAAACTGGCTCAAAGATTGTCACTTGCTTAAGGCCATGGAATTGGTTAAGTGGTGTATCCGGGATGTGAATCAGGTCTGCTGTCTCCAGAGGATTGGTGCGTCTCCCTCCGCAGATCCTGGAAATGTCTGTTGAACGAACTTGTTGAATGAAGTCAAGAAGGATCTTCCTCGCTCCCAGCCATCCTACTGCTCCACGTCAACACCACACAGGGCTGAGTGCATATCGCCAGCTCAAGCACGCAGTCACCCTGCTCCCTGCCTCCCCTGCTGGGTTCTGTCACTGCCCCGTGTCTCCCATGATGCTTTCCTTTCTCTTTCTATTCTTTCTGAGGCTGGCCCCAATTCTTCTAAAATGGGCAAACCTTCAGCTTTTTATCTGTGCGGGAAAAGCTAGGTTCTTCCCTCCTGTGTATTTCCTTCCCGTGAGTCTCCTTTACTACCCACACAGAACACCTCTTCTGGTCACCAAATGTGTGGAGGTTTCTCTCCACACCAAGGAATTCTCTGGACACCAGTGAAGTGCCCTACAATTTTAGTCAATTCCAACACCATCTGCCTGGAAACAGACCACAGGTTGAGGGCTCAGTCTTACAAGTACCCCCTGCCCCTGGACACTAGTCACAAGTCCAGCTTGTCACCTGTGCTCTTGACCAGTTGGCTATGTATAGATTGACAGTTCCAATGGCACCCTCCTTGAGTTCAATTAGTTTGCTACAGTGGCTCACAAACTCAGGAAAACAGTTGAATTATGCTTATTGGTTTATTATAAAAGGGTATGATAAAGGTGACAGACAAACATCCAGGTGAAAAGGTACATAGGGCGAGGTCTGAGAGGGTTCTGAGCTTAAGAGTTTCTGTCTTCCTGCTATGGATGTGTTCTGAAGCCTGTACTATTGGGATTTAAGGGAGGCTTCATCTCATAGACATGATGGGTCATTAACTCCATTTGCAGCCCTTTACCCTTCTCCAGAGAATAGGAGGCAGGGCTGAAAATTCCAAGCTTCTAGTTATGGCTTTGTTTTTCCGGTGATTAACTCTCATCCAGGAGCCATCCAGGATCCACACATAGTTGCCTCATTAGACCAAAAGACACTCCTATCATCCAGGAAATTATAAGGGCTTCAGGACCTCTGTGTCAGAAACAGGGGTCAAAGAGCAAATATTAGAACAAAAGATGTTCTAGTGTTCTCATCACTTAGATTTTACAAGAAATGTTAAGGAGCTCTGTGCCAGGAACCAAGGGCGGGGTCATATATATGTATTTCTTATTATAAATCACAATATCCCATATTCTTTTCATCCAAAAATGGGATTGGAACCAGGTGCTTGAGGCTAGAATCTGGGACACTGGACAGGGCTGGATCCTGACCACTGGCCTCTGGCCTTGTCAATTTTCTTGGTCTTGCTGCTAGTCCTGCATTCAGGTGCCCCTCAATGCCCCTTCCGTAGTGTAAACCTCTACCATGTCTTGTCAGGCCTCCCCACTGATCTTCCACTCTCCAGGCCTTTCCACCTCCTCACATGGATCCTCCCATCATAGCCAAAGTGGGCCTTGTTGGCAATGCCTCAATTCCTTCAATCCTTCCAGCGCTCCCTGTGACCTCTGGGGTAAAGCCCCAATTCTTCCATCTTCTGCAAAGCTGGGCATGATGTGGGCCTGGCCTTCTTCTCTAGGCTTTTCCTTCAGTCCTCCCCATCCTCAGCCTAGTGACCCAGTGTTAGCCAACAACTGGCCAGCTGTCCCCCATCTCTGTGTTCTTGGCCATCCACATTACTTCCTCTACTAGGGAATGCTTGTTTATCTTTCTAGACTCAGTTCTAGTGACCACTTCCTGGGAAGGATTCTATGACCTCTCTTTCCACCCCAGCTAGAACAAATTCCTCCTCCCTTCCTGTGGTTCCAGCACCAAAAATACTTGACTGCTTAATTTGCTCTGTGTCTTTCTTTCCCACTCATCCCAGGGACCGCGTCTGAGACAGCTGTGTCCCCAGCCTTCCCTAAGCACCGTGTCCAGCACACACTAGTACCTTAGCGGGTGTCTGAACTTGACCTCAGATGGTTTCACTGCTCAGGCCCATGGGTTTAGGTTTTGGGAAAACTGTGCCAAGTGGTATGAAGAAAGAGCTAGCTTCAGTGTCCCTGCTGGTCAGGCTCCCCCTTTCTCCAGGCATCCCCTTCCACAATGAGGGCACATCCCCTACCACACCCTGCCATGGCCAGCCAGAGGGAGAGCCCATCTTTGAGTTCTGCCTTGGCGTAAGCTTGGAGGCACATTCCCTTCTCCCTCCTACCCAGCCACTTCCTTCTCCAAAAGTTTGCCCACAGTCTTTACAAAGTCTCTGCAGCTCTTGTCCTCCACATTACTCCTTCCCTGTCATTGCTTCTCAGGAGAGAGGGCAAGGGAGAAGGTGGGGCTGGAGACGGGAGAGGGCGAGGGTGGAGAGGTGGAGCCATGCAGGTTCTAGGGCTTCGGTCTTCTGGGTGAAGTGGCCAGCGCTGATGAAGCAGACGTAATTCCTCCTCTTCCGCACTTGCTGCAGGGAAGGAGATGAACGATTGAGTGTCAGGAACCTCAGCATCTCCCCGAGGGAGGGTCCTCAGAGGCAACAGGAGCTGGCAAGCCCCAGGCTTTTTTTCTTCTCTTTTCTTTTTTTGTTTTCTTTTGGCAGAACCTGATTCACATTTCCTGCCCTTGTCCTGTCCCCTCCCACTCACAGACATGTTTGCAATACATAAGGTCTGATTGTTTTATTATTAGACACTAACCATGTTGTGGAGGGATAAATTTTTCAATCTAGCTACGCTGACTTTAACTGCCTGGTTTAGTTTGGGAGTTTTGATCCCTGGAGGAACCACCCCTGGGTGTGTCCAGAAGAGACCTGGTCAGTCCCTAGGTCAATCCCACGTGCTCATTCCCAAGTCTGAAAAGTGTTGTACCCTCTCTTGTAGCAATGCTCCTTTGAACATCATGCATTTTATGTATTTATCAGATTTTAAGCAAGCAGGTGCCCATCACGGAGACTGAAACCCTGAGCAGTTCCAGTTGCCCTGGGTTACTCATTCACCCATACAGTCCAACGTCCAGGGCAGATGGCAGTGAATGCGCCATCTGCCTGGGCTGTCAGTCAGGCAACAGTGTCCCTGCCCTAGGTTTCTTGAAGTCCTCCATCCCCTCAGGTCATCCTGCTCTTTGCTAGTCAAATAGAATCATCTGAGACCCATTTCCACCATGGTGGGAAAACTAACATGACCCTCACAATCACTATTTTCAGAGATTCTCAGGGACTTGTGTTTGTCCTGGTGACCTTTTGGTCTCTGTGGTGGCTTTAAGCCTGTCTGCCAATTCTTTGATACTCCTCCTATCAAGAGGTTGAGCCTAATCCCTTCGCCTTGAGTATGGGACGACCTCAGTAATCTACTCTTAATAAACAGAAGGAGGCGGAAGCGATGCTACCAGATCCCGGAGTCTAGATCATACATGGTGATAGAGCTTCTGTCAAGCTCCCTCTTTGGCCACTTGCTTTTGGAATTTGGTGGTCATGCTGTGAGGGAGCCCAGGCCACACGGAGAGGCCATGTGCATGTTGTGGCCAACAGCCTCAGCTGACATCCCAGGGGACGTGTGAGTGCCATGTGAGGGAGGGAGCCTTGGAGAAGACCCCAGCCCCAGCCGCTGGCTGGCTACACTCACTCTATGTCCTGGCGGTGCTGTGCTCTTTGTGCTTGGTTCCCCACACACCGTGCCCCCCTCCTTCATCCTCACAAAGCATCACTAATGCAAAGCTAGTGTCTGCAGGGGGTCAAAGAGAGGAGCTGCAGAAGAGACCAGAACGAACAGGAGCTTAAATTTGAGAGTTAGACTTACTCTGAGAGTTAGACTTACTCCAGTGCAAGTTCGCAGGCACTCGGCACCACAGGGGATTTCTGCTGGTCCTGCCCACCTTTGGGCCAAAGCTCTGTGCCGTCATCTCGGCCTCTCTTTCTCCCTCCGCCCGCAGCCCTCCTATCCCGCTTTAGCTGCAGCAATTCTTGTTTTCATATGCAGAACCACCCAACAGGCTAGATTCTTAGTCCATACATGGGAGGGCTGCAAGACATGAAATATTATTTCTCCACATTCAAACCCCTGTGTTTCTTCCGACGCCTTCCTTTCAGGCGGCGGACATGTTCCGTCGCTGCAGGGTTTCCTCGCTCCTTCCGTCGGGTGTGTGTCGAGTTCTAGGAGTCACTGCAGTAGTGGGGAGTCTGGGGCTTGGGGTGCCTGATCGTGGGGGCATGCCCTAAGCTGTATGTGCTTCTGTCTCACCCTTACTGTCAGCTCAAGTGGGTGGCGGCCAAGTCTTCCCTCATTTCCAACCGCAAGCCTCTGCAGGTCCGCCCCCCTCCCAGTCGCCCCTGCGCCCCACCCGGGTGCGCAGAGTCCACTCAGTTTACTCCCATGCAGTGGGACTAAAAGCCATGCTATCCCCTTCTTTGCAGCCTTTCCAAAGCCACGCTTGGCATTGCCACTTTCCTGGGCTTGATCCAGGTGGGGCAGGTGTCCTTTTTTTCTCTCCTGAGTTCCCACATTGACAACGCAAGGACCTTTCTCGGGGACTCATCAGAGTCTCATGTCTTCTTCACCCAGCCTTTTCTGTCTCCCTGCTGCCCCCCTTCAGCTCAGTTCTGGGCTCCCCTGTGGGAAAGGGGCTCGGGCTGATCACGTATTTCTCCAGATCTACAATTTATGTTCTAGGCTTGATGCTGCAAATCCTCCAGGGCTTGCGTTTTGGAAGTTCAAAACCTGGGTTTTTGTGATTCAAGGTCTCAGCGTTTGAATCCCCAAATCAAGAATTGAGCTCTGATTGCAAAGATCCCAAGCCCAGCTGCCTGCATGGGGCGGGGAGAGGGGCCCACAGAGAGAGCAGGGCACTGGGAAGGAAGCTTCTCACAGAGTGACTTAAACTCTGTCCACTCAGCTCACATCTAATGTATGGCTGGGACATTTCATCAAAAGTGATCTCTTTAGGGCCTTTCTCCAACCAGAACATTTTTTCCCTTTGAACAGCTCTACCGTCTTCCTAAGCCAATTGGCCCAGATTGCAGATGACTTTTAAAGATAACACTTTCTCACTAGGTGTTATACGCAAGTAATGAGTCCTTGAACTCTACTAGGGATGTACTGTATGGTGACTAACATAATGTAATAAAAAATATTATTAAAAAAACAACACTTTCTCCCTTCCTGTTATATAATTATAAAACTGTGTGAACAGAGCTGCAGTGGAGTCAGCACTGGGGACCTTGGCGCAGAGAGCAGGGAGAAGCAGGTTGCAAGGGTGGTTCCTGGAGGAAGTGACATTTGAGCTGGTGAGAGCATTCCGGGCAGAGCCAACAGCATGAGCAGAGCTGCACAGCTCGTCCTAGGCATGAGGAGCAGGAGGTGAGGAGGGGATGCCAGGTGACCTGCCGGAATCTGCTCGTGCCAGGCCTGGGGCGCAGAGGATTTGGCTGCCATCCTGAGAGTGAGAGGTACGATCCCGCTGGTAGCTTCTAGACTGAGCAGCGCCATGCTTGAAACAGTTTCCTCTCTGTTCCCTCTTGTGGCATTTGCTCATTCCACTCTCCCTGCCTCAAGTGCCCAATGCCATTCTCTTCCTTACATGGGAAGGATTTCTGGTCTCCCTCAGCCCTGCATCCGATCTCCTCCCTGCTGACTCCTGAATACCATGTCCTTCGTGGCACCTTCATGACAGACACCCTGGACTTGGGATGTTCTTTTCACTTCTCCACTGCCTTTACTCTTGCTGTGCCCGCCACCTGAAATGTCCTTCCCACACCCCTCTGTCTGGCTATCTTTTACACATCCTTCAGGTCTTGGGTCTGTAGCTACTTCTCTAAATTGTATCTGGACCCCTACCTTCCGATGGTTCTGATCTGTGCCTGCTCTAGTGTCCCCAAGGGGGGCCCTGCCTAAACTTCGGCCTTGTGGGCTCAGCTCCCAGCCCAGATTTCTGGGGCAGGGTGGCTGCAATGCTTCCTGGAATGGCTTCCTTTGGTAGAAGGAGCAGGGAGGTGTGGTGGGCAGCCTTCTCACATTCCAGAGTCTGTTTCTGACCTAGTACACAATAGGATTACTGGGCAAGTAATTAGCTACAAGTGAGGGTATGGCCCCAGGGAAAGGAACCAAGTCTTATTCTGGGTCCTGAGGGCCTAGTTCTGGCCTCAGAGTCAGAAGATCTGTGTCCTGACCCAGCCCCAGTAGCGGTTTGCCGGGCGACCCTGGTGAGTCCCTCTCTCTCTCCTGAGCCTCAGTTTCCATATCAGTCTGAAAGGATCACATTAGGTGATCGGTCTCTGGGGTTTCCTCAACAAATATTCCTGAGCACCAGCTTGGTCTGCTGCCCCCATTCCTGCCCTTGTGGAGCCCACAGGTCAGAGCAGGGCAGAGTCATGGCAAAGTGGAAAGGATGGCCTCTGTGGTCAGACTGACCTGGGCGAGCCCTGGCTGAGTCAATGGTCGGGCAATGGTCTCTTAGCCTCAGTTCTCCCTTTGGTAAAATGAGGCTGGTAATTCCTGCTGAAGGACGGTGTGTTATGAGGGTTAAATGAAAAATAAAACCGACATATCTAAAGACCTGGGCGCTCCAGGCATTATTACAGGGGTTGCAATTCTCAGGGGAGGCCTGTGGGGGCTCAGGAGGGAGGGGCTCCCTCTGCCTGGGTGACTGGGGGAGGCTTCCCAGACTGAGTCTTGGAGGATGAAAAGCAGCCCCCGAGGAGGAGCCAGTCGGGGTAGTGTGGGCAGGTCCTCAGAGCCCATCCGTGCTGACCACAGGGCTGAGCTTTCTATCTGGGGGCACCGCAGCCTCCACAGACTCTGCGCCCCCCACTCCGGGCAGATTCTGTTCTTCAGCTGCCCTCATTACCCCGGGCCCCAGCTCAGGCTCTGCTCTGCGTCCTTTCTCTGACTGGTCCCAATCTTCTCTGGTGGCCACCATTTCTGTTCATTTCTTCTACTCAGACTAGCCTGTCCTCTGCCTGAAACCTGGCTTCTGCCCTGAGAAGGACCCAGAATCCTTTATGGTCCCCTGAGAACCCCACCTTCGCCCCTTCACCCCACCTTCTCCACCTTGGCGTGGCCAATTCTGTAGTGTAGTGTCCGTGTCCTCCGGCCTGCTTGGGCCGTGGGTCAATCTCTTAGGCCCCTGCCCCGCATTCCCAAACTTGTTTTCTCCCAGTGTCCTCCCCTCAGCATTACAAAATGCCCAGGGGTCTCCACCTTAAAAGTAAAGCACTCTAGGGACGCCTGGGTGGCTCAGTTGGTTAAGTGTCTGCCTTCGGCTGTGGTTGTGAAGCCCAGGTCCTGGGATCGACTTGTGTCAGGCTCCCTGCTCAGTGGGGAGCTTGCTTCTCCCTCTGCTTGCCATTCCCCCTGCTTGTGCTCTCTCTCTCTCTAATAAATAAATAAAACCTTAAAAAAACAAAACAACCTACAGCACCCTTCCGTGTTCTTTGCCTCCTCCCGGCCCTGCTCCTTCGATTCTTGACCTTCCCTGTCCACATTCTTCACGCCGCCCTCACTCCTCCAGCCACTGTGTTCTGATTCTGGCCGCAGTGTTGTTCCTCTGACTTGGCTCTGGTCCAGGTCTCCAGGGCACATCCCTGCCCTTGTTCCTGCTCAACCACAGGACCTTTCTTGGAGCCCAACCCTTTTTCTAAACCTGCTTAGCTCCCCCACAGCAGGCCTGAGGGCTAGGCAGTGTTTGGTGACCACAGAAAAGGGAGTCGTTCCCAGGGCGGGGTTGGAGGCCGCAAGAGACAAAGGTGCGAACTCAAAGGTGCGAACTCACAGGGTTCTGGGCGGAGGGCGTAGGACCCACAGGAGGGCGGAACTGCAACCTGAGCCTGGTAACTTGATCACGTGCCCTGACCTGCACCTGCCCCGGCCTGCGCGGCGTCCCTGCCGGAGAACTGGCTGCCAACAGGCCTGCTTTGCTCAAGTGGGGCCCTCTTCTCTGAGCTACAGAGGCCTTCCTCTGTCCAGGGGTTTTCCTCCATTGGGTCTGATACCAAGTCTCTTATATATATTTCTTAAGATTTTATTTTTAAGTAATCTCTACTCCCAGTGTGGGGCTCGAACTCACAGCCCCGAGATCAAGAGTCTCATGCTAGACTGCCTGAGCCAGCCAGGTGCCCCAAGCCTCTTACATTTTTGATGCGTGCCTAAGGTTGGCTCAGCCCTGTTCTGTGGCTCAGGAGAAACCCCAGGAAAGGCCCACTAAATTGACTGGAGCACCTTCTTTCTTTGCATGTGCAAATTAGACCTTAGCATCTAATCTGCACCGAACCCTCAATTGGAATGGGTGGTATGTTTTGGGGGAGGAGTAGGGAATACCAGAGCACTGGTTTTCTGCATTTACGTAACAAATGCTTTGCTTCTACTTAAGTTGTATTTCTGAAGGACACTTGGGTTCCTGGGGGCCAGGGGGTCAAAGTCAGGAAGGCATCTTGTAGGCATCTGCAGACTTCCCCAGGCTCCCTCTCTGAGCCAGGTGCAGCATTGCCCCTTCCCCTGCCCTCCCCCACAGGGTTCTAGATCTTCCTTCCATTTTATTTTGTGCTTTCTAGTTTCTATTTCTATAAAAGATGGTGTTCCCCTCCTTTTCTGTATTTCTTTGTTTCTCTTATTTTCTTTTGGACTGATTGAACATTTTCTCTCATTTCATTTTCCACCATGTTTAGAAGTTGTTAAAATATATTTTTAAGCGGCTATCTAGAAATTTTAACATATATACTTTACATATCAGTTTAAAGTTAAAGTAAAATTTATCTCCTCCTGAATAATCTAAGGATCTTTGAACACTTTACTCTTACCTTCCCCTCCTCTGTCTATGCTATCAATTTATTTGGTGTTATATATATATATATATATATATATATATATATATATATATATATATATTTTAACATTCTGTGAGACACTATTGTTGTTTTATACAGTCAATGTCTATTTACATTTTTAAAAAACATTTTATCTATTTATCCGCCAGAGAGGGAGAGAGCACAAGCAGAGGGAGCAGCAGGCAGAGGAAGAAACAGACTCGCCACTGAGCAGGGAGCCCCATGTGGGACTCGATCCCAGGACCCTGGGATCGTGACCTGAGCTTAACCGACTGAGCCACCCAGGGGTCCCAGTGTTTATTTATATTTACCCCTGTGTTTGCCACTTTCTCTACTCACTATTGCAACTCAGACTTTCTGTCTGGGATTGACTTTCCTTAGTTTTGAGGTATATTCTCTTGTTTATCTGAAAATGTGGTTATTTCCTCTTCATTCTTGGAAGGTAATTTCTCTGGGTATTCAAATCTAGGTTGATGGTTATTTTCTCTTACACTTAGCAGAACAGCAGAGACAGAAACTGATTACCAATGAAGGAAGGAAATGAGACTAACGACTTTCTTTTCAACTGCAACAATAAAGCACGGAAGATGGAGAACACTATCTTCAGACTCACCGTGATGTGTTGAGCTGTGGATTTCTTCTTCCTTTATCCCACTTAGAATTTATTAAAATTCTTGTTCCTAAGGATTGTGTCTTTCATTAGTGCTGACAGTTCTCACTTCTGACTTACTCAAATGGTTTTTCCTCCACGCTCTTTCTTCTAATTCCAGAATTCTCCCAGATACCTCCAGACTCACCCATGACTTGGGGGCTAACTCCATTCTCTTTTTCAGCTGTCAGACTCTTCCAGTTATGATGTCTTAGGGCGAGATGGGACCTTGTCCAACCCTCCCATTGAACACACGGGAGTAATTTCATGGCGGAGATTGACCTGGAATTCAGCTTCCCAGCCCAATAGGCTGCCCAGCCCACCCCCAATCAATGATTCCAGGGATCTCAATCTGTAATCTCAGCCAAAGACCTTCAGGCCACTCAGAGGCAGAATCCTGGCTTGTCTAACTGGGTAGTGCCCTAATGGAACAGAGCCAGCTTCCAGGCCTCCTGATCCTGCCCTGCCCTGCCCTGCCCACATGCCATAGCTTGAGCTGCCTCCCTTGGCTGGCACATACCTGGGCCTAAACACCAGCCAGGGCAGCTGGGATTACTCTGAAGCAAGCCTATCTCAGTGGGAGCAAGCTGTTCTGAAGACAAAGGCTAGAGGTTGTCTCACTCATTCTCCTTCATTGATTATACCCATCTAAAAACAACTGTAAGAACACCATTAAAGCACTCATGTGGGAGCTGGGTATTTTACACACTTTATCTCCTCTAATCCTCCAGTCTTATGAGATGGATGCCCTCTGTAACCTCTGCTCTACAGATTAGCAAATAGAGAGCTGGAGAGGCTAAGAAACTTGCCCAGGGCTGGATGTGCTCCTCAGGTCACTGAGAAACCCTAGATGGTGGAGCTCCTGGCTGTCCCAGGCAGCTCGTGTCTCTACACGAGGAGGTGGAGGGGCCAGGCAAGGCTTACATGCTGAGCAGCCTGAATGCCAGGGTAAGGGTCTGGCCTTTTCCTGGCTGCCCCCAGGCCCCTGAGGGCAGAAACTATTATTGGAAGTTTATATCTGGGAAATACCAAATGAGGTAAAGCAGAAGAGGGCACGAGGGGAGGGATGTAAGAGCCCACATACCAGAGCTCATGCCCATGGGGAAGCACGCCCTTCTACCTGGGTTCCTCCAGAGGGGAACAGAAGCCCGGTGTGCCTGAGCTTACACTGCCAACTGGTCTAGCCGTCCCCCAGAGGGAACCAATCAAGGCAAGTGCTGAGTATTCCTGGTGGGAAAGTGTTAAAAAAGGGACAACAGGCCCCAAATGGAGTCATTTGTGCTGAGCCGACGTCACCAAACTGAGGTTGAATGCCTAACTTAATTCAGTTCAGTCTCTCCCAGGAGTGGAACCTTAGACTAGTCAATCTGGAATCACCTGGCCAGTACTAATGAAGTAATCTGCTTGAGAGACCCCTGCTGTCCCCTAAGGGAATGTGACCTTGCCACAAACAACCCACTCTTTGCTCCTAACTTCCTTGCCCTGCCCCCTCCTTCTTATAAAAGTCTTCCATTTTGGGTAGCTCCTTGGGGCTCCTTGCCATCTGCTACATGGTTTTCTGCTCCATTCAAATCGGTTTTTGCTAAAATAAACTCTTAAAATTTTTCATATGCTTCAGTTTATCTTTTAGCAAGAGGGAAGAGAAAAAGAGGGAAGAAGAGAAGAAAGGGGGAGAGACAAGCAAATAGGTCCTTTTAGTATGTCAGATAGAGTTTCCTTTGATATGCCCAGCACACGCTTTCCCCCTATGGGTGTTAAAGCAGTTGAGAAATACCCACGTCTTTTTTTCTTGGAACCTAAGAAATGGGGTATTCACATGGGGTTCCTAAGCTTCATGATTCCTCAGGACCAGGCTGTTAGAGTTGCCCTTGGACACAGGGTCCACTGCACTAATCAGTGCAATAAAATGGGATTATCACGTGCATGTAGCATCCACATGCAAACCCCACCCTCGCCTTCTGACCTCTGTCTCTCCAGCATCCTACATCCACACAGAGTCGTATCACCATGAGTCACATAGCCATATGTCTAAGCTTGGGTTTCTCTAAAATGCAGAGCTTATGGGAAAGTCTCATTTGCAGGTAGTTGATCCCAGAACGTAAGAGGGGCCTGCCTGGGACAAGTGAACAGGGGAGGAGGCAAAGCTGATCCAGGCTATGTTATTGAACTGGTTACCCCTGGAGGCAACCAGCTCAGTCCTGCTAAGGACCCTCGGAGGAACTGTGTAGAATGCACCTCGGAACTGTTTGCCCCGGGGTATGGGAGAGGGGAGTAAATATCCACCAGCTCCCGTTCTTCATCGGTCAAAGCTTGCCTCAAGGGTGTCAACTCTCGGGCGCTAGCAGGTGTAGTACCTGTAGCAGCAGGGAAGTCCTGGGGCAGAAAACTAGAGACATGAAGTGACGTGAGGTGCCAACAAGCATGCAGTTGGCTACTGCAGGAATGGTTGGAGCAAAAGGTGGGTAGAAAGGCTGTAAGATGGGACAACAATGCTGCCAGAGCAGACATACCATCGTCTGTATGCTGGAGAGCATAGAACATTGTGATGTGTTGGGATCCTCTCCACCCTAGACATTGTCTGAGCTGCTGATATGGGACAAACTGAGGTACTGAGAGCAGCAGGGTTTCATTTGAGGTCACCCAGCTGGCTATAAGACTTGCAACCAAAACCTGCATTTCCTGGCTCTCCCACCTCCTGCCAAATGTCTTCATTTTACTGGGCTGATATAGCAGTGGTCGTCTCAGGGTCACCTGGCAGGCAGGGGAAGGCCTGAGTTTTGGATCCAAGCTCCTGGGAATGCAAGGAGAAATCTGTTTTCAGCAGAACAACGTTAGAATGTGAACTCTGTCTATTTTATCATTTTTTCCCCCAAGTATTCAACATGATGCTGGCTTATGGTAGGTGCTCAATACACATGTGTTGATGAATGAATGAGTGAATTTGATGACTGATGGGAGAAACGTGGTGCCGCTCCTGGCTTCTCTCCTCTTGTATGCAGATAAAGGCAATTGCCCCTTTATGTCTATCTTCATGAGCACCGACGTGTCTTTGTTCACTTGCTGTAACTCAGGTCTGCAGGGTGTTGTCTATTCTGTTCCCTTACCTCCCTTTCTCCTCCTATTTGCCAAGAATGTATCCATCCTTCCCAGGGATATATCTCCTATGAACTTCCATCAGATTGCTACACAGCTCACAGTTTTACCTGGAACCTAAAGTATCACACCATTCCAGGTGGAAAGGTTAGGATCTGGTGTCCCAGGAAGGGCAGGGATTCTGAGACACATTCTCTCCCATCATGCTGCATCCTTGGTTAGTTGTCCTTGTGGCAAAGCACCCCTCGTGGTGATCAGAGCACATTGGAAGGAGGCCCCTATATTCTCTCTAGAGCCTCAACTCAGGACAGAGGCTGCAGAGAAACCAACTTCTGCCTAACCCCGCTGCCACATTCCTCCCTGCCCTCCTGCCCTCCCCATCTATACCCTCCACGCTCTCCTCCCCTACATCCCGTATTTTCGGAACCAACATACTGTTAATAAACAAAATTCAACTGAGTCAATTTGAAGATCTAATTTGCTTTATTAAATGATTCATGAATTGGGCAGCATCCCATCCAGCAAGCAGAAGGGAGCTCCACCGAGCTGCAGGAAAGGAAAGTTTTTAAAGACAGAGAGAAGGCATAAAAAAAGTGTCAGTTGGGAATGCATTGTTTAGGCAAGGTAGCCCTCCTAAGGGAGAAAGTGTCTCTGAGGGGGTTGCCTCTAGGAAATCCCAGTTCGGTTAATTAAAGGTTACCCTTCTGAGGGCTTTAGAAACTGCAGTTCGGTTAGGTATCAAATCTTAGTTTACTGACATGGGGCCCTAACTTCAGTGGCTCCATTATGGTCCTGTGGTTTTCTTTTTAACTCAGCCAGTGCTCAGCTCAGTACTCAGCCACCGCAGGTCGGGATTGCTCATGAGCAAATACAGCCTAGGTGGAAGGAGCTGGGTAGATCGCAAAGATCAGGCCGTCCCAGATGCCGGGGCAGGGAGCCATCTTCCCTGCTTCCCCCCACTTGCTTTGGGCACTGACTGTAGCAATGAAAAGCATCCTGACCTGTGCACTGAATTTACACCATGCACAGAACATTGCACACTCTCAGGGTCCTCACCCCACCTCTGTGTAGAAGGCCATGTAACCAGAAAAGACAGGTGTGGGCAAGCACAGAGGATGGGGATGCATCGAGAGCACTGGACTTTTTTAAAGCTTCCCCAGTGATTCCAATGTGCAGCCAAGAAGGAGAATGAATGTTCTAGACACAACTCTTTTCCCGAATGTAATCGCATCTCATCTCTCCCCTACCCAGAGTTTCATACTCACCACTCCCTTAGTTGGCCTGACATCCTGGGGAAATTGAAGTGGGGGTCAGGTGGAGGATGGTGGTGAGTTTTGGCCTCCTTACCAAAGAGCAGCTGATGGGACCCATCTATGAGGAAGTGTCAACAGCATCATCCAGAAGGGCACCAGTAGGGCATTTCCCATATATTTTGCATTGGCCAGTCAACATTTTCTACCTCCTCCCCACGTCCCCTGCAATAGCAGCCAATCCCTTCAGCATCCATTCAACAAACAAGTATTCATTAAGTACCCCTTTGTGCTGGTGCTGGGGAAGCAGAGAGGACCTGACACAGAGCCTCCCTTGAGTGTTTATGGAGCGGGTGGGGGCAGGGTGACTCAGTGGGTGCACGTTGCCAATGTTCTCTCAACTTCCGCAAACACAGTGTCTGCAGAACCCTCACTCATATGCCTGATCATGCACTCATCCAGTGTTTGTGTCTTGTCTGTCCTGGCTCAGCCAAGCAAAGAGAGGGATGAGACAAGCTGGGGCTTCGGGCTTGCAGCAGAACGGGCAGGTTTCAGGAGAAGCCAAGCACTCAGTGGCGTCGAGGGAGAAAGTGAAGAGATCAAAGAGCTGCAGCTTGGTTGGGCAGATTTCGAAGACTGGCTGTAACTGGTGTTTCTGAGGTGGAGGGAGGGTGCGGCTGCTGGGCGGGCAGGGCTATTGGGAAGCATGGGGATACAGGCAGAGTTTTATCTCCATCTCCTTAATCTGTGTGCACCTGGATTGGGGGCTCTCATCAAGTTGTTCTTTACAGCTGAAGTTTTCTACTGGGCCCTCGAGGGCAGAACTCAGACCAGTGGGCGAAGCTGCAGGGAGGTATGTTCCGGCTTCCAAGAATCACACTGCCAAGGTAGCTAGAGGGGTAGCTGGGAGAGTTGGGAGTTGGCTAGGGCCCAGTCTCCGATTCTGGCCACGTGGAGATCTGTCTTTGGCTTTAGAAGTGTAGATGGCTGCTAGATTTCAACCAGGGAGTACAGAACAGGGTATGCGATAAATAGGCCATGGGTGCAGGGCCATGTTTGTGGCAGGACAAAGTATGTAGGACCCCTGAGGCCTAAGAAACATCCATCCTGCTGGTCTTTCCTCTGACTTCCCCGTCCTGATTGCCAACCCAGACTCTGGACCCCATCTGCCCCAGGCCCCCTCAGAGCCCCTGCACATGCACAGAGGGGGAGATCTTCCTGAAACACACCTCTGGCCACACTTTTTCCTGTTGAAGCCTCCTTCAACAGCTGCCTCCACCAGGTTCCAGCAATGCTATTTCTTCCCCTTTGTTCAGCTCAGGGAATGGTTTTTTCCAACCACTGTTGCTAGTCCCCGGCTGCCACTTTGTATCTTGTTTGATTCCTTAACTCTGCCTACCGCTCTGCATGCAAGTCTCTTCATCTGAAACATCTGCACTGGGACACTGACTGTTCCAACCCTAGAGCAGAGCGAGACACAGCTGACTCTCCCCAGGCAAGTCTGGGGCCTGGGATGAGATTGTTTGTCAACCGAGCCCTGGCCTGGGAAAGTGAGAGCTGCCATTGCCTTACTGTGAGACCTCGGACAATTCCCTGCCCCTCTCTGGTCCAAAGTGGCTTTTGCTCCATTGATCCAGGAGTGATTAGATTTGATGATCTCTCCTCATTGTCCTGAAAGTAATATTCTATGTTCCTAAGTGTTGAGTTTGTATAAGGTCTTGGGGGTGGAGTTGACTTTTTTCTGATCTAGGATCTCCCTTCTGGGGCTAGAACTTTGTCCCTGAAGTTGCCTCACAAAAAAAGACTCAAAGCCTTATGAACTTGGCATAAATGCAAGCCCTCCCAGAGGTCCATATTGAAGAGGATAGAGGAAGCTTTCTTGTAAGAAAGCACAAGCAAGCTGAGGCTGTTCCATTATCTGGAAAATGGGTATAAAGAGTGAGTAGGGGTGCCTGGGTGGTGCAGTTGTTAAGTGTCTGCCTTTGGCTCAAGGCTTGATCCCAGCGTTCTGGGATCGAGCCCCGCATCAGGCTCCTCTGCTAGGAGCCTGCTTCTTCCTCTCCCACTCCCCTGCCTGTGTTCCCTTTCTCGCTGGCTGTCTCTGTCAAATAAATAAATAAAATCTTAAAAAAAAAATCCTTTTAAAAAAATAAATAAATAAATAAATAAATAAATAAATAAAGAGTGAGTAGCTAAGACTTCCTTATTTGGGTTAAACAAGATAGTGGATAGGAAATTCCTGAGACATATAAGGTGCTTGTGTGAAAAAGCGGGCATTATTATGCTGATGATTACACCCAGAATTGCCTTCTGTTCTCCCCCCACCCCCAACCAAGGAGGCAGACCCATTGCCTGGTTTCTTTGAAGCCCACCCCTTGGTTTCTCTTCAGCCAAGTTTTCAGAGGAGTCAGCCAGGCTGTCTCTCCTCCCGTGACTTTTGGAGCTGCTCTCTCTGCTGTTTGGAGCTCCGCCCAGCCTGGGTTGTAGCTGGTTGCAGGGTGTGACTTGGGGTGGAGGCTGGCAGGGTGCCAGGGTCCACAGTATAAAGGAACTGGGGGATGGCAGGAAGCAGCCCAGAGCCTTGGTGGATGCCACTCCAGCCATGGTTTCTGTCTTGCTCTCCTTGAGTGTCTCCCGTCTGGGCCTGTGGGCTGCTGGATTGATCTTGGTCTTAGGCCTCCTCAAGCTCATCCGTCTGCTGCTGCGGAGGCAGATGCTGGCCAGGGCTATGGAGAGTTTTCCAGGGCCCCCCACCCACTGGCTCTTCGGGCACGCCCAGGAGGTACGTAGGAAGAAGGGGTTGGAGAAAGAAAAGAGCCTCCTTTCCTTCAGAGAATCCAGCCTAATACCCCGGGGGCCGTGGAGGGGATCCCTACACTTGGACAGGGGGATGATGTCCTGGGAGTCACGGTTTCCTGTCAGCTTTCCCGCCGGCTCTCCCCCTTCACTCCTGCCTTCTGAGCTGGCGCTGGGAGTGGGAGCCCTTGTAGCCCACAGACTCCTTCTCATCCTTCTCAGGCTCAAGATTCAGACAAAGTTCTGTTAAAGGCCCAGTGATAGCACTGGGGACCCCACCCCCACCCCCAGACAGTCAAGCAGAACTAGGCTATCTTGTGTAGAGCTTAAGCACTGTCCTCTTTGTTCTGTGCGGGATAAAGATTTCCATTTTAAGAAAATAAAAGTGAGAGCAGAGATGAATGCTCTTTCCTGAGAGCCCTCCCTAGAGCGTCTACATGGTTGGTGCCCCCAAAGCTGGGTTTTCTCTGCCATGTCTCTGGGCTGGCTCAGTGCCATGGCATCTTCCTGGGTTCAGATCCTGGCTTGACCTTCTGTTATCTCAGGGTGCTGGGGACCACCTTAGCACCCACTGTCAGAAACACCTCTAGCTCCCTGCCTTCATGGGATCTAGACGAGAGTTTTCTGAATATAAGGCAAGAAACACCTGCACTGGAATCAACTGGGAGAAGCAGATTCCTTGGCCCCCAGTCCCTGGAGATTATAATTAACATATTGGAACTAGTGATCTGAATGTATTTATTTATTTTAATGAAACATTTTTTCCCTGCAGGCTTATCCATGTTGTTGTTGTATATGGCAGAATTTCCTTCATTAAATAAAAAAAAAATTTCTTTAGAACTAAGTGTAGTTATCATCCGTCACCATACAAAGTTATTACAATACAATTGAGTATATTCCCTATGCTGTACTTTTCACCCCCATGCTGATTTATTTTATAACTGGAAGTTTGTACCTCTTAATCCCCCTCACCTATTTTGCCCATTCCTCTACTCCCCTTCCCCTCTGGAAACCACTAGCTTGTTCTCTGTGTTTATGAGTCAGTTTCTCTTTTTGTAGTGGTTTGTGTGCTTTGTTTTTTAGATTTCACATGGTGAAGTCATAGTGAAAACATATGGTATTTATTTTTCTCTGTCTGACCCACTTCACTTAGTATAATACCCTCTTAGGCTCATCCATGCTGTAATGAATGGCAAGATTTCATTCTTTTATATGGCTCAGTAAGATTCTACTGTGTATATATACCATGTCTTCTTTATCCATTCATCTACTGATGGACACTTGAGTTGCTTCTTTATCTTAGCTATTGTAAATAATGCTGCAAGAAACATTGGGGTCATGTATCTTTTTGAATTAGTGTTTTCATTTTCCTTGGGTAAATATCCGGAAGTGGAATTACTAAATTGTACGGTACTCCTATTTTTCATTTTTTGAGGAATCTCCATACTGTTTTCCATAGTGTCTGTACCAATATACATTCCCACCAACTGTGCATGAGCATTCCCTTTTCTCTACATCCTGACCGAGACTTATTATTTCCTCTCTTTTAGTAATAGCCATTCTGACAGGTGTGAGGTGGTATCTCATTGTAGTGTTGATTTTGTATTTCCCTGATGATGAGTGATGTTGAGCATCTTTTCATGTGTCTGTTGGCCATCTGTATGTCTTCTTTGGAAAAATGTCTGTTTAGGTCCTCTGTCCGTTTTTAAATTGGATTGTTTTCTGTTTGTTTGGCTTTTGTTTTTGTTGTTGTTGTTGAGCTGTAAGAGTTCTTTATATATCTAGGATAGGAACCTGGATTTAAAAACCTCTCCAAATGTTTTGTTGTGCATCTAAGTTTGGGAACCCAGGTATAAATGCCAGAGACTAAGGCTCCTACTCCCGAATACCTTTTTCCCTTTCACCGTCTAAGGGATTGCCTCTCCTCCATGATTGATGCTGGGAATGAGCTTGACCTCCAGGAGAGAACTGCCCAGGCTTAATCTTGCCCCTACAAATAACTACCCTCTTAGGATGGCTTAGTAACCTACATGTATCCTGGAGAAACCCAGGAAAGGAAAAGATGGGTTAGGGAGCTGAATCAGACCCAGGCCCTGCTCTCAAGGAGCCTACCGTCTAGAGGGGAAAAGAGACACCAAGGCCTTTCCTGCTCCAGGTTGGGTGGGATGCCTAACCAGGATCTTGCCCATGCTCTGTATCTCAGTATTTGTCCCATTGGATTGTCATTTTCTGTTTACTTGTTCCTCTTGCCCACTAGACCACGACCTCTGGAGGATGGAGATCTACTCTGAATCATCCCTGTACTCTCAGGGTCGTGAACATTGGGGAGTAGGGAGGGGTCTTGATAGAGGAGGCAGTGAAGGAGAAGACAAGTGGAGAGACCAGGCAGGGCTCAGGAGAGGCTTTGCTAAGTACAGAAGAGGGTCACGGGAAGGTTGAGATCTGACCCTAATGAGAGTGTGAGAGGCATCCCTTGCCTCTCACATCTCTCCACTACTACTTGCCTCCACCAAAACTAGGCTTGTCTCAGCCCATGGGCTTCTCTAGGACAGGGACCTTGCTCATCTACCCCATGTCAGAGCTGGCTGTCCTCCTTCCCACAAATGCCCTTCCCCCTTAAGAGTATATAGAGGCCTTGGAACACAGCTTAACTTGGCTTCTTGGCTCTAACACAAGAATCTGGAGAGTCTTGGCACCAAGAAGAGCAGGCAAGGGCTGGAGGGGAGGTCGCCCTTGGGCCTACGAAGGTTTCCTGGGGAACCATAGCAGGCCTGACACCTCTGCATTCCTCCAGGCTTTGTCACTTCTGCTCTGTCGGATCCACACCTGAGCCTGAGAAATGGGGAGGGTAGGGGTAGGGTTTGTTTTTCCAAACAAAGCTGAGGTTCCAAACAAAGAAAAGGCAAGGTATCTGCTTATGTCCTCATAGTAGCTCACGAATTGAGCCAAGGCTGGGCACAGGATTCGTGCTTTTTCATGCAGGACATGATCTGTCTGTACAAAGTGACTGCAAGTTTGATTCCTAGCCTAGTGATGGTGGGAATAGGAAAAGAAAGATGGGGGTGGGGGTGGGGGGCGGGGCAGAACTGTCTATCAGGATTAACTTCTTCCTTCTTGTCTATGGTCGCTCTCTAGGGGCCCTGGAAGCATCTACCTATCATCCTCCTCAATTTTCAGAATGTGTCCCCTTGAGGTGGGGTCATGTCTTATTCTTCTAGGGTCCTCCTTCTTCTACTCTGGGGCCCAGAGAGGACTTTGCACATAGTAGGTGCCCAGCCATGTTATTGGCCTGAGGTTCGGAGGGGCCTGAGAATCTGGACTGTTGTCAGGGGAGGAGTGGAGAATGCCAGTCCGAGCCCAAGGAAGGTGATCCCCTGAGACTGCATAGGACTTTCGTCTGGCCCCGCTCATCACTGGGACAGTTCCCTTGACCTTGTACTGTGGGGTGAGGAGCCCTGACTTGCGGTTTGGAGCTCTGGCTCATTTCTATTCACTAGACATTGATGAGACCTCATTATCCTTCTTCCCTGTTTCCCTTTCCTCATCAACAATATGCAGATAAGCATTTTTACCTTGTTGGGTTAGAAAAGGATCGAAAAAGATAGAGTACAGATAACTACTTTGCGAACTGCTGGGCAGATGTCAGGTGTTAAATCCCTATAGAGGGATTCTTCTTACAAAACACTCTGAGGCAATTGATTTCTTCATCTTCTTCCTTCCACCAAAATCAACCCAGTCTTTGGGAGCCAGATTAGATTTGTCTTTTCTCAAGCAACTAGCTGATCAACAACCCTGGGTTTGACCCTGTGCTGAGGGCAGAGGATAAAGCAATAAGACTATAGCTGGCCCGAGAGTGACCTGGTCTGTAAGAGAGATGGATAACACAGCACAGTGTGCCAGACCCGTGGGCCCAGGCAAGGGATGCTGAAGTGAGCCTGAAAGATCTGGCTGCAGCAGTCCATGGAAGGAAGGAAGGAAGGGTGGAGGACACTACCTGTGCAGAGGCACAGAGGCTGGAAAGAGCATTGAGTGTGTAGGAATTTAATTTGTTCAACAAATATTTGTTTCTCAAGGTCTAGTGTGTGCCTGTGCTCATAGCTCTATACTTCTGGAGTGGTGAGAGGAAGAAGAGAATGGAGAGAATGAAGCTGGAAGAAGGTGGGGCAGATCACATAAGACCTTGTGGGCCATGTCGAAAGGCTTTATTCTGAGTGCAGCAGGGAACCATTGAAGGGTTTCAAGCCAGGGAGTGACAAGCTCAGATTTGTGTGGTAGAAAGATCACATTGGCTTTGGTATAGTGGCTAGATTGGCAGAGGCCAAATAGGAGGCAGGCAGAGCAGGACAAGGCTGAGGAAGCTATCCAAGCAGATGTTAGTGGAGTGAACAGTGAGATGGGGAGGAGTGAGAGGTAGGGCAGGCTGTCCTGGCATTGTGGGTGTGGGAGAGGCAGGCAAATGTAAGCGTGTCAGTGAGGTCCCTTGCATGCACTCCATTCCATGTTTCTGGTTGGTGTCAGGGTGGATGGCGGTTCCATTCTTAGGTATGTGAGGAGGGGCAGATTTGGGGGGAAGACATACTGTGTTCATGTTTGAAAAGGCTGGGTCTGAGGGGCCTGGAGGGTTTCACATAAAGATGTCCAGGGGATGGACGGTCATGTTTCCCGAGTTCAGGAGAAAGATAGACTGGGACGTGCTGTCAATTTTGGAAACAGTCTCAGGTAGATGGCAAAGGAAGCCATGGGAGTAGGTGAGAGCCTCCAGGGAGAAGGTGCAGCATAAGAAGAGGCCCAGGGCTGGATCTGGTGGAGCCTCAGTCTTTATTTACAAATAATGGATGAGGAGGAGCTGTGTCAGGAGAGGTGCGAGGACATCTAGGACAGAGTTCAAAAAAGGGGGGACTTGAGTGTGTCACAGCAGCTGGAAAGCTTCTGGGCTCACCCCCCAAGAGGGCGTTGGTCACATTAGCAAGACCAGTGTAGAAGTGGTGGGGGCCAATGAGGGAGGAAGTGAAACAGTGAGACAGTTCTTTTGAGAAGTAATGAAAGGAGGAGGAAAATGAGGCGTTAGCTAGAGGAGGGGGCAGAACCAAGGGAGGTTTTGTTTCCTTTAGTACATGAGAGAGACTTGAGCACGTTTTAAATGCAGATGGGAAGGAGCCAGTAGAGAGGATGGGGTCTGTGATGTGGGAGAGAGAGGGGCTGACTGATGGGTGAAGTGCCCGAGGGGAGGGTTGGAATCCAAAGGGACTAGCCTTGGACAGGGCTTGGGCACCTCCTCTACTGGAAGAAGAGGGAAGGTGGGGAGGCTGGGTGCAGGTCAGGGGTTCTTCAGGTCTGATTGTTGACTTTTGGGGGCCTCTTATCTGATGGCTTCTGTTTCATCCATGAAGTAGAGCAAGGCTAATTTGCTGGGAGCAAGGAGCAGAGGGGTAGGGGGGACAGTTGAGGAAAGACAGCTTTTGAGAAGCAGACAGTGGCCAATGCTATGGGGCTTTCTAGAAGGTGTTTCTGCTGATCTCTGCTCAAATGTCCCCTGAGAGAGGACTTCCCTGACCCTCCAAGCTCTGTCTAGAGTAGCAGCCCTGCCTCTTATTCCTGTTTATTTCCTTTCTCCCACTTGGAATGTGAGCTTGGGGAGGGCAGGGCTTTGTCTGGTTCACTACTGTTCCCCCAGGAGTTAGCATCAGGTCTGGCACTGAGTGGGAACTCCATGCCCACTTACTAAATGGATGCATGAATCCCTGGGGGATCTGACTCAGGGGAGCAAAACCACTCATATGGGGTGAGGACCAATATCTCCATCCCTGTGGACTTGGGCACTTCTTGGGCCCATACCTTCCCACCTTATTAGGTATCTGGATGTTTCCCTGTGCTTCCCCAACCTGGTCATTCCTGGGGCTGGAGCTCATCCTTGGTGCTGAAGATAGGGAGGTATTGGGGGCATTGCATAGGTTTTGGAACTGAAAGGCCTGGACTTGACGGTTGTGTGACTTTGGGCAAGGCCCACCATCACTTCTTAGCCAACATGCGGTGGCTAGGAGAGTCACAGGGACCCATGTCAGTCTCACCCAAAGTCCCTCTACTCCTTCTCTTGTGCCAGGGGTCCCTTCTGAGTTGTGTTCACACCTGTTCACATGTATTCACATGTACATTTGTAGTGGTACACTTGTCTCTGAAAGAGGGGATGGAGAATGAAGTCTCCTATTTGTCACTAGGATTGGGGGAAATCACCTGTCTCCCCCTTGGAGCATTGCACATTTGATCCCTTCCCTCCAGGCTCCCAATGGCTCTCTGCTTAACCCCAAAGAGTTTGTGTAAAGTGAGTCCATTTTTTAAAAATGATTTTTTATGGTTATTTCAGAGATGCTGCCTCATCTCAATTGTTGTTGGTTCTTCCTGGTAGTTGCTCCTAACCCTTTAGCTTTGAATACACACCTTTGTGGTCCTTGACATTGGCTGGGGCTTATGCATATGCTGGGTGCTGCCCAATCTTGTGGGGAGGGGCAGTGCCCACAAGGTGAGGTAAGGGAGGACTGAGACTAGAGCACCCATGGGCACCTACGGATGTCCCTCCTGGATGGAGCAGATCCTCTCTAAGCAGAGTCTCCCTGCTAGTCTCTCTCATAGCACTGTCTGCTTCCTTCTTAGCCCTTACTACTGTGTGTATTTGCACTCCTTAATTGTTTAGTTGAATATAATTGGTCTGCCCTGTGGAATGAAAGGGTAGGACCAGAACCAGGGAGGAATCCCAGGACTTCCCTAGTCAGTGGGAGCCCAGGTGGCCCCAGAAAGCAGAGTGGACACTAACAGAGAAGGACACATGCACTTACCAGGCTTCCAGGGGAACAGAGATGGGGGTGTAGCCCAAGCTCAGCTTCCCGTGTGACTTGAGATAAGGTTAAGTTAATCCTTTACCCAGAGGTGGAAGTATCTTAGGGCATGTTCAGAGCGAATTCTTTAGTGCAGTTTGGGGGCATTTGGGAGTAGGATATGGCAGGAGATGCAGGGAGGAGGAAGATGTTGGGGAAAGATAGACTTGAAGGGGAGGGAACTACCAGTCAAGTGCTTACCTTGTGCAGGATCCAGTGCCAAGCCCTTCCATACAATATATCAGTGAAGGGTTTTAAATGCCATGTGACCTCAACTAATAACACACGCCTGGCATGATTTAATTAATGTCAAAATAATCCTATAAGGTAAGTTATCAACCCCATTTTACAGATGAAAAGAATAAGATGCAGAAAGCCCAAAGACCTTGCCCAAGTTCACACATCTAAAAAATAGGGGAAATCAATATTCAAATGCAGATCTTCCAAGCTCCAAAGATAGCAGGCTGTGAAGTCAGCTTTCTTGGGTTCACATCTCATCTCCCTGATCAGCCGTGACTCTACCTCCTCACAAACTCCAGAGCTCAGACCTTATTCTGAGGCCCGTGGGCAGGCCATGGACGGGTTTTGGCTGTATCTCTGGAAGACTCCCTCCAAATAGGGGAAAATGGATAAATAAATAATGGTACATCACTGTTATGGAATGCTGTGCAATTAAAGTAATAAAAATATTGAGGGGCAGTTAAATGCACTAGTTTGAAAAGAAGGACAAGACACATTAAAAGAAAAAAATCAGGTTTCAGAAAAGTATTTATTGTATGCTCCATTTACAGAAAACACCACTGGGTGAGTAGATGTGGCAAGAATCCCCCCAAAGGGCACACACCACTATTTTCCTGCCCCACAGCTTTTGTGCTTGCTGTTTGCTCTACTGGGAATGCTGTCCCTTGCTCTTCGCACTGCCAGCTGCTTCTCATCCTCCAGGTTTCACCTCGAATGTCCTCTCCAACCAGGGGCCATCCCCGATCTCCCTGTCTAAGCAGAGTCTCCCTGCTAGTCTCACTCATAGCACTGTCTGCTTCCTTCTTGGCCCTTACTAGCATGTGTATTTACACTCCTTAATTGTTTAGTTGAATATAATCGGTCTGCCCCGTGGAATGAAAGGGTAGGACCAGGTCTGTTTCATGCCCTGAGAAGCCTAGACAGTGCCCTGCACATAGTAGGTCCCCAAAATGTGTGTCAAATGACATAACGGGTGCAGAATCGAGCAGATTACTGCATTGCACAGCGAGCTGGTGTTACAACTCTCATGAAAACAGCTTTAATGCCGAAAGAGAGCTCTTTCTGGGAGCAGCATAGATAGAGGGCTGATGACAGGAACCAGATGGAAGCAGGTTGGCCAGCTTGGGGTTGTTGAGCTCACCCAGGCACAGCAAGAGGATGGCTTGGACTTACAGTGGTGTCTCTGGGGCTGGAGAGGAGATTGAACCCAAAGGTGTATAGGGCTGAGACTGGCTGGGAGAAGGATGCAGGAGGAGGGAAGGATGCTCCCAGTTTCTATCTGGGCAGCTTCCTGCCTTCCTTGCCCAGGGACCTAGGGCCTGGCTGCTGACAGTATGTTCCTGAGTATCCTGGCCTTCTGTCACCATTGCAGATCCAGCAGACGGGGAGCCTGGACAAGGTGGTATCCTGGGCCCACCAGTTCCCTTATGCCCACCCACTCTGGCTTGGACAGTTCCTTGGCTTCCTGAACATCTATGAGCCCGACTATGCCAAAGCTGTGTACAGCCGAGGGGGTGAGGACTCCCAGGAGAGGGTGGGGTTTCCTGAGAGCAAAGGCCTCAGGGTTCCAAGCGGGGAGGAGTCCTGGGGCCTGCAGCTTAAGTCTGGGCAGCTGAGGTCCTATTGGTCCTATTGATCAATAAGCCTCCTCTGGGCATCTGCTAGTTTCTGCATGACCCGATATTCTCTTTCTCCTGCAGACCCTAAGGCTGCAGATGTGTATGACTTCTTCCTCCAGTGGATTGGTGAGTGGACACCTGCCTTCTCTGCTCTTGTTGCTGGGTTACCAGGATCCTTCCCTGTCCCATCCCTCTCTGCCTTGTGCTCACTCAGTCTGTTATCTCATATGGGACCACCTGGCCCCCAAGTGCCCCTCCTAAACTTAGCTGCTCAGTGGGGAGACAGGGGAAAAGGCAAGAGAGCTCCCAGCTGGCTGGGGAAGTGGGGCTCAGGTACCTTCTCTTCCTGGGTATGCCCTCTTCTCTGGAAAGGCAGAGCAAGGGCTCTGGAAAATACATGAGTATGAGGATGAGCTTTCTGGAATAGGTGGCACTGGAGTAGGATCCCAGGAGATTGTATTGGTGGTGCCGGCCAGGCAAAAGCCTGAGGAGGGGAATGATGGTAGGGCCAAGGCTGGTGTTACCAGAGGCTGCAAGCCTGGGTGGCTGGAAAGCAGAGCTGGGTTGGGACGTGCAGCTGGGAGGACGGGTGGGAGCCCCAGGCTGCCAGGGGTGGGGCAGGATTGTGTGCACTGACCAGCTTTCCCTCTGCCATCTCTTCCCCAGGGAAAGGCCTCCTGGTGCTCCACGGGCCTAAGTGGTATGAGCACCGCAAGCTGCTCACCCCTGGCTTCCACTATGATGTGTTAAAACCCTATGTGGCTGTGTTCACCAACTCCACGCACACTATGCTGGTGAGCTCCCAGTGCCAGGCTCCTAGGGGCTGCAGCTGCTGGGCCAGCCCCTCCCCACCTCCTATCTTCCCTGGGGGAGGGCCATGAGGAGACTTGCTAAGTTCGAGGCCCCGTTCTGCCTGTAGTCAGTGCCAAGCCTTGCTGTGCCTGACACCTGCTGTGTGCTGGGCGTTGACCAGGAGCTGAGGCTCCAAGTGGCCGGGCAGCCCTGCCCTTATGTCCACTGGGAGACCCAGGCCTCCCTTTTCCTAGATCAAAGGCCTCTGAGAGGCCACAGTAAGGCTCCTCCTGTAGCAGACTCCTCATTCTCTGCCTACCACAACTGCTTAAAATAATGTCATCAGCAACTCGACTCTGAAAGCGACGCCAAAGTTCAGGGCTCAGGTTCTGAGTCTCAGGGCTGGATACTGCCCAGAAATTACCCAGGCTAGTCTTTCCCCTTGCAGAAAACTCCTCCCCAGCACCACTGCAGGCCTGACCATGCACAGGCTATGCTGGGGAGATCCCCACCTCTCAGCCCTCCTCTTCCCTTATGTGGGCCGCCTGGCTTAGTGTCTGTATGTGCCGTGCAGTCCTGCCTCCTGATCCCACCCTAGCCTGAAGCACTTGCCCCCACATTCCAGCGGGATGGAGGCCAGGCCAGGGACTTGGTGCGTGGGGGAGAGGACAAGCTGTGGGTCCTTGAGGGCAGGGGTTGGGTGCCCAGATGACTCCCGACATTACCCTCCATCTCTGGGCTCCAGGACCAGTGGGAAGAAAAGGCCCGTGAGGGTAAGAGCTTTGACATCTTCTGTGATGTGGGCCATATGGCACTGGACTCACTCATGAAGTGCACCTTTGGCAAAGGAGACAGCAGTCTGGACCACAGGTCAGGGGGTACTCGGGGCTGACCACCGTCTCTCCCCAGGCCAGCTCAGAGGTCACAGTTGGCAGGACTCCAGGGCCCTGGTCTGAGAGGACATGGAGTCCTGCCCTAGGGAACCCCAGCTTGGGCGGGGGGTGGGGGGAGCTGGGCCTTGCCCGTGGTGGGGAGACAGATTCTGCTTGTAGTGGGGAGGCTTAATGGCAGGGAGATGAAGGGCAGGAAGCACTGTGGTTGGGGCTGAATTCTGGAGTGGAGAGCCCCAGGCTGTGCCGTGGTTCGGGATCTGAGCCCTCCTCCCTGCTCTTCTGCTGCGTAGGGACAGTAGCTACCACTCGGCCGTCAGAGACCTCACTCTGCTGATGCAGGAGCGCATTGATTCCTTCCAGTACCATAATGACTTCGTCTATTGGCTCACCCCACATGGCCGCCGCTTCCTGCGGGCCTGCCAGGCAGCCCACGACCACACAGGTGAGCCTTTTCTGCAGAGCCCGGCCACAGGAAGCCCAGGGTCTAGTCTAGCCCCTTCAGGCTCCTCTGGGACCTCTGCCATTGCAGGGTCTCTGTCCCCCTTTGGGTAGAGGATGGGTCCCCAGGCAATGACACTCTGTGCTCCTGGCCCAGACCACGTCATCAGGGGACGAAAGGCAGCCCTGAAGGATGAGAAAGAGTGGGAGAAGATCCAGAGCCGGAGGCACCTGGACTTCCTGGACATTCTTCTGGGGGCTCGGGTGAGTGAGGAGGCTCAGAGACGGCAAGGTGCAGGTTGTGCCTGGCTGTGATACTGGTGGGAGATGTAGGGAGGTCGGGTCACATGCTAGAAGTCCTAAAGACCAATTTTAGACTTTTTTTTCCTTAGAGAGGGAGGGGTGGGAAGGAGGGGTAGAGGGATGAGGAGAGGTAGAATCCTAAGCAGGCTTCACACCCAGCACAGAGCCGGATGCAAAGTCTATCTCACCACCCTGAGGTCATGACCTGAGCCAAAATCAAGAGTCAGACGCTCAACAGACTGAGCCACCCAGGTGCCCACCAATTCTAGACTTCTAAGACTGAAGAATCTTAGGGGCGCCTGGGTGGCACAGTCGTTAAGCGTCTGCCTTCGGCTCAGGGCGTGATCCCAGCGTTCTGGGATCGAGCCCCACATCAGGCTCCTCCGTTGGGAGCCTGCTTCTTCCTCTCCCACTCCCCCTGCTTGTGTTCCCTCTCTCGCTGGCTGTCTCTGTCAAATAAATAAATAAAATCTTTAAAAAAAAAAGACCGAAGAATCTTAGAATCTTAGATGCCATTCATTCATTCCTTCATTCATTCATTCCTTTATTCATCCACTCTTCAAACTCACTACCCCCTACCCTGGGTTAGTTTCCATGCAGAAGATGAGAAAGACCTGGCCTTGGCCTCCACTAGACTGTAACTATCTGAGCAGAATTGACAATTAGGGCTGGGTAAGGTCATAGGTCACTTGGGCAGAGAGATCAGAGAAGGTTTCCTGGAGTAGGAGGCATCCAAGCTGTGCCTAGGAGGACAGATAGGAATCTGGGAAAGGTCTCAACCCCCCAGTCTCAAAAGGAGCTTTCCTTCCCTCCCTCAGACCTTCATTTGACAACTGTTATGAGGTCTTCTTGGTACCTATCTCAAGTGCCTTGGACTGTCCCATCATGCCTTCCCTAACCCAGGATGAAAATGGTATCAAGTTGTCAGACGAAGATCTCCGGGCTGAGGTGGACACATTCATGTTTGAAGGCCATGACACCACCACCAGTGGCATCTGCTGGTTTCTCTACTGCATGGCCCTGTACCCTGAGCACCAGCATCGCTGTCGGGAGGAGGTCTGCAAGATCCTTGGGGACCGGGACTCCTTCCAGTGGTGAGCGAGGCTGCGGGTGAGCCCAGTCTGTCCTGCTTCCCTGTCCCAGGGATACGCTGTGCTTACACTGCCCCGTGTCATCTTCGGGTGATGCAGAGCCATCCTGGAAGCCAGGTGAGGGTGTTGGCAGTTGTCCTGTTCCCTCCAGTGCTGTGGCTTTGAGGGGAGCTCGGGGGATACACCCCTGAGCCCATTCTCCCACAGGGGAGCCATTTTCAGGTATGAGTTGTCATCAGGAGGTTGTTGACAACTCACAGATAGGAATCTGGGCAACTCCCCCAGATTCCTATCTGTCCTTCTGGGCACAGCTTGGATGCCTCCTACTCCAGGAAACCTTCCCTGATCCCTCTGCTCAAGTGACCTGTGTGCTGACTCCCTCTGCTGGCAGAACCTGATTGCCCTTCTGGGTTGCTGGATGAAATAGTGGGCGCTGGAAGAAAGATAGAGAGGAGGGGATTGGGAATGAATACAGCTGGGATACCTGGGGAGGTGACCCTCCCTCTGGCCTGGGGTGAAGAAGAAAAGGCCATTTTCCAACCTCCATCACTTAAAATCTTTCGATTGTTCTCTGTTTCTTGGCTCAAACTTGAACTCACTGATATGATACCTCCTGATGCTGACCTCTCTTGGCAGCCTGTGTGATCTCTGGGACTCTCCCGCAGGTCCCTCTTTCCCTACCTCCTCCCCTCAGGCCTTGGCCTCCTGTCACACACCTCACCTTTCTCTCTGGCTCCTGTGCTACCTCCAGCACAGGGTTAGGCCCACAACACAGCACAGAAAAGGCTCAGTCGATGGGAGAGACTTTGGACTCACCTGAGGGAGACTGACCTGTAATTTCAGGATCTGAGATCTGATGTCTCCATCACCCATTTTTATTGGCCGGATGTTGGAAACCTCCCAGCATGTCCAACCAATTGCCAGTGCTCCTGGCTTGCATATGGGGACAGGAGAAGAAGGAACCAAGGTGCTGCCCTTAGGATGTTTTTAGGGAGACAAATTCACATAGCCAGAATTCTAGAGAAAACCACAGAATGGAGTAAGGCTGAGAGGCCCTGTGTTGCAAGCAGAGGAATCAGAAGGGGTGGGGCTTGAGCTGGCCTTCCAAGGAGGGGTGAAACTCAGATAAGCAAAGGAAGAGAGAAATGGGCATCCCAGGTTAGGTAACAAAAGGAACACTGTCCAGGGGCAGGGAGTTAAAATATTTATTTATATTATTTTCACTTCGTTTCATCTAGAACTTGAAGCAACTTCAAGGACACTTGTTCAATACTATAGTAAAACACACAAAAAAAATGAGTATGGTGTATAATACTTTGTTAATGCTAATTGAAAATCTCTTCTCCCAGTTTGTAACCTGCCAGTTCATCTCCTCTAAGGTGTCTTTTTTTCTTTTTACGATTTTATTTATTTATTTTTGAGAGAGTGAGCATGCGTGAGAGAGAGAGAGAGCGCGCACAAGCTGCAGGAGGGGCAGAGGGAGAGGGAGAAGCAGACTCCCTGCTGAGCAGGGAGCCCAATGTGGGGCTTGATCCCAGGACCTTGGGAGCACAACCTCAGCCAAAGGCAGACGCTTAACCGACTGAGCCACCCAGGCACCCCTTTAAGGTGTCTTTTGATGAATACAAGATCCCAGTTTTAATAAAGTCAAGTATATCTAAAAAAAAAAATTTGAAAACTAGATGGAAAAGCCCTAGGGTTTGGGGCTCTGTAATAAAGTTCTGAGCAATAGTCATGATTGGACCACATTTGGGACTGAGCTTCCTGGTGGCAAAGGGGAAAAAAGAAACATAATTTTTGTTTTTTACCTGAGCTTGTCATTGTTCATGCACTTATTACTTCATTCAACCAATGAATATCAGCCCCTATTTTTTTCCACCTCAGGAGAAACCAAGTGGAACCTAAAGAATTGTCCCTTGTGGGGCTTCTGTGGGGCCTTAAGAAACACAGGAATGGCTTTGTCTTGATGGCTGGGTGTTCATACAGCTCTAGGGTCCTGTGCCTTCCCTTCGTAGCAGTGAAGATGAGGGAGAGATGGAGAAAAATGGAGCCAGAAAAAAAGTAAAAAAAAAAAAAGGAAAACTGGAGCCAGAACCCCTGGGTTGGAGTGGTTACCCCATGTTCAATCTGGTCTGGGCACTTGGAGCACTTGTGTCCCTCCCATTATTGGATGTGCGATGGTGGTTAAAAGGGGAAGGTGGGGCTGGAGCCTGCCCTCCTGTGGAAGCCCCTTGCTCCGCATCTCCAGAAAGGTCTGGTTGTATTGCTGGCAGGGATGATCTGGGGAAGATGACCTACTTGACCATGTGCATCAAGGAGAGCTTCCGCCTCTACCCACCTGTGCCCCAGGTATACCGCCAGCTCAGCAAGCCTGTCAGCTTTGTGGATGGCCGCTCCCTACCTGCGGGTGAGTTAGAGTGGATTTGGGGGTGGAACTGGAGTCCTTGTGGATGCTTCTCTGACAGTCTCTGTGCCTTTGGTCAAATCTTTGCACCAGTGGGAAAGAGCTCAGGCTTTGTGTTTGGCCTGGGACCAAATCCTGGTCCTACAGTGTATGGGTAAATCCCTCTACCTCGAGCCTCTATTTCCTCTGCTGTAAAACGGGGGCAAGAAGAGTATTTGCCTGACAAGATTGTTGTCAGGATTAAAGAGACAGTATTCATCAGGGCTGTCATGTACCACCGTGTAGGTTGTGCGCTGAACAACTTCAAGAGGCTCCATTCACATAGACTGTGATGATGTGCAGGGCACAACCTTCACAACTGTATGTGGTAGCTTTGTAAGGACTGTTTAACTCTGTATCTGGCACACGACATGCACCAATGCATGGTAGATGTTACTATTAATAGCATAATGTCATGAATAGTAATTTCCTTTCAATTATTTGAAAGCACAAAGGGTTGTAACAGACCTTGCGTGTCCTAGCTCACAGTGAGGTAGGTTCAGTCCTCCTTTTTTCTCTCCCCATTCCACAAATGTCTGTGTCAGGTGCTGTGTCCAGTGCTGGGGCTAGAGGAAGTAGATATGAGGATGACCAAAAGCACTGTGATGTCTTGAGGGTGGTCATGAACCCTCCATCACTGGCAGTGCTCAGTCAGGGACTGGTGCTCAGAAGGACACTAGGGGATTCTGGCTCTGGAGGAAGTGGGTGAGGCTATCTCAGGACCACCTAGCTACAAGGCCTTTGCTCTGCCCACAGGCAGCCTCATTTCTCTGCACATCTATGCCCTCCATAGGAACAGCGCAGTGTGGCCTGACCCTGAGGTACCACATCCCTGGGCGTGGAGGTCAGATGGGGTGGGAGGCTATGGAGGTCACCCTCCCCAGGGCTCGGCAGATATTTAAACAAGCCTTGTCCTCTCAGGTCTTTGACCCTCTGCGCTTTTCCCCTGAAAATGTGGCCACACGTCACCCCTTCGCCTTCATGCCCTTCTCTGCTGGGCCCAGGTAAGGAAAGGACCAACACCCCCAGGCTCCCAGGACTGGGAGGGGAGAATGGAGGATGTTGTGGGGAAAGCATCATTTGGGGAACTCTGTGATAAGGGGGATGCCGCTGGGTTTTTGAGGATCCTAAATTAGGATAAGTTCCAGGGACCTTCTTCTTGCCATTAGCATATTCATGTCCCTGGCTGGTGGTGGGCTGGCTGAGTCATTTCAAGGGAGGCCCCCAAACCGGAATTCCCAATGTGAATCTACTTAGTCTGGGACCCTCACTGTGCTCCCAAGATCTATTTTCTAAGTCCCAAGTCAATCAACCAATCTGCCAATTATTCATCCACAAACAGTTTTTTGGTTTTTGTTGGCCACTAAGAACCCTAGGTTTGCTCAGTCTGGACACCCCATAGCCTGATGCCACCTTGTGCTACTCACGGTAGGAACTGCATCGGGCAGCAGTTTGCCATGAATGAGATGAAGGTGGTCACGGCCCTCTGCTTGCTCCGCTTTGAGTTCGCCCTGGACCCCTTGCGGCCCCCCATCAAGATGCCCCAGCTGGTTCTGCGCTCTAAGAATGGCATCCATCTCCACCTGAAGTCGCTGCGCCCAGACTCTGGGAAGTAGCTCTGCTGAGAATAGGGTCCCAGACAGCCCAGACACTGCCCTCCCCAGGCTGGATTGTGGAATAGCTGTGGCTCCCTGTCTTTGGGAGGCTTGTAGTTTAGAAGGGGAGCAGGCACCCACATAAACCATCACCTGGAGGCCAGTGCCATGCAAGCATGTGTGTCTGGAAATGCTTAGTATACATGTATTCTAGACCTCATTCATTCATTCAACAAACATACAGTGAGCACCTACTTGCTTCTAGAATCTTCCTTTATCTCCCATAATTGGCAATCTTTCTAGAATGTAGCAAAAACTTACATGCCAGCCATGGTGACACAATGAACACAATGGAAGTTGGTCTTGGGCTTCATGATTATGATCAGGTGCTCGTCCACTCCACATGAAAGAAGGATGGCTTTGGGGGCTTGCCCCTTCACTGAGATGTATTTCTCGGCTTAACTGTGTGTGCATGTGTGTAATATAACAGATATAAGGTAAAATTATGTAAACAAAAAATGTGTAGGACAACTAATTTCTAAAGCAAATTCCCAGGTAACCACTACTGAAATCAAGGAATATGGAATATAGTTTCTCAGGTGTATCTTCTGCCCCACCTGAGACAGGTCTCTGTAGCATTCCTGCCATTGCCTGCATCTGTGCCACAGCCACCCAGTGCTCTGGGTGTTCACACTTTTGCTGAGAAAGTGGCATTAAAAGGGGGCTTCCTAGAAGACACAGTGCTTGAATCAAACCTTGAAGCAGGTGAGGTACAAAGGTACAAAGAATGACTTTGGGGGAAGTCCTCAGGCTGGAGCCACGTGATGAATTAGAGATTCTTGTTCAGTAGTCCCTGCAGCAGTGCCTGATGGCTGGGGTCCCATGTGCCTCTACGATTCAAGGTCTAAGGCCACCAGTGGGTTATAATCCAGGAATTAGACAACAGTGGAGGGGAGGACACTGGAGACTGAGGGGCAGGATAAGAGGGGAATTCTAGCCCTGGGACTTGGGGATGTCTCTGCGTTGCCCTGGGGAGGTACCATCTGGAGACACATCCTTCCTGCTATTGACGCTTCCCCTCCTAGAAGAAGGACACAACCTCTTAGAAGAAGTTTGGCTATGGGCCACCTGCTCACTCCTGCAAAGCCCTGTCAAGACCCAGATTTCCTTGCCCACCTGAGGCTTGGATGCAGCAGGCTCAGCCAGGGTGTCACCTATGCCACCAACTTCCCTCTCTGTCCTGGCCCTGGATAGACCTTTCTCCATACAAGCAGAGGTATGTATCAATAGTCATCAACTGAGAGCAGAACCCAGAGGTCGTAACCACTTGTAGCCCATGGGTGGCACTCAAGTCTAAGACTTGTCTACTTCCCACATCTCTGGATTTTCAGGAGGCCTATGAGGCAGGACTTACCTTTACCCTGTCAAAGGAAGGAAACTGCCAAGATGCTCATCAGAAAACAGCTTGCACTGAGGCCTTCTGACTTCGGCCCCTTTTGACCAAGACTCCATAGGTGTATTGACTGTCTCTCTGAGAGCTTATGTTGGTGGGAAATGGAGCTGAGAACTCCAGAGCCTGACAGAAGGTGGAGGCTCCACATGGGAGGGGAGGACCGAGGCTGCAGACTAGTGGGCACCAAAGATGAACTCCACATAATCCTTCCAGCCCTCCAAACATACCCTGTTGCCTCCTACGACCCCAGGCATTTGTTGTGCATGTGTGTGGTAGAGTGTAGAGTGTGTGAGTGGTGCACACAGGTCTGGTTACACGTGTATGTGTTCGTGGGGGTTGTGCATATGAGCATGAACTCACCCTAGGTTTTTCCTTTGCCTAGATCCAGCAGGGTCACTTCTTGGTTACATTCTTTACCCTCAACACAATCCTGTGGTTAGAGCATGTCTCCATCCATGGCTGGCCACCCAGAATTCCATTGTGAACTCTCTGAGCCTGGCTAGCCCTTGCCCTTCTGCACCACCTGATGTCAGTCTAGCACTTTCCCAGCTTCTTTCCTGCCCCAATCCCTGGTCAAACACAAAGCATCTACCTTGCCCCTTCTCAAAGCATGGCTGAACTAGCCCAGTGACCTAGGAAACCAGGATAGTGAAAGGGAGGTCCTGGATGCAAGCACCAGCTGGGGAAGAAGCCCCTTCAGGGAGGCAGAATGTGGCATTACACCATAGGCAGGGGACTCTGGGGGGGGCCTGTCTATGACATCCAGGGTCTGGGCTAAGAATGGCTGGAGGTAGGACAGAAGGAAGATCTGTGTTTAGAACCAACAAAAGAATAGTGGGTGGGTTGAGAGAGGCTGGTGGAGGAGGGCAAAGAGCGCCAGGGAACAGGTCTCAGGGTCAGGAGGACCAGTACCCAAGCAGTCACATAATGGGGCAGGGTTGGCCAACCAGAGACACAAGGGACTGCCAAGGGGCTGTCCTATGGGAGAGGTGCCACCAGTAGTTTGCTGATTGGGGTCTGACATTCTTTCCCACTGACCAATCCATTTGCCCACATGGGCTCCTCCTAGTACCTCTTGGAAAGCCAACCACTCCATGGCCAGAGACAAAGGGAAGTGTCTGGCCCTCCTAGGGTCCTGCAGATATTACTTCCCTTCTTTGTCTCTTCTGTCTTTCCTCCCCTTCTCTCTCTTCTCTTCCATTTATCTCTCTCCAAGGGAAAACACACACTCCATGCAACATTAAGAAATTTATTTGAGGGAGGAGGAAAGAAGAGGAAGTTATGCGAATGACAAATGGGTACTCAGGTAACACATAGGAGAGAGCTGGAAGCATGGACTAATAGCAGGCACATAGGGACTAAACAGGCTGAATCATGGCTCCCCAAGGAGTCTATGTCCTGGAAGCTGAGAAATGTCAGTGTTATCTGAGTGTGCCTGTCTGATCACAAAAGTCCTTATGGAAGACAAGGTGAGACGAAGAAAGAAGCAGAAGGATATTGAAGATGCTGTTGGATTTGAAAAGAGGAGGCTGCAGGAGCTAAAGACCACAAAGAATGCAGCTTGATGCTGAAAAAGGCAGAGCGAAGAATTCTCTCTTAGAGCCTAGATGTAGTGTAACCATACCAACATCTTGGCTGTGGTCTAGCAAAATCCATTTTAGACTTTGAACTCCAGAACAGTAAGAGAACAAACTGGTGTTGTTCTAAGTCACTAAGGCTGTGGTAAGTTACTATAGCAGCCAGAGGAAAATAATAAAGGATCAATCAAATAGGCACAAAAGGAGAAAGACATGCAAAGGACAGGCAGGGTGGGGAACAGGCAGATATTGAGTTAAGTGGGCAGTCAGAGATGCAGGTGGGAAGGAGAAAGGAAACAGATAAGTAAATACGTAGTCAGGAAAAGGGTGAGGCAGAGAAGGGAAGACAGTCTGATGCACAAGAGGAGGAGTAAGGAGACTGGCAGGTGGGCAGAGTGAAAGCAGGAAGTGGGCAGAAGACAGCAGACAGGAGAGACTGACAGGAAGACAGGATGGCAGGCAGGAGTCCCTCAGGGCTCATCCTTGTCCCCACAAGGGTTAGAGGAGCTTCCTGAGGTGCAGGTGGATCCCATTCTTGGACTTCAACACGATTCTTGGAAAGGGAACGGGGACCCTGAAAGGATCCGGAGCCAGCTCAAAGCGGAGCAGGGTCAGGGCCACCGCCACCTTCATCTCGTTCATGGCAAACTGCTTCCCGATGCAGTTCCTGGGTCAGGGAGGGAAAAGGATATGAGGAGGAGCCTCAAACCCCCTGCCAGGATCAGCACATTCAGGGTTTTCTGCATGGGCCCAGCCCAGATCCCCTTTCCCCAGGACACACACACATCTCTAGCCTACCTAACCTTGCTTGTTTCACGCTCTCCCCTTGACCCTTGACAAAGCCTACACTCTTCCAGGATTACGTCCTACTCCTACCTCTATTCTCAGTAGGCCTGAAACCCTGTTAGAAGAAGGTCAGCACCTGGAGCCTTGGGGCCAAGTCAAGAGATCACTAAAACAGTTAATTATTAAGTTGTTTGTTCTCTGCACAAGCCTTTTCCGGTTTCACAATGTGGAGACCAGGACAGGGCACCGTAGGGGATAGGATGGGCCACACTTCAGGCCCTAACCATCTGGGGCACACAGGGATCCAGATCCTCAGAGAAAGGACAAGGCAGAGTTGGGTAAGGAAGTCAGAATGGCAACAGGGAAGCTTTCTGCAGGGGCAGAGCCTTAGTGACACTCAGTCTGCTGTGCCATCTGCCTCCAGACTGCCAGTCTGGGTCCAGACTCCTGCCTCCCCCTCGGCCCCTCAGCCAACCAGCTGCTGGAGCCTTCCAATTCTACTACAGAAATGTCCCTGCCTGCCATCCCTCAACCTCCTCACCTGGACTTTTCTGTCTTCTGCCTCCACTCCCTCCCTGAATTCCCAGCCCAGCTCAGAGCCTCCCATGCCCTCCATCACAGGTCTGACATGTCCACACGCCTCAGCTGGCATCAAAGTCCTCTCTGGCTTGTTGGCTCACTCACCTGTCACCTGTTCAGCTCCTCCTCCCAGCTCAGCTCCTGCTGAGGAGGTCCCAGAGAATGCCCACCCTCCCCCTCTGCTTGCCACATGCTCAAGGCTAAGGCAATGCCAGGCTGCCCTCCCACTTGTCCCTGCTGGCTGTGCCTCTTCATTCCTGGACCCTGACATCACCATAATATTTTACTCAAGGACATATCACTTTCCAGAACAGGAAAGTGCCAGGAACATGGAGCTTCCTACAGTGGGGTCAATTAGTGAAGGAGAGAAAGAAAGAAAGAAAGAAAGAAAGAAAGAAAGAAAGAAAGAAAGAAAGAGAAAGGAAGGAAGAAAGATAGATGTGTCTTTTGAGTGGAGGCATTTATTTCTTGACTGTGAACTCCTGGAGGCAAGGGCAGTATGCCATCTCATAGCAGAGGACTGGGCACACAGAGACAGGCTTAATAGGCAGTCTTATAATTGAACATGTTTATTGAACTAAAAAAAAAAAAACCCTGAATGGAATAAAATATGCATGACCATTAGTTCTGAGCTAGGAATTGAACTGTCTACCCCTCTCCTGTCTCAACTGGCAGCCATAGGACTTGCACCAATATCTAGGAGAAAGGACTCAATCCCAGGGAGAAATAAATCCTGAAGCCAGCATCTGGAAGAATAATTTGCTTAAGGATGTTGTGTGAAAGTGGATTCAAACTTAGTTTGTGAAGGATTGACAGATTTCTGTATTTGGAAAAAAACCTATTTTTCAAGTAACTACTTACAAAGTTTACTGCGGTTACTATTTATAGGACACTTTGAGCAGCACTGGAGGATTTCAGAGCAGCCACTCTGGAGAAAAGTCATCCCACTGAACAGCCACTTCAAGTGTGCTTTACATTTTACAGACCAGGTAACGTTCAAATGCCATGTGTCATATACAGAATAGTGCGTTTTCTCTCAAAAGCAATTTAATGTCTTCATTTTTATATATTTGCCCATTTGGATGATTGGACTCTAAGTGTAATATTAAGGCATGTGGAGCCCAGATCATATGTGATGATTGGAGAACTGGGAATTTGTCAAGTGTACATAACCATTACCATGGAGTCAAAAATTCTTTTGGATAGATGAAAATATAGTGGCAACACAGATTAGTCAAGTACTTTATGAAGCCCTTAAGAGACTGTCGGAAACCTTCCTGTGTATGGCTTAAATATTTGACACATGCAGGTGGCTGAGGATGGAAACACCTGCAGTGCAGTCAATGGTGCAATGTGGGGGCAGAATGGGGAGTTGAGTAGTACAGGCTGGTTGAGAATGTGTGCAAAAGAAATCTTTTGATTCCATCCTGACTTTGACATCAACAACTCTTGAAAATTACATGTGAGAAAATCTAATTCTGTGAAGTCATACTCATAAAGTGAAGAAATCACAAGAATACCCTGAGCTTTTGAGCACCCACTGACACTGAATTGTGGCTGGAGACTGGGTAAGAGCAATGGGTCAACGTCTCCATGGCATGCCGTGATTACCAACTTTCTTTGTCAGAGACACACATCTCTTTCCCAGCAAACCAACATGCCAGGGCATATTTTCAGACCCCACAGAAATGTAGGAAACCACAAACATCAGGTATGTACCCAGGAAACAGCCCCCCCCCCCCGTCCTGGTACAAGTGCCTCACCTTGGTCCTCCTGAGAAGGGCAGGAAAGCATGGCTGTGTTGTGAGGAATCTGGTGCAAACCGAGAAGGGTCAAACACCTGCAGAGGGAGCACCAGGGCCAATACAGGTGTGGTCAAGCCCCTCCTTCCAATCATCCAAGGGACAGCACACCCAAAGGTGGGAGAGGAGGAGAGGTTGGTCTGGAGAGGTCATCCCACCCGCTCCTCCCAAAGCTATCATACCTCTGGGTTTGGCCACACCTTTGGGTTGTGGTGAAGGGCATAAAAGGAGGGTGACACTAAGAATCCTGTGGGACAGAAGAGAGAAGACTGATCATACATGCCTGTGGGGCCCAGGTGCACCCACGCGCCACTTGGAAGCCACTACGAGAGCCACTTCTCATCACTGTGAATAGAATGATAGAGTTGACGGAGGTGTGGGACAGACATGGCACAGAACGTGTGCTCCTGTGTACAGATTAGTTGATTAACCATGACCAGGCTGAGAAGCAGGAAAGAACTCAACTCAAGCGACAACTCACATTTATCAAGTACCATCCATGAGCCCTTGGGGAATATGCATGAACTCCTCCATCTTCACAACATGTGAGGCTCACATCTCCATTGTTTCCATGAGGCACTTGAGCCTTGGGGAGGCTGAGCAACGTGCCTATGACCACCCAGGTAGGATGTGGCAGGGCTGGGATTCAGAGCAGAGAGGAGCCAAAAGGTGGCTGCCAGCCATGGCAGGGATCTCAGATCTGGTCATCAGCTACTCTGCCATCAACCTGAGGGCTCCCTGGAGACTGGATCATCTAAGCCATGGCAGTGAATTCTCTAACCTCTCTCGTTAGCCTAGACCTTATAAGGAAAGACCACATCTCTCCCTGCCCCATCTGATTGTCTCTCAAGCATTCATATCTCAGGAAATTAGAATATTAGGGCAAAACCCAAAGTCACATTCAGAGGCTGTCATGTGTTTATCCCTTGAGCTTTTGCTGGATTTAAGCTCTGTGCGAAGCACATCATAGACCTCATCTGAACAACAAAAGAAATGCTGATTTTCTTGAGGGGGGAAATGAGTCTCAGACATACACAAACTGCCCCAGAACATGAGGATTTCTGGCCGCCCACGCATTCCTGCAGAGTGCCTATGGAGTGAGAGTGGCAAAGTTCACACCTTTGGGTAAGGAGCGTCCATCAGGGAAGGTGATGGGCTTGCTGAGCTCTCTGCCAACAGCTGGAACTGGTGGATAGAGTCGCAGTGCCTCCTTGATGCACATGGTGGTGTAGGGCATCTGGTCCAGGTGGTCCCTAAAACAAAGCTATCCTGAAGGGCCGGCAAGGCCCTGGTAATCAGGGAATTCTCTAGTTGAGGGGGCAGGGCCCTCCCATCTCATGAGAACTCACCAGGTGATGGAGGCGCCATCCCCCAGGAGGCTCTGGACCTCCTCCCGGCACCTTTGCTGATGCTCAGGGTGTGTGGCCAGAGCATAGAGGATCCAGGAGATGCCACTGGCTGTGGTGTCATGGCCCTCAAACATGAAGGTGTCCACTTCCGCACGGAGGTCCTTGTCAGAGAAGCTGTTCCCGTTCTCCCTCTGGGAAGACACGGAGAGAGGGCAGGGTTTGAGCTTGCCCTCTCTTCCACACTTGTGGGCAATGCCTCAGGCCTCCCACACTCACTTGGGCAAAGAGGAGGATGTCCAGGAAGTCCAAGTGCCTCTTGCTCCTGACCTTGTCCAGCTCTCCCTCCTCCTGCAGCTGAGCCTTCCTCATCTTGATCACTCGGTCTGTCCAGTACAGCATTCCCAGGCAGAGCTGAGAGCTCTGGGTGCCCAGACACAGCCACCCACAGTAGCCCACTTGCTCCCTGTGCCCCAGGCAGGGTGCCAGGTGGATCAGGAGGAGTGTGGGAACAGGTGTGCTTGTTGGGGTGAGGGTCTAGTGCCAGGTGCTAGCAGGTCCTCACTCCCCTCAACAGCACAGCCCAAGGGGACTCTGCTTGATTGCTGCTGGCAGGGGCTCTCATTCAGCCCTCACCCATGTGGTACACATGTAGTTTCTTACCTAGCACCTGGCACCCTAAGACCTGCACCAGGAAGTACCCGAGATGGGTGTGTCCCAAGTCCTGGAGGGACAGGACCTGCCTGAAGGGTTAGGGCCGATCCCTTTGGGATGTTCCTGATGAAGGAGGGGAGCTGCCCAGAGAGCAGAGTCCAACCTGTGTGTTGATGGGCAAGCTGGCAGGCCCGGTGGTTCAAGCGGCCTTCAGGGGTCAGCCTGTAGATGATGTCTTTCTGGTAGAAAACATTCCTTATCCGGGAATACACCAGGATGTTCAGGTCCCGAATGGCCTGAAGGTAGGACTGGGAGTTCCTGAAGGGGGAGGATGCAGAAGGGACTGGATGGAGGGAGATATCCGACCTGGAGTGGAGTGGGTCTATGGGTGGAGGGTTCCTCAATCAATGTGACAGACAACACCAGGCATTTGTCATGTCATTCTTACTTCCTTGAGACCCCTAGCCCTTTATGAGGGACATGGGCAGCCAGCATCTCCCTGTGGCTGGGATCAGGTATCTGTCTAATGAAGTTTGGGTGTGGGCTGAATTTGGCTGTGGCCTAGGGCTCTCTGCAGAATGTGGCTCTTTGGGCTGGTAAACATCCAAGCTGCCCTAATTGCCTCTTGGATAAGTCCACACTAGTCGGTAGACACAGGACCCTGCTGCAGCTGAGGATTTCACTGACCTGTCTGCCTGGTGGTTGCCCTGGTAGCTGAAGGCACACTTCATAATGGTGTCCAACGTCATCAAGGAGATGTGTCCAAAGATCTCCAGAGATGAGTTCTGGCTGAGGAGCTCTTCCCATTTGTCCTGTGGTAGAGGGACACATTACATCGGTCTTTCTCTACTCCTCCAGAAGGCCCATGCTGACAAGGCTAGACTCTCTCTCTGCCGCTTCCAAATATTCTGATGAGATGCCCTCACTCTCTAAAGCAGTTGTGTTTCATCAGTTTAGGACCATATAGCCAAATGTTTGTAATATGGTGAGTGTTGTCTCAGTATATACTCTGAGAACGCTATTATTTAATTGTTATTTAACTAACCATGATCTCTTAGAGTGTGACTGAGGAATAAATGTGGTGATAACCACCTTTTAGCAGACCAGAAAACATTGTGTGTCAGGGGATTAAGGGGCTCTTTTCTGTCCTCGGGTTGATCTACACATGAGAAACAGGTGAAGTCCCAATTTAGGGAGCAAGAGTCAAGGCAAAGGAAAGGTCAAGGGGCCAGTACTGGGGTTTCTAAAGAAGGGATATCAGGTACTTTCAGCTCCTCTTGTTCAACAAATGTCAGCTGACACAGTGAGTGAGAAATAGGGTCATGCTCAGAGGTGATGCTATGGAAGGACCCCGCCCTGGAGGTGGAGACCTGGTCTCCATTTCACTCCATGGAGTGGCTAAAATCCAACAGAAGCCTTCAGCCCCAGGCCAGAGCCCACCTGAGTGACATCCTGGGATGTACACCCTGCCACTGAAGCTGCTACAGACCAGGCCAGCCAGGGGCACTTTGTCCTGTTGTCCAGGGGCATTGACTACTCTCCCTGTCCAAGCCAAAAACATGGACGTGGGAGGAGAAAGGACCCTTTATCCACCATGACTGTGTCTTCTGTGGGCAATGAGCAAAGAATGGATAAAAGCGGGTGCCTGGGTGCTTTCGTGTTCCATCCATCTTCAGGGAGCCCTGTCTCATAGTATGGTATAAGTGGGTGATTCCAGGGGCTGTGTCTAATGGATGTCTGAGGGACACAGCTGTCTGAGTGTGGACTTTGTGAATTGTGCTGTGGGTGTGAGTGTGCAGGTGAGCAGGGCTTGAACTTACCAGCATCACTTGGACAGAGTCGGCCATGAGCCCCACGTAGGGTTTCAAGATGTCATAGTGGAAGGCTGGGGTCAGCATCCGCCGGTGTTGGAACCATGTTTGCCCATTCAACAGGAGCAAACCATACCCTGGACCACAATGGGTGTGTGTGGGGGGGAAGGAATCTTCCAAGAGTTATATGGGGACAACTGGGGAAGAACCCAGGGTGTCAGAAGAAGGGCATCCTGGGCAAGGCAGGAAAGGGCAGTTTATGTCAGGAAGGGGACTTCTGAATGCCTGCTGCACAGCCCTGAGATTGAGGTTGAAACAGAGCAGGGTTGGGTAAATGGAGGACTTCATTGAAAAGTTAGTCTGAGATCATTACCGAGGACTGAGATGTGATGACGGAGAAGGTGAGGGGCAGGAGGGCTCCCCTACCATTAAGAAAGTGTGAGGTTTTTATCTGAGGAAGAGAGAGGAGGCTCGATTTAGAGCTGAGTGGACTGACCATGGTCCTGGTCACCTCTTATTTAATCTGGGCCAAATGGATATTTGTTGGCAAGCCTAAGCAGAAGGTGGACCGAAGTCCTAGTTAAATATACTTACCTATCCAGGGAGCCATGAATCTGTAGGAACCCTCAGACTTTGGGTCTGAAAGTAAGAAGGGCCTTACAGGTTAACTGGAGGCGACCAACGAAGGCAGGCTGCCCCCCAGAGGTAGCTGTGGTGCAGACCATTGTCCCTCATCCCTTCCTGATGATTGTCAGCTGGCAGTTTGTGTCAAGCCACCTCCCACTCCCTTCCAACCTGGTCTCTGTTTCTTTCCGGATAGACACTGCAGGCTCGGGGAGGCAGATGCCAAGTCCCACAGCAGAGCCCCACTGGATGGGTAGGTAGATCCATAAGAAACAAAGGCTCTGTTTTAGTGCCAATGAAAAGACAGAATCTCTGGTGTTTTTATAAATTGTGGTGGCTCAGGCATCCCATTACCCAGCACAGACAACACTTAGAAGTGCCTAATCAAAGTCATCTTGTATAGGATACTGTCTTCCAGACCAGGAATCCTCTCAATTTGGTTTAGAAGGGAAGGAAAGAAGACAGGCAGCAGAGAAGGAAGAGGAGAAGAACAGAAAAAAAGAAAAAGAAGAAGAAGAAGAAGAAGAGCAGAACACAACAGAAAAGAAATAAAAGAAATAAAGCAGCCCAACAGGGCTGTTTCAACATTCAGTTTAGATAACAATCTGGCCTTCTGCTGGCTTGTGGACTGGGAGGGTGGTAGGTAGAGGGTCAGGGATCAATGGCTGAGCCTCCAGTGTCTTGTGCTACTTCACAGATCCCTGGGCATGTATCCAAGAGGGAAGAGCTGCTTGAACAAGTATGAGGGTGTCCTCTCACCAGACCGCCCCAGGATCAGTTTCATGTAGTCAGGGTCATAGATCATGAGCTCCACCTCTGTGCCCCATAGCCAACGAGGACAGGCACATGGGAAATTCTCTACCCATTTCAGTAGCAGTTGCAGTTCCTCTTCTTTTTGCAACTGTCACCAAAAGAAAGAGAAAACAATAAGCCCTTTCTTCTGGTTCCAGGGCTACGGCTGGGGTAAGGGCAGGATGGGCATAGGGAGAGAGATCTGGATGTATCAGCACAACTAAGTGTTCAGAGCTGTTTCTTATGACCTTGGCTCTGATCCAGACTTTCCTGGTTGTCCAAGGTTTGTCCTAGGCCAGGTTCTGTCCCATTGTCGAGTCGAGTTAGTGGCCGTCACAACCAACAGCCTACAGAAGCTTGTCAGGAATTAACTCCATGGTGTAAAAAGTACTGGAAGTCATTAGTACAACATTTGCATGAAACACGTATGACAACTTTTATCACATGGTAAGCAATTTTGCCATATAATTTTATTTGGGGCATTAAATGGATTATATTTTTTAATTTAAGTTTGCATATTAATTTTATTTTCCTGACAGACAGATTAAGAGGCCATGACAGTAGAGGATAATTAAAGTGTGATGGAGGGAAGCCCAAGTTTCTGGGGAAGATTCGGGTACTCCGAATTGACCATTAGAATCCCTTCCTCATGCATTTGTTCATTCATCAAATCATCACTTACCACAACGATATTGGGTTACGTGGGTCATTGGACTACAACTGCCCAGTTGACACCGACCACTTGTTGAATTCATAAACCCTTGATGAGCCCGTCTACATGTGGGCTTTCCCTTTGCCCTGGGCAGCCCTCATACCCAGCCAGTGCTGGCACCCAGGTAGTGTTGGTTGGGTGGTTGCTGCCTTCCCCAGCCCACTCTTCCCTTCCACTCCCCAGTGCAGCCCCTTCTTACCTCCTGCTTGTGTCCAAAGAGCCAGTGGGAGGGAGGGGATGGGAACTCCTGGACTGCTTTGAGCAGCCTCTGCCTGCGCAGGTAGAGCTGTGCTGCCTTGAGCAGCAGCAGAGCCAGCCCTAGCAGGGAGGCCACTTGCAGGAGCCCAGAGATGCTGCCCAGGGGTCCGGTGATACTCAGCACAGAGACACTCATGGTGAAGGGGCTGCAGGATCGCTGACTCTTCGTGACTGTCCCTGACTGTTGCTGACCTCCCCTGAACATCCCAGCCCAGTCAGTCAGGGGAGGATTGTCCTGCCAACCTGGAGGGAGGGTGAAGGGTGAGGGTGGAGTTTGGACGGGATTTCTAGAGTTCATTAACTGTGAGGATACACCTTGGGAAACTGTGGGTTGAAAGCTTTCTCAGTCGACAGTGATAATGGCCGGGCACATTCCCACTTGCTCTTCTCCCTGTTATTCATCAAATATTTCAGGAGCACCTACTCTGTGCCAGGCGGTGTGCTATGTGCCAGGACACAGCTGCCAGTAAAACAGACATGGATCCTGACTGCAAAAACTTCACCATCTAGGTTACCAAATGTTCAGGAGGTGTGCTTGGTTTGATTATTATCCTATTTCTCAGAGGAAAACACTTACAGGGAGGTAAAGTGATGTGGCCAGAGGAAAACCACCATTGAGAGTGCCAGCTGGGATTAGAATCAGGGGTCTCCAAACTGTCTGCCTCAGGTGCCTCTGCATCGTTCCCCACGCGTGTCCCAGTCCACCATTCAGCGATGTCCTGGGCTGACTATGCCAGCAGGCAGAGCACTGGCCTCACACTCAGGAGGCCCAGTCCAGGGCTGGCTCAGGACATATGAAGCCAGCCAATCATACACCCTTCACCTCAGTTTCTCCTTCTGTAAGAGGAGTAATTGACCCTTTCCCAAGGTCCTCCCAGAAATGCTCATTCAGTCAGTCACTCATGCACTCAGCAAATGTTTCCTGAGCTCACAGGCTGGGAGGTCAAGGTAGAAAACTAACGCTGTATAGGAAAATGTGATAAGGCTGTACTGAAAGAATGAATAGTGGGCTGGGCCCACCCAGGAAGGAGACAACTAAAAACATGAATAGGACCCTGAAGGGTGAATAGGAGTTCGCCACGTGAAGAGTGCCAGGCAGAGGGATGGGCACTAAAGACTCAATAGGAAGATCAGTAGGAGAAGGGGGGGAAGAATGAAGGGGGGGTAAACAGAAGGGGGAATGAACCTTGAGAGACTGTGGACTCTGGGTAACAAACTGAGGGCTTCAGAGGGGAAGGGGGTGGGGGATTGGGATAGGCCGGTGATGGGTATTAAGGAGGGCACATATTGCATGGTGCACTGGGTGTTATACACAAATAATGAATCATGGAACATTGCATCAAAAACTGGGGATGTACTGTATGGTGACTAACATAACATAATAAAAAATTATTATAAAAAAAGACTCATGGAGATCATATCAAATCACATCTGAGGGCGACAAGTTAGTGTCTCAGCCTCACTTTGCTCCTGATTCTCTTCCCCCAAGTCAACTCCAAGCCCATAATTCAGAGAGGAAAACAAGATGTTTTCGTGAGGAGTTCTTTGGAAGGCAGCTTTTCCTCCTGCCCTTTTCCTCACCATCTACCTTGTTATTCCTATGCCCTCCTCCTGTGGCCAACCTAGTGACAGGAGATTCCTTACACAACCCATGGGGCCACAGGTCTCTCCCTTTTTCTCTAAAATCTGGGATCTTGTTCAGACTCAGAGGTGTGTAACCACGTTACCCATGCCCCTCAAATTTCCTCCACTTCTATGATTACTTTCCTCCGCTCACTGGCCCAGGCCCAGCGCCTCTGTAGCCTGAGTCCTTTCCTTACTTGGCCCAGCACCAGCTTTGCACCTAGCACATGAGGGGCAGTTGTTGAGAGACCTTTGAAGTGGGACAGCTTGGGTTGCAATTCTGGATGTAACTCCGTGTTTGCCTCCTTGATTCCTCGGTTTCCTCTATAGAATTGGGTACATAATGCTTGGAAATAGTGAGCATTTACTGAGCACTTACTATATTCTGGACACTGAGCAAGGAATTTTATGTGGTTTCACCACAACAATCCTAAAATATAGATTATTTAAAAAAATTCTCCAAGTATCAGCATAAGGAGAATCGATCACATTTACAATTGCATCGAAAACCATAAGATACCTAGGAGTAAACCTAACCAAGGAGGTAAAAGAACTGAAGCTGAAAACTATAGAACACTTATGAAAAAAACTGAAGAACACACAAAGAAATGGAATGTAATCCCTACTAAAATACCGCCAGCATTTTTCCCACAGTGAGAACAAACAATCCCAAAATTTGTATGGAACCAGAAAGACCCCGAATAGCCAAAGTAATGTTGAAAAAGAAAAGCAAAGAGGCGGGCATCATAATCCCAGACTTCAAGCTGTATTACAAAGCTGTCATCATCAAGACAGTATGGTACTGGCACAAAAACAGATACACAGATCAACGGAACAGAATAGAGAATCCAGAAATGGACCCACAGCTATATGGTCGCTAATCTTCAACAAAGCAGGAAAGACTATCCAACGGGAAAAGACAATCTCTTCAACAGATAGGTATGAGAAAACTGGACAGTGACATGCAGAAGAATGAAACTGGACCACTTTCTTACACGGTACACAAAAAGAAACTCAAAATGGAGGAAAGACTTAAGTGTAAGACAAGAAACCATCAAAATTCTAGAAGAGAAAACAGGCAGCAACCTCTCTGACCTCAGCCACAGCAACTTCTTCCTAGACACGTCTCTAAAGGGAAGGGAAACAAAAACAAAAACCTGAAGTATTGCAACGTCATCAAGACAAAGCTTCTGTACGGCGAAGGACACAATCAACCAAACTAAAAGGCAACCGATGGAACGGGAGTAGATATTTGCAAATGTGTTATCAGATAAAAGGCTACTATCTAAATCTATTAAGAACTTATCAAACTCCACACACAAAAAGCAAAAAATCCAGTCAACAAATGGGCAGAAGACATGAGCAGGTATTTCTCCAAAGAAGACATACAAGTGGCCAACAGACACATGGAAAGATGCTCAACATCACTCACCATCAGGGAAACACAAATCAAAACCACAATGAGATACCACCTCACACCAGTCAGAATGGCTAAAATTAACGAGTCAGGAAACAACAGATCTTGGAGAGGATGTGGAGAGAGGGGAAATCTCTTGCACTGTTGGTGAGAATACAAACTAGAGCAGCCACTGTGGAAAACAGTATGGAGGTTCCTCAAAAAGTTAAAAATACAGCCACACTACAACCCAGGAATTGCACTACTAGGTATTTATCCAAGGATGCAAGCATAGTTGTTTGAAGGGGCACGTGCACCACAATGTTTATAGCAGCAATGTCCACAATAGCCAAAATACGGAAAGAGCTCAGATGTCCATCGACAGATGAATGGTTTAAGAAGAAGGGTATTATGGAGGGCACGTATTGCATGGTGCATTGGGTATTATACGCAAGTAATGAATCATGAAACTTTACATCAAAAACTAGGGGTGTACTGTATGGTGACTAAAATAATATAATAAAAAAAAGAAGTGATATATATAAATATATATAATATAATAAAAAGAAGTGATTGATATATATATGTGTGTATATAAATATATATATAGGCATATTACACATATAGTATATATGTGTGTATATATATATATGTGTGTATATAAATATATATATAGGCATATTACTCAGTCATCCAAAAGAATGAAGTCTTGCCATTTGCAAGGATGTGGATGGAACTACAGGGTATTATGCTAAGCTAAATAAATCAGTTAGTGAAAGATAAATTTAGATTTCATATGATTTCACATATGATTTCACCCATATGTGGAATTTAAGAAACAAAACAGATGAACATAGGGAACGGGAAGGAAAAAGAAAATGAAATAAAAACAGAGGGAGGCAAACCGTAAGAAACTCTAAACTACAGAGAACAAACTGAGGGTTGCTGGTGGGGAGGTGGGTGGGGGGATGGGCTAAATGGGTGATGGGCATTAATGAGGGTACTTGTTTGTTGTTGTTGTTGTTGTTGTTGTTGTTTTAAAGATTTTATTTATTTATTTGACAGAGATAGAGACAGCCAGCGAGAGAGGGAACACAAGCAGGGGGAGTGGGAGAGGAAGAAGCAGGCTCATAGCAGAGGAGCCCGATGTGGGGCTCGATCCCATAACGCCAGGATCACGCCCTGAGCCGAAGGCAGACGCTTAACCGCTGTGCCACCCAGGCGCCCCAGTTGTTGTTGTTTTTAAATATTTTATTTATTTATTTGACAGAGAGAGAGACAGCCAGCGAGAGAGGGAACACAAGCAGGGGGAGTGGGAGAGGAAGAAGCAGGCTTCCAGCGGAGCAGGGAGCCCAATGCAGGGCTCCATCCCAGAACCCTGGGATCATGCCCTGAGCCGAAGGCAGACGCTTAACGACTGAGCCACCCAGGAGCCCCAGGAGGGTACTTGTTGTGATGAGGACTGAGTGTTATAGGTAAGTGATAAATCACTAAATTTTACTCCTGAAAACAATATACACTATGTGTTAACTAACTTGAATTTAAATCAATCAATCAGTCAGTCAATCAATCAATCATAATCCCGTAGTCTCAGTGTCAAAAGTAAGGCACAAAGAGCTTAGCTGCCTGCCCAGGGTCACCCTACTGGTAAGAGGTGGAGCCAGCATCACACCCAGGCAGTGTGGCCCCAGAGACTTTCCTGTGAACCATTTGCTGAAAACCACCGTCCAGCCCACACGTGGTATCTCCCAAACTTTGCAGGGGACATTTCATGCTTGCTCCATTTGATCCAGCATTTCCGAGGAGCAGGAGTGTGTTTCAGGCATCAATCCCACATGTTGGCATACATGCCCGCCTCACTAGGTAGGGCCGTTTTTGTGAGCAAGTGTAGAGCACACCACGTGGCTAGATGCAGCAGTCATTGAATGCTCATGGAGAACTTTTTATGATGTGAGTAGAGCTTATCATAAAGTGACGAAAGCAGAATGCAGAACTGTCTGTAGAGCATGAGCTCAAGCCTTACTCCGCTGTGTTGGCATGGTCAACGTTTATTCACCAGTCAATTATCTTTCCCATTCATCTGGTATCCAGACACCGCAACCAAGGAGTCTTTGAAGGTTGTAACAGGGCAACCTGTGTCTTAGGTTTCTAAAGCATGGGACAGAGGGCTGTGCCTATTGATGATGCCCAGTGAATTCTTACTGCTTGACAAACAAATGGAGGAGGAAATCAGGATCACATTGGACCCATTAGATCACTGTCTTAAAGAGACCAGGTTCAGTTTGGGTTGCCACATTTTAAAGGGAAATGAGTATTTTTGTTCCTGGATGCTTCCTGGTTCCGTTAATGGGCCACAGGAAGGCAGAGGAGTGGCTGCAGTCAGTCCCCAAGGTGGCAGCTTGAAGTGATTACTCCTGTGGGTAGAGAACACCAGGCATTTCTGTTTCTGGGACTGATAATATTGGGTTGGATATTGATGCAATATACCATATCTTGTTGACTTTTACTCCTCTATAAAGACTGCATGGCCCAGGCAAAAGGTTTTCCATCCTGAATACTTGCTTGCTTTTCCCATCCAAGTGAAGGCACAGAACTCTCATGTTTATTCTTGGCTGGGGACCTTGTGTAGCAGGACTTTCTACCTGGAATGAGCTATAAGTGATTCTGAGGGAGTGAGGGCTCCTGACCCAGTAACCTGCCTGCTGTTGGCATGCAGTAAAGCTTCCAAAATATTGTCTCAGTACTTGCACAGGATTTCCATAGCACAGACATAACTACTGTACAATTTATTAACCTTAATTTACAGACAAGAAAACTAAGGCTCAGGGACTTAGTTGACTTTGTCAAGGTCACAAAGAAAGTAAATGTCATAGTTAGGACCATGACCTCAAATTTCTACTCCAGTTTTGCTAATGCCTGACTGCCATTTATTATGTATAATGCTTACTCTGTGTAGGCATGATGCCGATGCTTTCATATATGCTCTACCTACGTTTTTAAAGCACCCTGTCTTAGAGCACACACCACCCTCTGGATGATCTCCAACCTCATCTCAGGGCAAAGTTGACCAGGTGGCAGCTCTTGGAAGACACCACTATTTTCCTGCCCCACAGCTTTTGTGCTTGCTGTTTGCTCTACTGGGAATGCTGTCCCTTGCTCTTTGCACCACCAGCTGCTTCTCATCCTCTGGGTTTCACCTCGAATGTCCTCTCCAACCAGGGGCCATCCCCAATCTCCCTGTCTAAGCAGAGTCTCCCTGCTAGTCTCACTCATAGCACTGTCTGCTTCCTTCTTGGCCCTTACTAGCATGTGTATTTACACTCCTTAATTGTTTAGTTGAATATAATCGGTCTGCCCCGTGGAATGAAAGGGTAGGGCCAGGTCTGTTTCATGCCCTGAGAAGCCTAGACAGTGCCCTGCACATAGTAGGTCCCCAAAATGTGTGTCAAATGACATAACGGGTGCAGAAACGAGCAGATTACTGCATTGCACAGCGAGCTGGTGTTACAACTCTCATGAAAACAGCTTTAATGCCGAAAGAGAGCTCTTTCTGGGAGCAGCATAGATAGAGGGCTGATGACAGGAACCAGATGGAAGCAGGTTGGCCAGCTTGGGGTTGTTGAGCTCACCCAGGCACAGCAAGAGGATGGCTTGGACTTACAGTGGTGTCTCTGGGGCTGGAGAGGTGATTGAACCCAAAGGTGTATAGGGCTGAGACTGGCTGGGAGAAAGATGCAGGAGGAGGGAAGGATGCTCCCAGGGTCTGTCTGGGCAGCCCCCTGCCTTTGTTGATCAAGGATGTAGGGCCTGGCTGGTGACAGTGGGCTTCCGAGGGGCCTGGCATTCTGTCACATTTCCAATGCAGTAGACAGAGGGCCCAGACAACATTGTATCCTTAGCCCACCAGTTCTCCCATGCCCACCCACTCTGGCTTGGACAGGTCCTTGGCTTCCTGAACATCTATGAGCCTGACTTTCCTAAGGTTTTGTAGAATCGAGGGGGTCAGTGTTGGTGGGAGAGGGTGGGGCTTCCTAAGAGTAAAGGGCTCGGGCACCATGTGGAAAACAGTCCTGGGGACTGCAACAAAAGTTTGGAGAGCTAAGGTCCATGCCTGTCCTATTTATCCACAAGCCTCCTCTGGGAATCTCTCAGTCTGTGCATGACCTGATCAGTCATCTTTCTCTTATAGATCCCATGATCCCAAAAGTGTTTAACTTCTTCCTCCAGTGGATTGGTGAGTGGACACCTACCTTCCCTGCTCTTCCCACCCCTGACCTTTGGTGCTGGCTGACCGTGATCCTCCCCTGCCCTTTCCTTCCCTGCTGTGTCCTTGCTCAGTCAGGCATCCCATCCACTGGACAACCTGGCCCTCTAGTCCCCTTAGTTAATCTGCTCAGTACTAAGACAGGGAGAACACAAGAAAGCTACTGGGTGGACAGAAAGTGGGGCTCAGATACATCATCCTTCTGGGTCTGTCAATTTCTCTCTGGACAGGCATCTATTCTACTGGGGTTTTTTTCCCTTTTATTTTTTTAATTTTTTTATTATATTATGTTAGTCACCATACAATACATCCCTAGTTTTTGATGTAAAGTTCCATGATTCATTACTTGCGTATAACACCCAGTGCACCGTGTGATACGTGCCCTCCTTAATACCCATCACCAGCCTATCCCATTCCCCCACTCCCTCCCCTCTGAAGCCCTCAGTTTGTTTCCCAGAGTCCATAGTCTCTCATGGTTCATCACCCCTTCTGTTTACCCCCCTTTCTTCTTCCCTTTCTTCTCCTACCGATCTTCCTATTCGTATGTTCCATAAATGAGTGAAACCATATGATAATTGTCTTTCTCTGCTTGGTTTTGTTTTTCTGGTGGAACTCCGACTAATATAAATTTTGGTACCAAGAACGATTCTAAAGGAACAGAATCTTAACAAGTTTTCTGAATTGGTTCTGGGTCTCATGAATTGGTTCTCTAATAGGATTATTTGGAAAGGGACTGATGACTCTATTCCCAATGGTAAAGAGGACACTGGTAACCCAGGGCCTGGTGTTGCAATACATAAGACATCACCATTGGATGCTGCTAATCAAATAATTGCAAAAGGCAAGGCTCTGATGACCATGTGTTTGATGCCTTAAAACATGTTAGTCAAACTAAGGAGCATAAGAAGATTGACTGGATGTCAGCGTTATACTGGAGAAAGTGGGAAAAGGAAAGAATAATGTGGAGGATTCAAATTCTCAGACCAGGGGCACCTGGGTGGCTCAGTCAGGTAGGTCTCTGCCTTAGGGTCAGGTCATGATCCCTGGGTCCTGGGATTGAGCCCCGCATTGGGCTCCCTGCTCAGCGGGGAGTCTGCTTCTCCCTCTGCCCCTTCCTCCACTTGTGCATACTCTCCCTCTCTCTCTCTCTCTTTCTCTCTCTCCGTCAAATAAATAAAGTCTTTTCAAAAAAACCCAAAAACAAATTCTCAGACCAAAAAAGAAATAAATGACCTGAAAGCTTCTATGTCTGCATTGAAGATCACTCTGACCTGTAGCCACAGGCTTTATTTAGCCAGGCCTCAGATTTCTGAAACCAAACCCAGGTGTCATCCTGCCTGTGTCTGAATTATCAGCAAACTGAATTCCATATCTCGAAGGGTGTCATCTGTTACAGTGAGAACTATGAGAAATAGGAGTCTGATGATTGGAACAGGGACATATGGGAAGATCCCCATGAAGCTGGAGGCATCAAACACCTATATTCTACTGAGTCTTCTTTGCCAGTTGGGGAGTATATCCATTCCAGCTAGGCATTCCAGAACCAGAGAAATAACCTCAGGAGAGGTTTGGGTATACAGCACCAGCTAGGTGGCAATAACTTGCAGCATTGAAGGAAGGCCCTCCAGGAGGCTGTATAAGCTTTTCATCAATGTCCAATACATGGTGCGGTTTCTCGCATAGCCAGGATTCACCCATCCAGGACTCTAGGGATGGAAAGGGGAGCAGCACCACTCATTACTAACCCTAGTGTTCTGATTAGCAACATTTGGAGTACTTATCACTGCAACCTTATGCTCTGCTGTCCTAGTGGTCTTACTTCCAAAAGTAGGAGTGCCTCCACCAGGAGACACAGGAATGACTATGTGAAGATACCTCCTGGCCACTCTGGGCTCCTCATGGGTCTAACTCAGAAGCAGTTACTGTACTGGGTCGATCCTGATTTCCAAGGGGGAAATTGGCAGTTTCCTTACCAATGAAGGTGAGAAAAGATATGCTCGGAATGGAGGAAATACATGGGGCATCTCGTAGGACTACCCTGCCTTGTCATTAGAGTAAATGGAGAAATGCCACAGCCCAATTCAGGCAAGATTAGTAATGGCCCAGATCCTTCAAGAGTGAAGGTTTGGGTCATGGCACCAGGCAAAAACCCACAACTGGCTGAGGTGCTTTCAGAGGGCAAAGAAAATATGGAATGGGTGGTGGAAGAAGGGGGTTATAAATGCTAAGGATGGCTATGTCACAGGTTATAGAAATAAGGAATGTAATTATTTCTAGCATTTTCCTTATTTGTTTTGAATATGATTATGCACGTGTGCACATGTGTGTCAGATTTTTTCTTCTTTTTCTTATATCCTGCACAGAAACCATAATGTGTGATACTAATAGTTAACTCTGTACCACAGCATTTAAGTCAAAGGATTTCAGGGAGGAGAGAGAATACCCTCCAAAGATTTTGCTTTGTTGTTGGGGAAAAGGATCAACACACTTTCAATCTTAAGAAGGTTAGTTGGTAGAAGTGTGACTTTATTACACGTAACTTGCAGATTAAGTATGGTTTAAGGGAATGTGTGAATGCCAAGAGGACGAAAGGAGGACTGTGATGTCTTGCTTTATGTGTCAACTTAGATTGGCTGGACTCCCGATGGTTCAATTAAACAAAAGTCTAGATGTTGCACTAAAAATTTTATGGATATGGTTAACATCTGTAATCAATCGCATTTAAGAAAAAGATGTTTCCTTGATGAACGGGGAGGCCTAATCCCCTCGTTGAATAGCCTTAAGAGCAGACTTTTAGAAGATGGAAAGATGCAGGAGAAGAGATTCTCCCTTAGAGCTTCTGTAACAACTTGGTTGCAACCCAGTTATACCCATTTAGGATTTCTGATCTCTTAAACTATAGGATCACCAATTGTGCTCTTTTAAGGAACTAAGTTTGTGTAATTTGGTAAAGCAGCAAGAGAAAACATTACAGGAACACACAAGCAGGCAGGAAGAACAACAACAGGGAGAGGGCAGACAGCCTGGGGACAGGCAGCTGATCATGATTTACATGGAGAGTCAGAGCTACAGCCAGGTGGGAGAAAGGAAACAGGCAAACATGTAGGAATCATGGCAAAGGGTGAGACAGAGAAGGGAAGACAGTCTGATGCACAAGAGGAGAGTAGGGAGGCTGGCAGGTGGGCAGAGTGAAAGCAGGAAGTGGGCAGAAGACAGCAGATAGGAGAGACTGACAGGAAGACAGGATGGCAGGCAGGAGGCCCTCAGGGCTCATCCTTGTCCCCACAAGGGTTAGAGGAGCTTCCTGAGGTGCAGGTGGATCCCATTCTTGGACTTCAACACGATTCTTGGAAAGGGAACGGGGACCCTGAAAGGATCCGGAGCCAGCTCAAAGCGGAGCAGGGTCAGGGCCACCGCCACCTTCATCTCGTTCATGGCAAACTGCTTCCCGATGCAGTTCCTGGGTCAGGGAGGGAAAAGGATATGAGGAGGAGCCTCAAACCCCCTGCCAGGATCAGCACATTCAGGGTTTTCTGCATGGGCCCAGCCCAGATCCCCTTTCCCCAGGACACACACACATCTCTAGCCTACCTAACCTTGCTTGTTTCACGCTCTCCCCTTGACCCTTGACAAAGCCTACACTCTTCCAGGATTGCGTCCTACTCCTACCTCTGTTCTCAGTAGGCCTGAAACCCTGTTAGAAGAAGGTCAGCACCTGGAGCCTTGGGGCCAAGTCAAGAGATCACTAAAACAGTTAATTATTAAGTTGTTTGTTCTCTGCACAAGCCTTTTCTGGTTTCACAATGTGGAGACCAGGACAGGGCACCGTAGGGGATAGGACGGGCCACACTTCAGGCCCTAACCATCTGGGGCACACAGGGATCCAGATCCTCAGAGAAAGGACAAGGCAGAGTTGGGTAAGGAAGTCAGAATGGCAACAGGGAAGCTTTCTGCAGGGGCAGAGCCTTAGTGACGCTCAGTCTGCTGTGCCATCTGCCTCCAGACTGCCAGTCTGGGTCCAGACTCCTGCCTCCCCCTCGGCCCCTCAGCCAACCAGCTGCTGGAGCCATCCAATTCTACTACAGAAATGTCCCTGCCTGCCATCCCTCAACCTCCTCACCTGGGCTTTTCTGTCTTCTGCCTCCACTCCCTCCCTGAATTCCCAGCCCAGCTCAGAGCCTCCCATGCCCTCCATCACAGGTCTGACATGTCCACACGCCTCAGCTGGCATCAAAGTCCTCTCTGGCTTGTTGGCTCACTCACCTGTCACCTGTTCAGCTCCTCCTCCCAGCTCAGCTCCTGCTGAGGAGGTCCCAGAGAATGCCCACCCTCCCCCTCTGCTTGCCACATGCTCAAGGCTAAGGCAATGCCAGGCTGCCCTCCCACTTGTCCCTGCTGGCTGTGCCTCTTCATTCCTGGACCCTGACATCACCATAATATTTTACTCAAGGACATATCACTTTCCAGAACAGGAAAGTGCCAGGAACATGGAGCTTCCTACAGTGGGGTCAATTAGTGAAGGAGAGAAAGAAAGAAAGAAAGAAAGAAAGAAAGAAAGAAAGAAAGAAAGAAAGAAAGAAAGAAAGAAAGAGAAAGGAAGGAAGAAAGATAGATGTGTCTTTTGAGTGGAGGCATTTATTTCTTGACTGTGAACTCCTGGAGGCAAGGGCAGTATGCCATCTCATAGCAGAGGACTTGGCACACAGAGACAGGCTTAATGGGCAGTCTTATAATTGAACATGTTTATTGAACTGAAAAAAAAAACAACCCTGAATGGAATAAAATATGCATGACCATTAGTTCTGAGCTAGGAATTGAACTGTCTACCCCTCTCCTGTCTCAACTGGCAGCCATAGGACTTGCACCAATATCTAGGAGAAAGGACTCAATCCCAGGGAGAAATAAATCCTGAAGCCAGCATCTGGAAGAATAATTTGCTTAAGGATGTTGTGTGAAAGTGGATTCAAACTTAGTTTGTGAAGGATTGACAGATTTCTGTATTTGGAAAAAAAACCATTTTTCAAGTAACTACTTACAAAGTTTACTGCGGTTACTATTTATAGGACACTTTGAGCAGCACTGGAGGATTTCAGAGCAGCCACTCTGGAGAAAAGTCATCCCACTGAACAGCCACTTCAAGTGTGCTTTACATTTTACAGACCAGGTAACGTTCAAATGCCATGTGTCATATACAGAATAGTGCGTTTTCTCTCAAAAGCAATTTAATGTCTTCATTTTTATATATTTGCCCATTTGGATGATTGGACTCTAAGTGTAATATTAAGGCATGTGGAGCCCAGATCATATGTGATGATTGGAGAACTGGGAATTTGTCAAGTGTACATAACCATTACCATGGAGTCAAAAATTCTTTTGGATAGATGAAAATATAGTGGCAACACAGATTAGTCAAGTACTTTATGAAGCCCTTAAGAGACTGTCGGAAACCTTCCTGTGTATGGCTTAAATATTTGACACATGCAGGTGGCTGAGGATGGAAACACCTGCATTGCAGTCAATGGTGCAATGTGGGGGCAGAATGGGGAGTTGAGTAGTACAGGCTGGTTGAGAATGTGTGCAAAAGAAATCTTTTGATTCCGGGGCGCCTGGGTAGCGCAGTCGTTAAAGCGTCTGCCTTCGGCTCAGGGCGTGATCCCGGCGTGCCGGGATCGAGTCCCACATCGGGCTCCTCCGCTATGAGCCTGTTTCTTACTTTCCCACTCCCCCTGCTGTGTTCCCTCTCTCACTGGCTGTCTCTCTGTCACATAAATAAATAAAATCTTTAAAAAAAAAAAAAAGAAAGAAAGAAATCTTTTGATTCCATCCTGACTTTGACATCAACAACTCTTGAAAATTACATGTGAGAAAATCTAATTCTGTGAAGTCATACTCATAAAGTGAAGAAATCACAAGAATACCCTGAGCTTTTGAGCACCCACTGACACTGAATTGTGGCTGGAGACTGGGTAAGAGCAATGGGTCAACGTCTCCATGGCATGCCGTGATTACCAACTTTCTTTGTCAGAGACACACATCTCTCTCCCAGCAAACCAACATGCCAGGGCATATTTTCAGACCCCACAGAAATGTAGGAAACCACAAACATCAGGTATGTACCCAGGAAACAGCCCCCCCCCCCCCCCGTCCTGGTACAAGTGCCTCACCTTGGTCCTCCTGAGAAGGGCAGGAAAGCATGGCTGTGTCGTGAGGAATCTGGTGCAAACCGAGAAGGGTCAAACACCTGCAGAGGGAGCACCAGGGCCAATACAGGTGTGGTCAAGCCCCTCCTTCCAATCATCCAAGGGACAGCACACCCAAAGGTGGGAGAGGAGGAGAGGTTGGTCTGGAGAGGTCATCCCACCCGCTCCTCCCAAAGCTATCATACCTCTGGGTTTGGCCACACCTTTGGGTTGTGGTGAAGGGCATAAAAGGAGGGTGACACTAAGAATCCTGTGGGACAGAAGAGAGAAGACTGATCACACATGCCTGTGGGGCCCAGGTGCACCCACGCGCCACTTGGAAGCCACTACGAGAGCCACTTCTCATCACTGTGAATAGAATGATAGAGTTGACGGAGGTGTGGGACAGACATGGCACAGAACGTGTGCTCCTGTGTACAGATTAGTTGATTAACCATGACCAGGCTGAGAAGCAGGAAAGAACTCAACTCAAGCGACAACTCACATTTATCAAGTACCATCCATGAGCCCTTGGGGAATATGCATGAACTCCTCCATCTTCACAACATGTGAGGCTCACATCTCCATTGTTTCCATGAGGCACTTGAGCCTTGGGGAGGCTGAGCAACGTGCCTATGACCACCCAGGTAGGATGTGGCAGGGCTGGGATTCAGAGCAGAGAGGAGCCAAAAGGTGGCTGCCAGCCATGGCAGGGATCTCAGATCTGGTCATCAGCTACTCTGCCATCAACCTGAGGGCTCCCTGGAGACTGGATCATCTAAGCCATGGCAGTGAATTCTCTAACCTCTCTCGTTAGCCTAGACCTTATAAGGAAAGACCACATCTCTCCCTGCCCCATCTGATTGTCTCTCAAGCATTCATATCTCAGGAAATTAGAATATTAGGGTAAAACCCAAAGTCACATTCAGAGGCTGTCATGTGTTTATCCCTTGAGCTTTTGCTGGATTTAAGCTCTGTGCGAAGCACATCATAGACCTCATCTGAACAACAAAAGAAATACTGATTTTCTTGAGGGGAGAAATGAGTCTCAGACATACACAAACTGCCCCAGAACATGAGGATTTCTGGCCTCCCACGCATTCCTGCAGAGTGCCTATGGAGTGAGAGTGGCAAAGTTCACACCTTTGGGTAAGGAGCGTCCATCAGGGAAGGTGATGGGCTTGCTGAGCTCTCTGCCAACAGCTGGAACTGGTGGATAGAGTCGCAGTGCCTCCTTGATGCACATGGTGGTGTAGGGCATCTGGTCCAGGTGGTCCCTAAAACAAAGCTATCCTGAAGGGCCGGCAAGGCCCTGGTAATCAGGGAATTCTCTAGTTGAGGGGGCAGGGCCCTCCCATCTCATGAGAACTCACCAGGTGATGGAGGTGCCATCCCCCAGGAGGCTCTGGACCTCCTCCCGGCACCTTTGCTGATGCTCAGGGTGTGTGGCCAGAGCATAGAGGATCCAGGACATGCCACTGGCTGTGGTGTCATGGCCCTCAAACATGAAGGTGTCCACTTCCGCACGGAGGTCCTTGTCAGAGAAGCTGTTCCCGTTCTCCCTCTGGGAAGACACGGAGAGAGGGCAGGGTTTGAGCTTGCCCTCTCTTCCACACTTGTGGGCAATGCCTCAGGCCTCCCACACTCACTTGGGCAAAGAGGAGGATGTCCAGGAAGTCCAAGTGCCTCTTGCTCCTGACCTTGTCCAGCTCTCCCTCCTCCTGCAGCTGAGCCTTCCTCATCTTGATCACTCGGTCTGTCCAGTACAGCATTCCCAGGCAGAGCTGAGAGCTCTGGGTGCCCAGACACAGCCACCCACAGTAGCCCACTTGCTCCCTGTGCCCCAGGCAGGGTGCCAGGTGGATCAGGAGGAGTGTGGGAACAGGTGTGCTTGTTGGGGTGAGGGTCTAGTGCCAGGTGCTAGCAGGTCCTCACTCCCCTCAACAGCACAGCCCAAGGAGACTCTGCTTGATTGCTGCTGGCAGGGGCTCTCATTCAGCCCTCACCCATGTGGTACACATGTAGTTTCTTACCTAGCACCTGGCACCCTAAGACCTGCACCAGGAAGTACCCGAGATGGGTGTGTCCCAAGTCCTGGAGGGACAGGACCTGCCTGAAGGGTTAGGGCCGATCCCTTTGGGATGTTCCTGATGAAGGAGGGGAGCTGCCCAGAGAGCAGAGTCCAACCTGTGTGTTGATGGGCAAGCTGGCAGGCCCGGTGGTTCAAGCGGCCTTCAGGGGTCAGCCTGTAGATGATGTCTTTCTGGTAGAAAACATTCCTCATCCGGGAAAACACCAGGTTGTTCAGGTCCCGAGTGGCCTGAAGGTAGGACTGGGAGTTCCTGAAGGGGGAGGATGCAGAAGGGACTGGATGGAGGGAGATATCCGACCTGGAGTGGAGTGGGTCTATGGGTGGAGGGTTCCTCAATCAATGTGACAGACAACACCAGGCATTTGTCATGTCATTCTTACTTCCTTGAGACCCCTAGCCCTTTATGAGGGACATGGGCAGCCAGCATCTCCCTGAGGCTGGGATCAGGTATCTGTCTAATGAAGGTTGGGTGTGGGCTGAATTTGGCTGTGGCCTAGGGCTCTCTGCAGAATGTGGCTCTTTGGGCTGGTAAACATCCAAGCTGCCCTAATTGCCTCTCGGATAAGTCCGCACTAGTCGGTAGAAACAGGACCCTGCTGCAGCTGAGGATTTCACTGACCTGTCTGCCTGGTGGTTGCCCTGGTAGCTGAAGGCACACTTCATAATGGTGTCCAACGTCATCAAGGAGATATGTCCAAAGATCTCCAGAGATGAGTTCTGGCTGAGGAGCTCTTCCCATTTGTCCTGTGGTAGAGGGACACATTACATCGGTCTTTCTCTACTCCTCCAGAAGGCCCATGCTGACAAGGCTAGACTCTCTCTCTGCCGCTTCCAAATATTCTGATGAGATGCCCTCACTCTCTAAAGCAGTTGTGTTTCATCAGTTTAGGACCATATAGCCAAATGTTTGTAATATGGTGAGTGTTGTCTCAGTATATACTCTGATAACGTTATTATTTAATTGTTATTTAACTAACCATGATCTCTTAGAGTGTGACTGAGGAATAAATGTGGTGATAACCACCTTTTAGCAGACCAGAAAACATTGTGTGTCAGGGGATTAAGGGGCTCTTTTCTGTCCTCGGGTTGATCTACACATGAGAAACGGGTGAAGTCCCAATTTAGGGAGCAAGAGTCAAGGCAAAGGAAAGGTCAAGGGGCCAGTACTGGGGTTTCTAAAGAAGGGATATCAGGTACTTTCAGCTCCTCTTGTTCAACAAATGTCAGCTGACACAGTGAGTGAGAAATAGGGTCATGCTCAGAGGTGATGCTATGGAAGGACCCCGCCCTGGAGGTGGAGACCTGGTCTCCATTTCACTCCATGGAGTGGCTAAAATCCAACAGAAGCCTTCAGCCCCAGGCCAGAGCCCACCTGAGTGACATCCTGGGATGTACACCCTGCCACTGAAGCTGCTACAGACCAGGCCAGCCAGGGGCACTTTGTCCTATTGTCCAGGGGCATTGACTACTCTCCCTGTCCAAGCCAAAAACATAGACGTGGGAGGAGAAAGGACCCTTTATCCACCATGACTGTGTCTTCTGTGGGCAATGAGCAAAGAATGGATGAAAGCAGGTGCCTGGGTGCTTTCGTGTTCCATCCATCTTCAGGGAGCCCTGTCTCATAGTATGGTATAAGTGGGTGATTCCAGGGGCCGTGTCTAATGGATGTCTGAGGGACACAGCTGTCTGAGTGTGGACTTTGTGAATTGTGCTGTGGGTGTGAGTGTGCAGGTGAGCAGGGCTTGAACTTACCAGCATCACTTGGACAGAGTCAGCCATGAGCCCCACGTAGGGTTTCAAGATGTCATAGTGGAAGGCTGGGGTCAGCATCCGCCGGTGTTGGAACCATGTTTGCCCATTCAACAGGAGCAAACCATACCCTGGACCACAATGGGTGTGTGGGGGGGGAAGGAACCTTCCAAGAGTTATATGGGGACAACTGGGGAAGAACCCAGGGTGTCAGAAGAAGGGCATCCTGGGCAAGGCAGGAAAGGGCAGTGTATGTCAGGAAGGGGACTTCTGAATGCCTGTTGCACAGCTGTGAGATTGAGGTTGAAACAGAGCAGGGTTGGGTAAATGGAGGACTTCACTGAAAAGTTAGTCTGAGATCATTACCGAGGACTGAGATGTGATGACGGAGAAGGTGAGGGGCAGGAGGGCTCCCTACCATTAAGAAAGTGTGAGGTTTTTATCTGAGGAAGAGAGAGGAGGCTCGATTTAGAGCTGAGTGGACTGACCATGGTCCTGGTCACCTCTTATTTAATCTGGGCCAAATGGATATTTGTTGGCAAGCCTAAGCAGAAGGTGGACCGAAGTCCTAGTTAAATATACTTACCTATCCAGGGAGCCATGAATCTGTAGGAACCCTCAGACTTTGGGTCTGAAAGTAAGAAGGGCCTTACAGGTTAACTGGAGGCGACCAACGAAGGCAGGCTGCCCCCCAGAGGTAGCTGTGGTGCAGACCATTGTCTCTCACCCCTTCCTGATGATTGTCAGCTGGCAGTTTGTGTCAAGCCACCTTCCACTCCCTTCCAACCTGGTCTCTGTTTCTTTCCGGATAGACACTGTAGGCTCGGGGAGGCAGATGCCAAGTCCCACAGCAGAGCCCCACTGGATCGGGTAAGTAGATCCATAAGAAACAAAGGCTCTGTTTTAGTGCCAATGAAAAGACTGAATCTCTGGTGTTTTTATAAATTGTGGTGGCTCAGGCATCCCATTACCCAGCACAGACAACACTTAGAAGTGCCTAATCAAAGTCATCTTGTATAGGAAACTGTCTTCCAGACCAGGAATCCTCTCAATTTGGTTTAGAAGGGAAGGAAAGAAGACAGGCAGCAGAGAAGGAAGAGGAGAAGAACAGAAAAAAAGAAAACGAAGAAGAAGAAGAAGAGCAGAACACAACAGAAAAGAAATAAAAGAAATAAAGCAGCCCAACAGGGCTGTTTCAACATTCAGTTTAGATAACAATCTGGCCTTCTGCTGGCTTGTGGACTGGGAGGGTGGTAGGTAGAGGGTCAGGGATCAATGGCTGAGCCTCCAGTGTCTTGTGCTACTTCACAGATCCCTGGGCATGTATCCAAGAGGGAAGAGCTGCTTGAACAAGTATGAGGGTGTCCTCTCACCAGACCGCCCCAGGATCAGTTTCATGTAGTCAGGGTCATAGATCATGAGCTCCACCTCTGTGCCCCATAGCCAACGAGGACAGGCACATGGGAAATTCTCTACCCATTTCAGTAGCAGTTGCAGTTCCTCTTCTTTTTGCAACTGTCACCAAAAGAAAGAGAAAACAATAAGCCCTTTCTTCTGGTTCCAGGGCTACGGCTGGGGTAAGGGCAGGATGGGCATAGGGAGAGAGATCTGGATGTATCAGCACAACTAAGTGTTCAGAGCTGTTTCTTATGACCTTGGCTCTGATCCAGACTTTCCTGGTTGTCCAAGGTTTGTCCTAGGCCAGGTTCTGTCCCATTGTCGAGTCGAGTTAGTGGCCGTCACAACCAACAGCCTACAGAAGGTTGTCAGGAATTAACTCCATGGTGTAAAAAAGTACTGGAAGTCATTAGTACAACATTTGCATGAAACACGTATGACAACTTTTATCACATGGTAAGCAATTTTGCCATATAATTTTATTTGGGGCATTAAATGGATTATATTTTTTAATTTAAGTTTGCATATTAATTTTATTTTCCTGACAGACAGATTAAGAGGCCATGACAGTAGAGGATAATTAAAGTGTGATGGAGGGAAGCCCAAGTTTCTGGGGAAGATTCAGGTACTCCGAATTGACCATTAGAATCCCTTCCTCATGCATTTGCTCATTCATCAAATCATCACTTACCACAACGATATTGGGTTACGTGGGTCATTGGACTACAACTGCCCAGTTGACTCCGACCACTTGTTGAATTCATAAACCCTTGATGAGCCCGTCTACATGTGGGCTTTCCCTTTGCCCTGGGCAGCCCTCATACCCAGCCAGTGCTGGCACCCAGGTAGTGTCGGTTGGGTGGTTGCTGCCTTCCCCAGCCCACTCTTCCCTTCCACTCCCCAGTGCAGCCCCTTCTTACCTCCTGCTTGTGTCCAAAGAGCCAGTGGGAGGGAGGGGATGGGAACTCCTGGACTGCTTTGAGCAGCCTCTGCCTGCGCAGGTAGAGCTGTGCTGCCTTGAGCAGCAGCAGAGCCAGCCCTAGCAGGGAGGCCACTTGCAGGAGCCCAGAGACACTGCCCAGGGGTCCGGTGATACTCAGCACAGAGACACTCATGGTGAAGGGGCTGCAGGATCGCTGACTCTTCGTGACTGTCCCTGACTGTTGCTGACCTCCCCTGAACATCCCAGCCCAGTCAGTCAGGGGAGGATTGTCCTGCCAACCTGGAGGGAGGGTGAAGGGTGAGGGTGGAGTTTGGACGGGATTTCTAGAGTTCATTAACTGTGAGGATCCACCTTGGGAAACTGTGGGTTGAAAGCTTTCTCAGTCAACAGTGATAATGGCCGGGCACATTCCCACTTGCTCTTCTCCCTGTTATTCATCAAATATTTCAGGAGCACCTACTCTGTGCCAGGCGGTGTGCTATGTGCCAGGACACAGCTGCCAGTAAAACAGACATGAATCCTGACTGCAAAAACTTCACCGTCTAGGTTACCAAATGTTCAGGAGGTGTGCTTGGTTTGATTATTATCCTATTTCTCAGAGGAAAACACTTACAGGGAGGTAAAGTGATGTGGCCAGAGGAAAACCACCATTGAGAGTGCCAGCTGGGATTAGAATCAGGGGTCTCCAAACTGTCTGCCTCAGGTGCCTCTGCATCGTTCCCCACGCTTGTCCCAGTCCACCATTCAGCGATGTCCTGGGCTGACTATGCCAGCAGGCAGAGCACTGGCCTCACACTCAGGAGGCCCAGTCCAGGGCTGGCTCATGACATATGAAGCCAGCCAATCATACACCCTTCACCTCAGTTTCTCCTTCTGTAAGAGGAGTAATTGACCCTTTCCCAAGGTCCTCCCAGAAATGCTCATTCAGTCAGTCACTCATGCACTCAGCAAATGTTTCCTGAGCTCACAGGCTGGGAGGTCAAGGTAGAAAACTAACGCTGTATAGGAAAATGTGATAAGGCTGTACTGAAAGAATGAATAGTGGGCTGGGCCCACCCAGGAAGGAGACAACTAAAAACATGAGTAGGACCCTGAAGGGTGAATAGGAGTTCACCACGTGAAGAGTGCCAGGCAGAGGGATGGGCACTAAAGACTCAATAGGAAGATCAGTAGGAGAAGGAGGGGAAGAATGAAGGGGGGGTAAACAGAAGGGGGAATGAACCATGAGAGACTGTGGACTCTGGGAAACAAACTGAGGGCTTCAGAGGGGAAGGGGGTGGGGGATTGGGATAGGCTGGTGATGGGTATTAAGGAGGGCACATATTGCATGGTGCACTGGGTGTTATACACAAATAATGAATCATGGAACATTGCATCAAAAACTGGGGATGTACTGTATGGTGACTAACATAACATAATAAAAAATTATTATAAAAAAAGACTCATGGAGATCATATCAAATCACATCTGAGGGCGACAAGTTAGTGTCTCAGCCTCACTTTGCTCCTGATTCTCTTCCCCCAAGTCAACTCCAAGCCCATAATTCAGAGAGGAAAACAAGATGTTTTCGTGAGGAGTTCTTTGGAAGGCAGCTTTTCCTCCTGCCCTTTTCCTCACCATCTACCTTGTTATTCCTATGCCCTCCTCCTGTGGCCAACCTAGTGACAGGAGATTCCTTACACAACCCATGGGGCCACAGGTCTCTCCCTTTTTCTCTAAAATCTGGGATCTTATTCAGACTCAGAGGTGTGTAACCACGTTACCCATGCCCCTCAAATTTCCTCCACTTCTATGGTTACTTTCCTCCGCTCACTGGCCCAGGCCCAGCGCCTCTGTAGCCTGAGTCCTTTCCTTACTTGGCCCAGCACCAGCTTTGCACCTAGCACATGAGGGGCAGTTGTTGAGAGACCTTTGAAGTGGGACAGCTTGGGTTGCAATTCTGGATGTAACTCCGTGTTTGCCTCCTTGATTCCTCGGTTTCCTCTATAGAATTGGGTACATAATGCTTGGAAATAGTGAGCATTTACTGAGCACTTACTATATTCTGGACACTGAGCAAGGAATTTTATGTGGTTTCACCACAACAATCCTAAAATATAGATTATTTAAAAAAATTCTCCAAGTATCAGCATAAGGAGAATCGATCACATTTACAATTGCATCGAAAACCATAAGATACCTAGGAGTAAACCTAACCAAGGAGGTAAAAGAACTGAAGCTGAAAACTATAGAACACTTATGAAAAAAACTGAAGAACACACAAAGAAATGGAACGTAATCCCTACTAAAATACCGCCAGCATTTTTCCCACAGTGAGAACAAACAATCCCAAAATTTGTGTGGAACCAGAAAGACCCCGAATAGCCAAAGTAATGTTGAAAAAGAAAAGCAAAGAGGCGGGCATCATAATCCCAGACTTCAAGCTGTATTACAAAGCTGTCATCATCAAGACAGTATGGTACTGGCACAAAAACAGATACACAGATCAACAGAACAGAATAGAGAATCCAGAAATGGACCCACAGCTATATGGTCGCTAATCTTCAACAAAGCAGGAAAGACTATCCAACGGGAAAAGACAATCTCTTCAACAGATAGGTATGAGAAAACTGGACAGTGACATGCAGAAGAATGAAACTGGACCACTTTCTTACACGGTACACAAAAAGAAACTCAAAATGGAGGAAAGACTTAAGTGTAAGACAAGAAACCATCAAAATTCTAGAAGAGAAAACAGGCAGCAACCTCTCTGACCTCAGCCACAGCAACTTCTTCCTAGACACGTCTCTAAAGGGAAGGGAAACAAAAACAAAAACCTGAAGTATTGCGACGTCATCAAGACAAAGCTTCTGTACGGCGAAGGACACAATCAACCAAACTAAAAGGCAACCAATGGAACGGAAGTAGATATTTGCAAATGTGTTATCAGATAAAAGGCTACTATCTAAATCTATTAAGAACTTATCAAACTCCACACACAAAAAGCAAAAAATCCAGTCAACAAATGGGCAGAAGACATGAGCAGGTATTTCTCCAAAGAAGACATACAAGTGGCCAACAGACACATGGAAAGATGCTCAACATCACTCACCATCAGGGAAACACAAATCAAAACCACAATGAGATACCACCTCACACCAGTCAGAATGGCTAAAATTAACGAGTCAGGAAACAACAGATCTTGGAGAGGATGTGGAGAGAGGGGAAATCTCTTGCACTGTTGGTGAGAATACAAACTAGAGCAGCCACTGTGGAAAACAGTATGGAGGTTCCTCAAAAAGTTAAAAATACAGCCACACTACAACCCAGGAATTGCACTACTAGGTATTTATCCAAGGATGCAAGCATAGTTGTTTGAAGGGGCACGTGCACCACAATGTTTATAGCAGCAATGTCCACAATAGCCAAAATACGGAAAGAGCTCAGATGTCCATCGACAGATGAATGGATTAAGAAGAAGGGTATTATGGAGGGCACGTATTGCATGGTGCATTGGGTATTATACGCAAGTAATGAATCATGAAACTACATCAAAAACTAGGGGTGTACTGTATGGTGACTAAAATAATATAATAAAAAAAAGAAGTGATATATATAAATATATATAATATAATAAAAAGAAGTGATTGATATATATATGTGTGTATATAAATATATATAGGCATATTACACATATAGTATATATGTGTGTATATATATATGTGTGTATATAAATATATATATAGGCATATTATTCAGTCATCCAAAAGAATGAAGTCTTGCCATTTGCAAGGATGTGGATGGAACTACAGGGTATTATGCTAAGCTAAATAAATCAGTTAGTGAAAGATAAATTTAAATTTCATATGATTTCACATATGATTTCACCCATATGTGGAATTTAAGAAACAAAACAGATGAACATAGGGAACGGGAAGGAAAAAGAAAATGAAATAAAAACAGAGGGAGGCAAACCGTAAGAAACTCTAAACTACAGAGAACAAACTGAGGGTTGCTGGTGGGGAGGTGGGTGGGGGGATGGGCTAAATGGGTGATGGGCATTAATGAGGGTACTTGTTTGTTGTTGTTGTTGTTTTTAAATATTTTATTTATTTATTTGACAGAGAGAGAGACAGCCAGCGAGAGAGGGAACACAAGCAGGGGGAGTGGGAGAGGAAGAAGCAGGCTTCCAGCAGAGCAGGGAGCCCAATGCAGGGCTCCATCCCAGAACCCTGGGATCATGCCCTGAGCCGAAGGCAGACGCTTAACGACTGAGCCACCCAGGAGCCCCAGGAGGGTACTTGTTGTGATGAGGACTGAGTGTTATAGGTAAGTGATAAATCACTAAATTTTACTCCTGAAAACAATATACACTATGTGTTAACTAACTTGAATTTAAATCAATCAATCAATCAGTCAATCAATCAATCATAATCCCGTAGTCTCAGTGTCAAAAGTAAGGCACAAAGAGCTTAGCTGCCTGCCCAGGGTCACCCTACTGGTAAGAGGTGGAGCCAGCATCACACCCAGGCAGTGTGGCCCCAGAGACTTTCCTGTGAACCATTTGCTGAAAACCACCGTCCAGCCCACACGTGGTATCTCCCAAACTTTGCAGGGGACATTTCATGCTTGCTCTATTTGATCCAGCATTTCCGAGGAGCAGGAGTGTGTTTCAGGCATCAATCCCACATGTTGGCATACATGCCCGCCTCACTAGGTAGGGCCGTTTTTGTGAGCAAGTGTAGAGCACACCACGTGGCTAGATGCAGCAGTCATTGAATGCTCATGGAGAACTTTTTATGATGTGAGTAGAGCTTATCATAAAGTGACGAAAGCAGAATGCAGAACTGTCTGTAGAGCATGAGCTCAAGCCTTACTCCGCTGTGTTGGCATGGTCAACGTTTATTCACCAGTCAATTATCTTTCCCATTCATCTGGTATCCAGACACCCCAACCAAGGAGTCTTTGAAGGTTGTAACAGGGCAACCTGTGTCTTAGGTTTCTAAAGCATGGGACAGAGGGCTGTGCCTATTGATGATGCCCAGTGAATTCTTACTGCTTGACAAACAAATGGAGGAGGAAATCAGGATCACATTGGACCCATTAGATCACTGTCTTAAAGAGACCAGGTTCAGTTTGGGTTGCCACATTTTAAAGGGAAATGAGTATTTTTGTTCCTGGATGCTTCCTGGTTCCGTTAATGGGCCACAGGAAGGCAGAGGAGTGGCTGCAGTCAGTCCCCAAGGTGGCAGCTTGAAGTGATTACTCCTGTGGGTAGAGAACACCAGGCATTTCTGTTTCTGGGACTGATAATATTGGGTTGGATATTGATGCAATATACCATACCTTGTTGACTTTTACTCCTCTATAAAGACTGCATGGCCCAGGCAAAAGGTTTTCCATCCTGAATACTTGCTTGCTTTTCCCATCCAAGTGAAGGCACAGAACTCTCATGTTTATTCTTGGCTGGGGACCTTGTGTAGCAGGACTTTCTACCTGGAATGAGCTATAAGTGATTCTGAGGGAGTGAGGGCTCCTGACCCAGTAACCTGCCTGCTGTTGGCATGCAGTAAAGCTTCCAAAATATTGTCTCAGTACTTGCACAGGATTTCCATAGCACAGACATAACTACTGTACAATTTATTAACCTTAATTTACAGACAAGAAAACTAAGGCTCAGGGACTTAGTTGACTTTGTCAAGGTCACAAAGAAAGTAAATGTCATAGTTAGGACCATGACCTCAAATTTCTACTCCAGTTTTGCTAATGCCTGACTGCCATTTATTATGTATAATGCTTACTCTGTGTAGGCATGATGCCGATGCTTTCATATATGCTCTACCTACGTTTTTAAAGCACCCTGTCTTAGAGCACACACCACCCTCTGGATGATCTCCAACCTCATCTCAGGGCAAAGTTGACCAGGTGGCAGCTCTTGGAAGACACCACTATTTTCCTGCCCCACAGCTTTTGTGCTTGCTGTTTGCTCTACTGGGAATGCTGTCCCTTGCTCTTTGCACCGCCAGCTGCTTCTCATCCTCCGGGTTTCACCTCGAATGTCCTCTCCAACCAGGGGCCATCCCCGATCTCCCTGTCTAAGCAGAGTCTCCCTGCTAGTCTCACTCATAGCACTGTCTGCTTCCTTCTTGGCCCTTACTAGCATGTGTATTTACACTCCTTAATTGTTTAGTTGAATATAATCGGTCTGCCCCGTGGAATGAAAGGGTAGGACCAGGTCTGTTTCATGCCCTGAGAAGCCTAGACAGTGCCCTGCACATAGTAGGTCCCCAAAATGTGTGTCAAATGACATAACGGGTGCAGAATCGAGCAGATTACTACATTGCACAGCGAGCTGGTGTTACAACTCTCATGAAAACAGCTTTAATGCCGAAAGAGAGCTCTTTCTGGGAGCAGCATAGATAGAGGGCTGATGACAGGAACCAGATGGAAGCAGGTTGGCCAGCTTGGGGTTGTTGAGCTCACCCAGGCACAGCAAGAGGATGGCTTGGACTTACAGTGGTGTCTCTGGGGCTGGAGAGGTGGTTGAACCCAAAGGTGTATAGGGCTGAGACTGGCTGGGAGAAGGATGCAGGAGGAGGGAAGGATGCTCCCAGGGTCTGTCTGGGCAGCCCCCTGCCTTTGTTGATCAAGGATGTAGGGCCTGGCTGGTGACAGTGGGCTTCCGAGGGGCCTGGCATTCTGTCACATTTCCAATGCAGTAGACAGAGGGCCCAGACAACATTGTATCCTTAGCCCACCAGTTCTCCCATGCCCACCCACTCTGGCTTGGACAGTTCCTTGGCTTCCTGAACATCTATGAGCCTGACTTTCCTAAGGTTTTGTAGAATCGAGGGGGTCAGTGTTGGTGGGAGAGGGTGGGGCTTCCTAAGAGTAAAGGGCTCGGGCACCATGTGGAAAACAGTCCTGGGGACTGCAACAAAAGTTTGGAGAGCTAAGGTCCATGACTGTCCTATTTATCCACAAGCCTCCTCTGGGAATCTCTCAGTCTGTGCATGACCTGATCAGTCATCTTTCTCTTATAGATCCCATGATCCCAAAAGTGTTTAACTTCTTCCTCCAGTGGATTGGTGAGTGGACACCTACCTTCCCTGCTCTTCCCACCCCTGACCTTTGGTGCTGGCTGACCGTGATCCTCCCCTGCCCTTTCCTTCCCTGCTGTGTCCTTGCTCAGTCAGGCATCCCATCCACTGGACAACCTGGCCCTCTAGTCCCCTTAGTTAATCTGCTCAGTACTAAGACAGGGAGAACACAAGAAAGCTACTGGGTGGACAGAAAGTGGGGCTCAGATACATCATCCTTCTGGGTCTGTCAATTTCTCTCTGGACAGGCATCTATTCTACTGGGGTTTTTTTCCCTTTTATTTTTTTAATTTTTTTATTATATTATGTTAGTCACCATACAATACATCCCTAGTTTTTGATGTAAAGTTCCATGATTCATTACTTGCGTATAACACCCAGTGCACCGTGTGATACGTGCCCTCCTTAATACCCATCACCAGCCTATCCCATTCCCCCACTCCCTCCCCTCTGAAGCCCTCAGTTTGTTTCCCAGAGTCCATAGTCTCTCATGGTTCATTCCCCCTTCTGTTTACCGCCCCTTTCTTCTTCCCTTTCTTCTCCTACCGATCTTCCTATTCGTATGTTCCATAAATGAGTGAAACCATATGATAATTGTCTTTCTCTGCTTGGTTTTGTTTTTCTGGTGGAACTCCGACTAATATAAATTTTGGTACCAAGAACGATTCTAAAGGAACAGAATCTTAACAAGTTTTCTGAATTGGTTCTGGGTCTCATGAATTGGTTCTCTAATAGGATTATTTGGAAAGGGACTGATGACTCTATTCCCAATGGTAAAGAGGACACTGGTAACCCAGGGCCTGGTGTTGCAATACATAAGACATCACCATTGGATGCTGCTAATCAAATAATTGCAAAAGGCAAGGCTCTGATGACCATGTGTTTGATGCCTTAAAACATGTTAGTCAAACTAAGGAGCATAAGAAGATTGACTGGATGTCAGCGTTATACTGGAGAAAGTGGGAAAAGGAAAGAATAATGTGGAGGATTCAAATTCTCAGACCAGGGGCACCTGGGTGGCTCAGTCAGGTAGGTCTCTGCCTTAGGGTCAGGTCATGATCCCTGGGTCCTGGGATTGAGCCCCACATTGGGCTCCCTGCTCAGCGGGGAGTCTGCTTCTCCCTCTGCCCCTTCCTCCACTTGTGCATACTCTCCCTCTCTCTCTCTCTCTTTCTCTCTCTCCGTCAAATAAATAAAGTCTTTTCAAAAAAACCCCAAAACAAATTCTCAGACCAAAAAAGAAATAAATGACCTGAAAGCTTCTATGTCTGCATTGAAGATCACTCTGACCTGTAGCCACAGGCTTTATTTAGCCAGGCCTCAGATTTCTGAAACCAAACCCAGGTGTCATCCTGCCTGTGTCTGAATTATCAGCAAACTGAATTCCATATCTCGAAGGGTGTCATCTGTTACAGTGAGAACTATGAGAAATAGGAGTCTGATGATTGGAACAGGGACATATGGGAAGATCCCCATGAAGCTGGAGGCATCAAACACCTATATTCTACTGAGTCTTCTTTGCCAGTTGGGGAGTATATCCATTCCAGCTAGGCATTCCAGAACCAGAGAAATAACCTCAGGAGAGGTTTGGGTATACAGCACCAGCTAGGTGGCAATAACTTGCAGCATTGAAGGAAGGCCCTCCAGGAGGCTGTATAAGCTTTTCATCAATGTCCAATACATGGTGCGGTTTCTCGCATAGCCAGGATTCACCCATCCAGGACTCTAGGGATGGAAAGGGGAGCAGCACCACTCATTACTAACCCTAGTGTTCTGATTAGCAACATTTGGAGTACTTATCACTGCAACCTTATGCTCTGCTGTCCTAGTGGTCTTACTTCCAAAAGTAGGAGTGCCTCCACCAGGAGACACAGGAATGACTATGTGAAGATACCTCCTGGCCACTCTGGGCTCCTCATGGGTCTAACTCAGAAGCAGTTACTGTACTGGGTCGATCCTGATTTCCAAGGGGGAAATTGGCAGTTTCCTTACCAATGAAGGTGAGAAAAGATATGCTCGGAATGGAGGAAATACATGGGGCATCTCGTAGGACTACCCTGCCTTGTCATTAGAGTAAATGGAGAAATGCCACAGCCCAATTCAGGCAAGATTAGTAATGGCCCAGATCCTTCAAGAGTGAAGGTTTGGGTCATGGCACCAGGCAAAAACCCACAACTGGCTGAGGTGCTTTCAGAGGGCAAAGAAAATATGGAATGGGTGGTGGAAGAAGGGGGTTATAAATGCTAAGGATGGCTATGTCACAGGTTATAGAAATAAGGAATGTAATTATTTCTAGCATTTTCCTTATTTGTTATGAATATGATTATGCACGTGTGCACATGTGTGTCAGATTTTTTCTTCTTTTTCTTATATCCTGCACAGAAACCATAATGTGTGATACTAATAGTTAACTCTGTACCACAGCATTTAAGTCAAAGGATTTCAGGGAGGAGAGAGAATACCCTCCAAAGATTTTGCTTTGTTGTTGGGGAAAAGGATCAACACACTTTCAATCTTAAGAAGGTTAGTTGGTAGAAGTGTGACTTTACTACACGTAACTTGCAGATTAAGTATGGTTTAAGGGAATGTGTGAATGCCAAGAGGACGAAAGGAGGACTGTGATGTCTTGCTTTATGTGTCAACTTAGATTGGCTGGACTCCCGATGGTTCAATTAAACAAAAGTCTAGATGTTGCACTAAAAATTTTATGGATATGGTTAACATCTGTAATCAATCGCATTTAAGAAAAAGATGTTTCCTTGATGAACGGGGAGGCCTAATCCCCTCGTTGAATAGCCTTAAGAGCAGACTTTTAGAAGATGGAAAGATGCAGGAGAAGAGATTCTCCCTTAGAGCTTCTGTAACAACTTGGTTGCAACCCAGTTAGACCCATTTAGGATTTCTGATCTCTTAAACTATAGGATCACCAATTGTGCTCTTTTAAGGAACTAAGTTTGTGTAATTTGGTAAAGCAGCAAGAGAAAACATTACAGGAACACACATGCAGGCAGGAAGAACAACAACAGGGAGAGGGCAGACAGCCTGGGGACAGGCAGCTGATCATGATTTACATGGAGAGTCAGAGCTACAGCCAGGTGGGAGAAAGGAAACAGGCAAACATGTAGGAATCATGGCAAAGGGTGAGACAGAGAAGGGAAGACAGTCTGATGCACAAGAGGAGAGTAGGGAGGCTGGCAGGTGGGCAGAGTGAAAGCAGGAAGTGGGCAGAAGACAGCAGACAGGAGAGACTGACAGGAAGACAGGATGGCAGGCAGGAGTCCCTCAGGGCTCATCCTTGTCCCCACAAGGGTTAGAGGAGCTTCCTGAGGTGCAGGTGGATCCCATTCTTGGACTTCAACACGATTCTTGGAAAGGGAACGGGGACCCTGAAAGGATCCGGAGCCAGCTCAAAGCGGAGCAGGGTCAGGGCCACCGCCACCTTCATCTCGTTCATGGCAAACTGCTTCCCGATGCAGTTCCTGGGTCAGGGAGGGAAAAGGATATGAGGAGGAGCCTCAAACCCCCTGCCAGGATCAGCACATTCAGGGTTTTCTGCATGGGCCCAGCCCAGATCCCCTTTCCCCAGGACACACACACATCTCTAGCCTACCTAACCTTGCTTGTTTCACGCTCTCCCCTTGACCCTTGACAAAGCCTACACTCTTCCAGGATTACGTCCTACTCCTACCTCTATTCTCAGTAGGCCTGAAACCCTGTTAGAAGAAGGTCAGCACCTGGAGCCTTGGGGCCAAGTCAAGAGATCACTAAAACAGTTAATTATTAAGTTGTTTGTTCTCTGCACAAGCCTTTTCCGGTTTCACAATGTGGAGACCAGGACAGGGCACCGTAGGGGATAGGATGGGCCACACTTCAGGCCCTAACCATCTGGGGCACACAGGGATCCAGATCCTCAGAGAAAGGACAAGGCAGAGTTGGGTAAGGAAGTCAGAATGGCAACAGGGAAGCTTTCTGCAGGGGCAGAGCCTTAGTGACACTCAGTCTGCTGTGCCATCTGCCTCCAGACTGCCAGTCTGGGTCCAGACTCCTGCCTCCCCCTCGGCCCCTCAGCCAACCAGCTGCTGGAGCCTTCCAATTCTACTACAGAAATGTCCCTGCCTGCCATCCCTCAACCTCCTCACCTGGACTTTTCTGTCTTCTGCCTCCACTCCCTCCCTGAATTCCCAGCCCAGCTCAGAGCCTCCCATGCCCTCCATCACAGGTCTGACATGTCCACACGCCTCAGCTGGCATCAAAGTCCTCTCTGGCTTGTTGGCTCACTCACCTGTCACCTGTTCAGCTCCTCCTCCCAGCTCAGCTCCTGCTGAGGAGGTCCCAGAGAATGCCCACCCTCCCCCTCTGCTTGCCACATGCTCAAGGCTAAGGCAATGCCAGGCTGCCCTCCCACTTGTCCCTGCTGGCTGTGCCTCTTCATTCCTGGACCCTGACATCACCATAATATTTTACTCAAGGACATATCACTTTCCAGAACAGGAAAGTGCCAGGAACATGGAGCTTCCTACAGTGGGGTCAATTAGTGAAGGAGAGAAGAAAGGAAGAAAGAAAGAAAGAAAGAAAGAAAGAAAGAAAGAAAGAAAGAAAGAGAAAGGAAGGAAGAAAGATAGATGTGTCTTTTGAGTGGAGGCATTTATTTCTTGACTGTGAACTCCTGGAGGCAAGGGCAGTATGCCATCTCATAGCAGAGGACTTGGCACACAGAGACAGGCTTAATAGGCAGTCTTATAATTGAACATGTTTATTGAACTGAAAAAAAAAAAACCCTGAATGGAATAAAATATGCATGACCATTAGTTCTGAGCTAGGAATTGAACTGTCTACCCCTCTCCTGTCTCAACTGGCAGCCATAGGACTTGCACCAATATCTAGGAGAAAGGACTCAATCCCAGGGAGAAATAAATCCTGAAGCCAGCATCTGGAAGAATAATTTGCTTAAGGATGTTGTGTGAAAGTGGATTCAAACTTAGTTTGTGAAGGATTGACAGATTTCTGTATTTGGAAAAAAACCTATTTTTCAAGTAACTACTTACAAAGTTTACTGCGGTTACTATTTATAGGACACTTTGAGCAGCACTGGAGGATTTCAGAGCAGCCACTCTGGAGAAAAGTCATCCCACTGAACAGCCACTTCAAGTGTGCTTTACATTTTACAGACCAGGTAACGTTCAAATGCCATGTGTCATATACAGAATAGTGCGTTTTCTCTCAAAAGCAATTTAATGTCTTCATTTTTATATATTTGCCCATTTGGATGATTGGACTCTAAGTGTAATATTAAGGCATGTGGAGCCCAGATCATATGTGATGATTGGAGAACTGGGAATTTGTCAAGTGTACATAACCATTACCATGGAGTCAAAAATTCTTTTGGATAGATGAAAATATAGTGGCAACACAGATTAGTCAAGTACTTTATGAAGCCCTTAAGAGACTGTCGGAAACCTTCCTGTGTATGGCTTAAATATTTGACACATGCAGGTGGCTGAGGATGGAAACACCTGCATTGCAGTCAATGGTGCAATGTGGGGGCAGAATGGGGAGTTGAGTAGTACAGGCTGGTTGAGAATGTGTGCAAAAGAAATCTTTTGATTCCATCCTGACTTTGACATCAACAACTCTTGAAAATTACATGTGAGAAAATCTAATTCTGTGAAGTCATACTCATAAAGTGAAGAAATCACAAGAATACCCTGAGCTTTTGAGCACCCACTGACACTGAATTGTGGCTGGAGACTGGGTAAGAGCAATGGGTCAACGTCTCCATGGCATGCCGTGATTACCAACTTTCTTTGTCAGAGACACACATCTCTTTCCCAGCAAACCAACATGCCAGGGCATATTTTCAGACCCCACAGAAATGTAGGAAACCACAAACATCAGGTATGTACCCAGGAAACAGCCCCCCCCCCCCCGTCCTGGTACAAGTGCCTCACCTTGGTCCTCCTGAGAAGGGCAGGAAAGCATGGCTGTGTTGTGAGGAATCTGGTGCAAACCGAGAAGGGTCAAACACCTGCAGAGGGAGCACCAGGGCCAATACAGGTGTGGTCAAGCCCCTCCTTCCAATCATCCAAGGGACAGCACACCCAAAGGTGGGAGAGGAGGAGAGGTTGGTCTGGAGAGGTCATCCCACCCGCTCCTCCCAAAGCTATCATACCTCTGGGTTTGGCCACACCTTTGGGTTGTGGTGAAGGGCATAAAAGGAGGGTGACACTAAGAATCCTGTGGGACAGAAGAGAGAAGACTGATCATACATGCCTGTGGGGCCCAGGTGCACCCACGCGCCACTTGGAAGCCACTACGAGAGCCACTTCTCATCACTGTGAATAGAATGATAGAGTTGACGGAGGTGTGGGACAGACATGGCACAGAACGTGTGCTCCTGTGTACAGATTAGTTGATTAACCATGACCAGGCTGAGAAGCAGGAAAGAACTCAACTCAAGCGACAACTCACATTTATCAAGTACCATCCATGAGCCCTTGGGGAATATGCATGAACTCCTCCATCTTCACAACATGTGAGGCTCACATCTCCATTGTTTCCATGAGGCACTTGAGCCTTGGGGAGGCTGAGCAACGTGCCTATGACCACCCAGGTAGGATGTGGCAGGGCTGGGATTCAGAGCAGGGAGGAGCCAAAAGGTGGCTGCCAGCCATGGCAGGGATCTCAGATCTGGTCATCAGCTACTCTGCCATCAACCTGAGGGCTCCCTGGAGACTGGACCATCTAAGCCATGGCAGTGAATTCTCTAACCTCTCTCGTTAGCCTAGACCTTATAAGGAAAGACCACATCTCTCCCTGCCCCATCTGATTGTCTCTCAAGCATTCATATCTCAGGAAATTAGAATATTAGGGTAAAACCCAAAGTCACATTCAGAGGCTGTCATGTGTTTATCCCTTGAGCTTTTGCTGGATTTAAGCTCTGTGCGAAGCACATCATAGACCTCATCTGAACAACAAAAGAAATGCTGATTTTCTTGAGGGGGGAAATGAGTCTCAGACATACACAAACTGCCCCAGAACATGAGGATTTCTGGCCTCCCGCGCATTCCTGCAGAGTGCCTATGGAGTGAGAGTGGCAAAGTTCACACCTTTGGGTAAGGAGCGTCCATCAGGGAAGGTGATGGGCTTGCTGAGCTCTCTGCCAACAGCTGGAACTGGTGGATAGAGTCGCAGTGCCTCCTTGATGCACATGGTGGTGTAGGGCATCTGGTCCAGGTGGTCCCTAAAACAAAGCTATCCTGAAGGGCCGGCAAGGCCCTGGTAATCAGGGAATTCTCTAGTTGAGGGGGCAGGGCCCTCCCATCTCATGAGAACTCACCAGGTGATGGAGGCGCCATCCCCCAGGAGGCTCTGGACCTCCTCCCGGCACCTTTGCTGATGCTCAGGGTGTGTGGCCAGAGCATAGAGGATCCAGGAGATGCCACTGGCTGTGGTGTCATGGCCCTCAAACATGAAGGTGTCCACTTCCGCACGGAGGTCCTTGTCAGAGAAGCTGTTCCCGTTCTCCCTCTGGGAAGACACGGAGAGAGGGCAGGGTTTGAGCTTGCCCTCTCTTCCACACTTGTGGGCAATGCCTCAGGCCTCCCACACTCACTTGGGCAAAGAGGAGGATGTCCAGGAAGTCCAAGTGCCTCTTGCTCCTGACCTTGTCCAGCTCTCCCTCCTCCTGCAGCTGAGCCTTCCTCATCTTGATCACTCGGTCTGTCCAGTACAGCATTCCCAGGCAGAGCTGAGAGCTCTGGGTGCCCAGACACAGCCACCCACCATAGCCCACTTGCTCCCTGTGCCCCAGGCAGGGTGCCAGGTGGATCAGGAGGAGTGTGGGAACAGGTGTGTTTGTTGGGGTGAGGGTCTAGTGCCAGGTGCTAGCAGGTCCTCACTCCCCTCAACAGCACAGCCCAAGGAGACTCTGCTTGATTGCTGCTGGCAGGGGCTCTCATTCAGCCCTCACCCATGTGGTGACACATGTAGGTTCCTGCATAGCACCTGGCACCATAAGACCTGCACCAGGAAGTACCCGAGATGGGTGTGTCCCAAGTCCTGGAGGGACAGGACCTGCCTGAAGGGTTAGGGCCGATCCCTTTGGGATGTTCCTGATGAAGGAGGGGAGCTGCCCAGAGAGCAGAGTCCAACCTGTGTGTTGATGGGCAAGCTGGCAGGCCCGGTGGTTCAAGCGGCCTTCAGGGGTCAGCCTGTAGATGATGTCTTTCTGGTAGAAAACATTCCTCATCCGGGAAAACACCAGGTTGTTCAGGTCCCGAGTGGCCTGAAGGTAGGACTGGGAGTTCCTGAAGGGGGAGGATGCAGAAGGGACTGGATGGAGGGAGATATCCGACCTGGAGTGGAGTGGGTCTATGGGTGGAGGGTTCCTCAATCAATGTGACAGACAACACCAGGCATTTGTCATGTCATTCTTACTTCCTTGAGACCCCCAGCCCTTTATGAGGGACATGGGCAGCCAGCATCTCCCTGTGGCTGGGATCAGGTATCTGTCTAATGAAGGTTGGGTGTGGGCTGAATTTGGCTGTGGCCTAGGGCTCTCTGCAGAATGTGGCTCTTTGGGCTGGTAAACATCCAAGCTGCCCTAATTGCCTCTCGGATAAGTCCGCACTAGTCGGTAGAAACAGGACCCTGCTGCAGCTGAGGATTTCACTGACCTGTCTGCCTGGTGGTTGCCCTGGTAGCTGAAGGCACACTTCATAATGGTGTCCAACGTCATCAAGGAGATATGTCCAAAGATCTCCAGAGATGAGTTCTGGCTGAGGAGCTCTTCCCATTTGTCCTGTGGTAGAGGGACACATTACATCGGTCTTTCTCTACTCCTCCAGAAGGCCCATGCTGACAAGGCTAGACTCTCTCTCTGCCGCTTCCAAATATTCTGATGAGATGCCCTCACTCTCTAAAGCAGTTGTGTTTCATCAGTTTAGGACCATATAGCCAAATGTTTGTAATATGGTGTGTGTTTTCTCAGTGTATACTCTGATAACGTTATTATTTAATTGTTATTTAACTAACCATGATCTCTTAGAGTGTGACTGAGGAATAAATGTGGTGATAACCACCTTTTAGCAGACCAGAAAACATTGTGTGTCAGGGGATTAAGGGGCTCTTTTCTGTCCTCGGGTTGATCTACACATGAGAAACGGGTGAAGTTCCAATTTAGGGAGCAAGAGTCAAGGCAAAGGAAAGGTCAAGGGGCCAGTACTGGGGTTTCTAAAGAAGGGATATCAGGTACTTTCAGCTCCTCTTGTTCAACAAATGTCAGCTGACACAGTGAGTGAGAAATAGGGTCATGCTCAGAGGTGATGCTATGGAAGGACCCCGCCCTGGAGGTGGAGACCTGGTCTCCATTTCACTCCATGGAGTGGCTAAAATCCAACAGAAGCCTTCAGCCCCAGGCCAGAGCCCACCTGAGTGACATCCTGGGATGTACACCCTGCCACTGAAGCTGCTACAGACCAGGCCAGCCAGGGGCACTTTGTCCTGTTGTCCAGGGGCATTGACTACTCTCCCTGTCCAAGCCAAAAACATAGACGTGGGAGGAGAAAGGACCCTTTATCCACCATGACTGTGTCTTCTGTGGGCAATGAGCAAAGAATGGATGAAAGCAGGTGCCTGGGTGCTTTCGTGTTCCATCCATCCTCAGGGAGCCCTGTCTCATAGTATGGTATAAGTGGGTGATTCCAGGGGCCGTGTCTAATGGATGTCTGAGGGACACAGCTGTCTGAGTGTGGACTTTGTGAATTGTGCTGTGGGTGTGAGTGTGCAGGTGAGCAGGGCTTGAACTTACCAGCATCACTTGGACAGAGTCGGCCATGAGCCCCACGTAGGGTTTCAAGATGTCATAGTGGAAGGCTGGGGTCAGCATCCGCCGGTGTTGGAACCATGTTTGCCCATTCAACAGGAGCAAACCATACCCTGGACCACAATGGGTGTGTGTGGGGGGGAAGGAACCTTCCAAGAGTTATATGGGGACAACTGGGGAAGAACCCAGGGTGTCAGAAGAAGGGCATCCTGGGCAAGGCAGGAAAGGGCAGTGTATGTCAGGAAGGGGACTTCTGAATGCCTGTTGCACAGCTGTGAGATTGAGGTTGAAACAGAGCAGGGTTGGGTAAATGGAGGACTTCATTGAAAAGTTAGTCTGAGATCATTACCGAGGACTGAGATGTGATGACGGAGAAGGTGAGGGGCAGGAGGGCTCCCTACCATTAAGAAAGTGTGAGGTTTTTATCTGAGGAAGAGAGAGGAGGCTCGATTTAGAGCTGAGTGGACTGACCATGGTCCTGGTCACCTCTTATTTAATCTGGGCCAAATGGATATTTGTTGGCAAGCCTAAGCAGAAGGTGGACCGAAGTCCTAGTTAAATATACTTACCTATCCAGGGAGCCATGAATCTGTAGGAACCCTCAGACTTTGGGTCTGAAAGTAAGAAGGGCCTTACAGGTTAACTGGAGGCGACCAACGAAGGCAGGCTGCCCCCCAGAGGTAGCTGTGGTGCAGACCATTGTCTCTCACCCCTTCCTGATGATTGTCAGCTGGCAGTTTGTGTCAAGCCACCTTCCACTCCCTTCCAACCTGGTCTCTGTTTCTTTCCGGATAGACACTGTAGGCTCGGGGAGGCAGATGCCAAGTCCCACAGCAGAGCCCCACTGGATCGGGTAAGTAGATCCATAAGAAACAAAGGCTCTGTTTTAGTGCCAATGAAAAGACTGAATCTCTGGTGTTTTTATAAATTGTGGTGGCTCAGGCATCCCATTACCCAGCACAGACAACACTTAGAAGTGCCTAATCAAAGTCATCTTGTATAGGAAACTGTCTTCCAGACCAGGAATCCTCTCAATTTGGTTTAGAAGGGAAGGAAAGAAGACAGGCAGCAGAGAAGGAAGAGGAGAAGAACAGAAAAAAAGAAAACGAAGAAGAAGAAGAAGAGCAGAACACAACAGAAAAGAAATAAAAGAAATAAAGCAGCCCAACAGGGCTGTTTCAACATTCAGTTTAGATAACAATCTGGCCTTCTGCTGGCTTGTGGACTGGGAGGGTGGTAGGTAGAGGGTCAGGGATCAATGGCTGAGCCTCCAGTGTCTTGTGCTACTTCACAGATCCCTGGGCATGTATCCAAGAGGGAAGAGCTGCTTGAACAAGTATGAGGGTGTCCTCTCACCAGACCGCCCCAGGATCAGTTTCATGTAGTCAGGGTCATAGATCATGAGCTCCACCTCTGTGCCCCATAGCCAACGAGGACAGGCACATGGGAAATTCTCTACCCATTTCAGTAGCAGTTGCAGTTCCTCTTCTTTTTGCAACTGTCACCAAAAGAAAGAGAAAACAATAAGCCCTTTCTTCTGGTTCCAGGGCTACGGCTGGGGTAAGGGCAGGATGGGCATAGGGAGAGAGATCTGGATGTATCAGCACAACTAAGTGTTCAGAGCTGTTTCTTATGACCTTGGCTCTGATCCAGACTTTCCTGGTTGTCCAAGGTTTGTCCTAGGCCAGGTTCTGTCCCATTGTCGAGTCGAGTTAGTGGCCGTCACAACCAACAGCCTACAGAAGGTTGTCAGGAATTAACTCCATGGTGTAAAAAGTACTGGAAGTCATTAGTACAACATTTGCATGAAACACGTATGACAACTTTTATCACATGGTAAGCAATTTTGCCATATAATTTTATTTGGGGCATTAAATGGATTATATTTTTTAATTTAAGTTTGCATATTAATTTTATTTTCCTGACAGACAGATTAAGAGGCCATGACAGTAGAGGATAATTAAAGTGTGATGGAGGGAAGCCCAAGTTTCTGGGGAAGATTCGGGTACTCCGAATTGACCATTAGAATCCCTTCCTCATGCATTTGTTCATTCATCAAATCATCACTTACCACAACGATATTGGGTTACGTGGGTCATTGGACTACAACTGCCCAGTTGACACCGACCACTTGTTGAATTCATAAACCCTTGATGAGCCCGTCTACATGTGGGCTTTCCCTTTGCCCTGGGCAGCCCTCATACCCAGCCAGTGCTGGCACCCAGGTAGTGTTGGTTGGGTGGTTGCTGCCTTCCCCAGCCCACTCTTCCCTTCCACTCCCCAGTGCAGCCCCTTCTTACCTCCTGCTTGTGTCCAAAGAGCCAGTGGGAGGGAGGGGATGGGAACTCCTGGACTGCTTTGAGCAGCCTCTGCCTGCGCAGGTAGAGCTGTGCTGCCTTGAGCAGCAGCAGAGCCAGCCCTAGCAGGGAGGCCACTTGCAGGAGCCCAGAGATGCTGCCCAGGGGTCCGGTGATACTCAGCACAGAGACACTCATGGTGAAGGGGCTGCAGGATCGCTGACTCTTCGTGACTGTCCCTGACTGTTGCTGACCTCCCCTGAACATCCCAGCCCAGTCAGTCAGGGGAGGATTGTCCTGCCAACCTGGAGGGAGGGTGAAGGGTGAGGGTGGAGTTTGGACGGGATTTCTAGAGTTCATTAACTGTGAGGATACACCTTGGGAAACTGTGGGTTGAAAGCTTTCTCAGTCGACAGTGATAATGGCCGGGCACATTCCCACTTGCTCTTCTCCCTGTTATTCATCAAATATTTCAGGAGCACCTACTCTGTGCCAGGCGGTGTGCTATGTGCCAGGACACAGCTGCCAGTAAAACAGACATGGATCCTGACTGCAAAAACTTCACCATCTAGGTTACCAAATGTTCAGGAGGTGTGCTTGGTTTGATTATTATCCTATTTCTCAGAGGAAAACACTTACAGGGAGGTAAAGTGATGTGGCCAGAGGAAAACCACCATTGAGAGTGCCAGCTGGGATTAGAATCAGGGGTCTCCAAACTGTCTGCCTCAGGTGCCTCTGCATCGTTCCCCACGCGTGTCCCAGTCCACCATTCAGCGATGTCCTGGGCTGACTATGCCAGCAGGCAGAGCACTGGCCTCACACTCAGGAGGCCCAGTCCAGGGCTGGCTCAGGACATATGAAGCCAGCCAATCATACACCCTTCACCTCAGTTTCTCCTTCTGTAAGAGGAGTAATTGACCCTTTCCCAAGGTCCTCCCAGAAATGCTCATTCAGTCAGTCACTCATGCACTCAGCAAATGTTTCCTGAGCTCACAGGCTGGGAGGTCAAGGTAGAAAACTAACGCTGTATAGGAAAATGTGATAAGGCTGTACTGAAAGAATGAATAGTGGGCTGGGCCCACCCAGGAAGGAGACAACTAAAAACATGAATAGGACCCTGAAGGGTGAATAGGAGTTCGCCACGTGAAGAGTGCCAGGCAGAGGGATGGGCACTAAAGACTCAATAGGAAGATCAGTAGGAGAAGGGGGGGAAGAATGAAGGGGGGGTAAACAGAAGGGGGAATGAACCTTGAGAGACTGTGGACTCTGGGTAACAAACTGAGGGCTTCAGAGGGGAAGGGGGTGGGGGATTGGGATAGGCCGGTGATGGGTATTAAGGAGGGCACATATTGCATGGTGCACTGGGTGTTATACACAAATAATGAATCATGGAACATTGCATCAAAAACTGGGGATGTACTGTATGGTGACTAACATAACATAATAAAAAATTATTATAAAAAAAGACTCATGGAGATCATATCAAATCACATCTGAGGGCGACAAGTTAGTGTCTCAGCCTCACTTTGCTCCTGATTCTCTTCCCCCAAGTCAACTCCAAGCCCATAATTCAGAGAGGAAAACAAGATGTTTTCGTGAGGAGTTCTTTGGAAGGCAGCTTTTCCTCCTGCCCTTTTCCTCACCATCTACCTTGTTATTCCTATGCCCTCCTCCTGTGGCCAACCTAGTGACAGGAGATTCCTTACACAACCCATGGGGCCACAGGTCTCTCCCTTTTTCTCTAAAATCTGGGATCTTGTTCAGACTCAGAGGTGTGTAACCACGTTACCCATGCCCCTCAAATTTCCTCCACTTCTATGATTACTTTCCTCCGCTCACTGGCCCAGGCCCAGCGCCTCTGTAGCCTGAGTCCTTTCCTTACTTGGCCCAGCACCAGCTTTGCACCTAGCACATGAGGGGCAGTTGTTGAGAGACCTTTGAAGTGGGACAGCTTGGGTTGCAATTCTGGATGTAACTCCGTGTTTGCCTCCTTGATTCCTCGGTTTCCTCTATAGAATTGGGTACATAATGCTTGGAAATAGTGAGCATTTACTGAGCACTTACTATATTCTGGACACTGAGCAAGGAATTTTATGTGGTTTCACCACAACAATCCTAAAATATAGATTATTTAAAAAAATTCTCCAAGTATCAGCATAAGGAGAATCGATCACATTTACAATTGCATCGAAAACCATAAGATACCTAGGAGTAAACCTAACCAAGGAGGTAAAAGAACTGAAGCTGAAAACTATAGAACACTTATGAAAAAAACTGAAGAACACACAAAGAAATGGAATGTAATCCCTACTAAAATACCGCCAGCATTTTTCCCACAGTGAGAACAAACAATCCCAAAATTTGTATGGAACCAGAAAGACCCCGAATAGCCAAAGTAATGTTGAAAAAGAAAAGCAAAGAGGCGGGCATCATAATCCCAGACTTCAAGCTGTATTACAAAGCTGTCATCATCAAGACAGTATGGTACTGGCACAAAAACAGATACACAGATCAACGGAACAGAATAGAGAATCCAGAAATGGACCCACAGCTATATGGTCGCTAATCTTCAACAAAGCAGGAAAGACTATCCAACGGGAAAAGACAATCTCTTCAACAGATAGGTATGAGAAAACTGGACAGTGACATGCAGAAGAATGAAACTGGACCACTTTCTTACACGGTACACAAAAAGAAACTCAAAATGGAGGAAAGACTTAAGTGTAAGACAAGAAACCATCAAAATTCTAGAAGAGAAAACAGGCAGCAACCTCTCTGACCTCAGCCACAGCAACTTCTTCCTAGACACGTCTCTAAAGGGAAGGGAAACAAAAACAAAAACCTGAAGTATTGCAACGTCATCAAGACAAAGCTTCTGTACGGCGAAGGACACAATCAACCAAACTAAAAGGCAACCGATGGAACGGGAGTAGATATTTGCAAATGTGTTATCAGATAAAAGGCTACTATCTAAATCTATTAAGAACTTATCAAACTCCACACACAAAAAGCAAAAAATCCAGTCAACAAATGGGCAGAAGACATGAGCAGGTATTTCTCCAAAGAAGACATACAAGTGGCCAACAGACACATGGAAAGATGCTCAACATCACTCACCATCAGGGAAACACAAATCAAAACCACAATGAGATACCACCTCACACCAGTCAGAATGGCTAAAATTAACGAGTCAGGAAACAACAGATCTTGGAGAGGATGTGGAGAGAGGGGAAATCTCTTGCACTGTTGGTGAGAATACAAACTAGAGCAGCCACTGTGGAAAACAGTATGGAGGTTCCTCAAAAAGTTAAAAATACAGCCACACTACAACCCAGGAATTGCACTACTAGGTATTTATCCAAGGATGCAAGCATAGTTGTTTGAAGGGGCACGTGCACCACAATGTTTATAGCAGCAATGTCCACAATAGCCAAAATACGGAAAGAGCTCAGATGTCCATCGACAGATGAATGGTTTAAGAAGAAGGGTATTATGGAGGGCACGTATTGCATGGTGCATTGGGTATTATACGCAAGTAATGAATCATGAAACTTTACATCAAAAACTAGGGGTGTACTGTATGGTGACTAAAATAATATAATAAAAAAAAGAAGTGATATATATAAATATATATAATATAATAAAAAGAAGTGATTGATATATATATGTGTGTATATAAATATATATATAGGCATATTACACATATAGTATATATGTGTGTATATATATATATGTGTGTATATAAATATATATATAGGCATATTACTCAGTCATCCAAAAGAATGAAGTCTTGCCATTTGCAAGGATGTGGATGGAACTACAGGGTATTATGCTAAGCTAAATAAATCAGTTAGTGAAAGATAAATTTAGATTTCATATGATTTCACATATGATTTCACCCATATGTGGAATTTAAGAAACAAAACAGATGAACATAGGGAACGGGAAGGAAAAAGAAAATGAAATAAAAACAGAGGGAGGCAAACCGTAAGAAACTCTAAACTACAGAGAACAAACTGAGGGTTGCTGGTGGGGAGGTGGGTGGGGGGATGGGCTAAATGGGTGATGGGCATTAATGAGGGTACTTGTTTGTTGTTGTTGTTGTTGTTGTTGTTGTTGTTGTTTTAAAGATTTTATTTATTTATTTGACAGAGATAGAGACAGCCAGCGAGAGAGGGAACACAAGCAGGGGGAGTGGGAGAGGAAGAAGCAGGCTCATAGCAGAGGAGCCCGATGTGGGGCTCGATCCCATAACGCCAGGATCACGCCCTGAGCCGAAGGCAGACGCTTAACCGCTGTGCCACCCAGGCGCCCCAGTTGTTGTTGTTTTTAAATATTTTATTTATTTATTTGACAGAGAGAGAGACAGCCAGCGAGAGAGGGAACACAAGCAGGGGGAGTGGGAGAGGAAGAAGCAGGCTTCCAGCGGAGCAGGGAGCCCAATGCAGGGCTCCATCCCAGAACCCTGGGATCATGCCCTGAGCCGAAGGCAGACGCTTAACGACTGAGCCACCCAGGAGCCCCAGGAGGGTACTTGTTGTGATGAGGACTGAGTGTTATAGGTAAGTGATAAATCACTAAATTTTACTCCTGAAAACAATATACACTATGTGTTAACTAACTTGAATTTAAATCAATCAATCAGTCAGTCAATCAATCAATCATAATCCCGTAGTCTCAGTGTCAAAAGTAAGGCACAAAGAGCTTAGCTGCCTGCCCAGGGTCACCCTACTGGTAAGAGGTGGAGCCAGCATCACACCCAGGCAGTGTGGCCCCAGAGACTTTCCTGTGAACCATTTGCTGAAAACCACCGTCCAGCCCACACGTGGTATCTCCCAAACTTTGCAGGGGACATTTCATGCTTGCTCCATTTGATCCAGCATTTCCGAGGAGCAGGAGTGTGTTTCAGGCATCAATCCCACATGTTGGCATACATGCCCGCCTCACTAGGTAGGGCCGTTTTTGTGAGCAAGTGTAGAGCACACCACGTGGCTAGATGCAGCAGTCATTGAATGCTCATGGAGAACTTTTTATGATGTGAGTAGAGCTTATCATAAAGTGACGAAAGCAGAATGCAGAACTGTCTGTAGAGCATGAGCTCAAGCCTTACTCCGCTGTGTTGGCATGGTCAACGTTTATTCACCAGTCAATTATCTTTCCCATTCATCTGGTATCCAGACACCGCAACCAAGGAGTCTTTGAAGGTTGTAACAGGGCAACCTGTGTCTTAGGTTTCTAAAGCATGGGACAGAGGGCTGTGCCTATTGATGATGCCCAGTGAATTCTTACTGCTTGACAAACAAATGGAGGAGGAAATCAGGATCACATTGGACCCATTAGATCACTGTCTTAAAGAGACCAGGTTCAGTTTGGGTTGCCACATTTTAAAGGGAAATGAGTATTTTTGTTCCTGGATGCTTCCTGGTTCCGTTAATGGGCCACAGGAAGGCAGAGGAGTGGCTGCAGTCAGTCCCCAAGGTGGCAGCTTGAAGTGATTACTCCTGTGGGTAGAGAACACCAGGCATTTCTGTTTCTGGGACTGATAATATTGGGTTGGATATTGATGCAATATACCATATCTTGTTGACTTTTACTCCTCTATAAAGACTGCATGGCCCAGGCAAAAGGTTTTCCATCCTGAATACTTGCTTGCTTTTCCCATCCAAGTGAAGGCACAGAACTCTCATGTTTATTCTTGGCTGGGGACCTTGTGTAGCAGGACTTTCTACCTGGAATGAGCTATAAGTGATTCTGAGGGAGTGAGGGCTCCTGACCCAGTAACCTGCCTGCTGTTGGCATGCAGTAAAGCTTCCAAAATATTGTCTCAGTACTTGCACAGGATTTCCATAGCACAGACATAACTACTGTACAATTTATTAACCTTAATTTACAGACAAGAAAACTAAGGCTCAGGGACTTAGTTGACTTTGTCAAGGTCACAAAGAAAGTAAATGTCATAGTTAGGACCATGACCTCAAATTTCTACTCCAGTTTTGCTAATGCCTGACTGCCATTTATTATGTATAATGCTTACTCTGTGTAGGCATGATGCCGATGCTTTCATATATGCTCTACCTACGTTTTTAAAGCACCCTGTCTTAGAGCACACACCACCCTCTGGATGATCTCCAACCTCATCTCAGGGCAAAGTTGACCAGGTGGCAGCTCTTGGAAGACACCACTATTTTCCTGCCCCACAGCTTTTGTGCTTGCTGTTTGCTCTACTGGGAATGCTGTCCCTTGCTCTTTGCACCACCAGCTGCTTCTCATCCTCTGGGTTTCACCTCGAATGTCCTCTCCAACCAGGGGCCATCCCCAATCTCCCTGTCTAAGCAGAGTCTCCCTGCTAGTCTCACTCATAGCACTGTCTGCTTCCTTCTTGGCCCTTACTAGCATGTGTATTTACACTCCTTAATTGTTTAGTTGAATATAATCGGTCTGCCCCGTGGAATGAAAGGGTAGGGCCAGGTCTGTTTCATGCCCTGAGAAGCCTAGACAGTGCCCTGCACATAGTAGGTCCCCAAAATGTGTGTCAAATGACATAACGGGTGCAGAAACGAGCAGATTACTGCATTGCACAGCGAGCTGGTGTTACAACTCTCATGAAAACAGCTTTAATGCCGAAAGAGAGCTCTTTCTGGGAGCAGCATAGATAGAGGGCTGATGACAGGAACCAGATGGAAGCAGGTTGGCCAGCTTGGGGTTGTTGAGCTCACCCAGGCACAGCAAGAGGATGGCTTGGACTTACAGTGGTGTCTCTGGGGCTGGAGAGGTGATTGAACCCAAAGGTGTATAGGGCTGAGACTGGCTGGGAGAAAGATGCAGGAGGAGGGAAGGATGCTCCCAGGGTCTGTCTGGGCAGCCCCCTGCCTTTGTTGATCAAGGATGTAGGGCCTGGCTGGTGACAGTGGGCTTCCGAGGGGCCTGGCATTCTGTCACATTTCCAATGCAGTAGACAGAGGGCCCAGACAACATTGTATCCTTAGCCCACCAGTTCTCCCATGCCCACCCACTCTGGCTTGGACAGGTCCTTGGCTTCCTGAACATCTATGAGCCTGACTTTCCTAAGGTTTTGTAGAATCGAGGGGGTCAGTGTTGGTGGGAGAGGGTGGGGCTTCCTAAGAGTAAAGGGCTCAGGCACCATGTGGAAAACAGTCCTGGGGACTGCAACAAAAGTTTGGAGAGCTAAGGTCCATGCCTGTCCTATTTATCCACAAGCCTCCTCTGGGAATCTCTCAGTCTGTGCATGACCTGATCAGTCATCTTTCTCTTATAGATCCCATGATCCCAAAAGTGTTTAACTTCTTCCTCCAGTGGATTGGTGAGTGGACACCTACCTTCCCTGCTCTTCCCACCCCTGACCTTTGGTGCTGGCTGACCGTGATCCTCCCCTGCCCTTTCCTTCCCTGCTGTGTCCTTGCTCAGTCAGGCATCCCATCCACTGGACAACCTGGCCCTCTAGTCCCCTTAGTTAATCTGCTCAGTACTAAGACAGGGAGAACACAAGAAAGCTACTGGGTGGACAGAAAGTGGGGCTCAGATACATCATCCTTCTGGGTCTGTCAATTTCTCTCTGGACAGGCATCTATTCTACTGGGGTTTTTTTCCCTTTTATTTTTTTAATTTTTTTATTATATTATGTTAGTCACCATACAATACATCCCTAGTTTTTGATGTAAAGTTCCATGATTCATTACTTGCGTATAACACCCAGTGCACCGTGTGATACGTGCCCTCCTTAATACCCATCACCAGCCTATCCCATTCCCCCACTCCCTCCCCTCTGAAGCCCTCAGTTTGTTTCCCAGAGTCCATAGTCTCTCATGGTTCATCACCCCTTCTGTTTACCCCCCTTTCTTCTTCCCTTTCTTCTCCTACCGATCTTCCTATTCGTATGTTCCATAAATGAGTGAAACCATATGATAATTGTCTTTCTCTGCTTGGTTTTGTTTTTCTGGTGGAACTCCGACTAATATAAATTTTGGTACCAAGAACGATTCTAAAGGAACAGAATCTTAACAAGTTTTCTGAATTGGTTCTGGGTCTCATGAATTGGTTCTCTAATAGGATTATTTGGAAAGGGACTGATGACTCTATTCCCAATGGTAAAGAGGACACTGGTAACCCAGGGCCTGGTGTTGCAATACATAAGACATCACCATTGGATGCTGCTAATCAAATAATTGCAAAAGGCAAGGCTCTGATGACCATGTGTTTGATGCCTTAAAACATGTTAGTCAAACTAAGGAGCATAAGAAGATTGACTGGATGTCAGCGTTATACTGGAGAAAGTGGGAAAAGGAAAGAATAATGTGGAGGATTCAAATTCTCAGACCAGGGGCACCTGGGTGGCTCAGTCAGGTAGGTCTCTGCCTTAGGGTCAGGTCATGATCCCTGGGTCCTGGGATTGAGCCCCGCATTGGGCTCCCTGCTCAGCGGGGAGTCTGCTTCTCCCTCTGCCCCTTCCTCCACTTGTGCATACTCTCCCTCTCTCTCTCTCTCTTTCTCTCTCTCCGTCAAATAAATAAAGTCTTTTCAAAAAAACCCCAAAACAAATTCTCAGACCAAAAAAGAAATAAATGACCTGAAAGCTTCTATGTCTGCATTGAAGATCACTCTGACCTGTAGCCACAGGCTTTATTTAGCCAGGCCTCAGATTTCTGAAACCAAACCCAGGTGTCATCCTGCCTGTGTCTGAATTATCAGCAAACTGAATTCCATATCTCGAAGGGTGTCATCTGTTACAGTGAGAACTATGAGAAATAGGAGTCTGATGATTGGAACAGGGACATATGGGAAGATCCCCATGAAGCTGGAGGCATCAAACACCTATATTCTACTGAGTCTTCTTTGCCAGTTGGGGAGTATATCCATTCCAGCTAGGCATTCCAGAACCAGAGAAATAACCTCAGGAGAGGTTTGGGTATACAGCACCAGCTAGGTGGCAATAACTTGCAGCATTGAAGGAAGGCCCTCCAGGAGGCTGTATAAGCTTTTCATCAATGTCCAATACATGGTGCGGTTTCTCGCATAGCCAGGATTCACCCATCCAGGACTCTAGGGATGGAAAGGGGAGCAGCACCACTCATTACTAACCCTAGTGTTCTGATTAGCAACATTTGGAGTACTTATCACTGCAACCTTATGCTCTGCTGTCCTAGTGGTCTTACTTCCAAAAGTAGGAGTGCCTCCACCAGGAGACACAGGAATGACTATGTGAAGATACCTCCTGGCCACTCTGGGCTCCTCATGGGTCTAACTCAGAAGCAGTTACTGTACTGGGTCGATCCTGATTTCCAAGGGGGAAATTGGCAGTTTCCTTACCAATGAAGGTGAGAAAAGATATGCTCGGAATGGAGGAAATACATGGGGCATCTCGTAGGACTACCCTGCCTTGTCATTAGAGTAAATGGAGAAATGCCACAGCCCAATTCAGGCAAGATTAGTAATGGCCCAGATCCTTCAAGAGTGAAGGTTTGGGTCATGGCACCAGGCAAAAACCCACAACTGGCTGAGGTGCTTTCAGAGGGCAAAGAAAATATGGAATGGGTGGTGGAAGAAGGGGGTTATAAATGCTAAGGATGGCTATGTCACAGGTTATAGAAATAAGGAATGTAATTATTTCTAGCATTTTCCTTATTTGTTTTGAATATGATTATGCACGTGTGCACATGTGTGTCAGATTTTTTCTTCTTTTTCTTATATCCTGCACAGAAACCATAATGTGTGATACTAATAGTTAACTCTGTACCACAGCATTTAAGTCAAAGGATTTCAGGGAGGAGAGAGAATACCCTCCAAAGATTTTGCTTTGTTGTTGGGGAAAAGGATCAACACACTTTCAATCTTAAGAAGGTTAGTTGGTAGAAGTGTGACTTTATTACACGTAACTTGCAGATTAAGTATGGTTTAAGGGAATGTGTGAATGCCAAGAGGACGAAAGGAGGACTGTGATGTCTTGCTTTATGTGTCAACTTAGATTGGCTGGACTCCCGATGGTTCAATTAAACAAAAGTCTAGATGTTGCACTAAAAATTTTATGGATATGGTTAACATCTGTAATCAATCGCATTTAAGAAAAAGATGTTTCCTTGATGAACGGGGAGGCCTAATCCCCTCGTTGAATAGCCTTAAGAGCAGACTTTTAGAAGATGGAAAGATGCAGGAGAAGAGATTCTCCCTTAGAGCTTCTGTAACAACTTGGTTGCAACCCAGTTATACCCATTTAGGATTTCTGATCTCTTAAACTATAGGATCACCAATTGTGCTCTTTTAAGGAACTAAGTTTGTGTAATTTGGTAAAGCAGCAAGAGAAAACATTACAGGAACACACAAGCAGGCAGGAAGAACAACAACAGGGAGAGGGCAGACAGCCTGGGGACAGGCAGCTGATCATGATTTACATGGAGAGTCAGAGCTACAGCCAGGTGGGAGAAAGGAAACAGGCAAACATGTAGGAATCATGGCAAAGGGTGAGACAGAGAAGGGAAGACAGTCTGATGCACAAGAGGAGAGTAGGGAGGCTGGCAGGTGGGCAGAGTGAAAGCAGGAAGTGGGCAGAAGACAGCAGATAGGAGAGACTGACAGGAAGACAGGATGGCAGGCAGGAGGCCCTCAGGGCTCATCCTTGTCCCCACAAGGGTTAGAGGAGCTTCCTGAGGTGCAGGTGGATCCCATTCTTGGACTTCAACACGATTCTTGGAAAGGGAACGGGGACCCTGAAAGGATCCGGAGCCAGCTCAAAGCGGAGCAGGGTCAGGGCCACCGCCACCTTCATCTCGTTCATGGCAAACTGCTTCCCGATGCAGTTCCTGGGTCAGGGAGGGAAAAGGATATGAGGAGGAGCCTCAAACCCCCTGCCAGGATCAGCACATTCAGGGTTTTCTGCATGGGCCCAGCCCAGATCCCCTTTCCCCAGGACACACACACATCTCTAGCCTACCTAACCTTGCTTGTTTCACGCTCTCCCCTTGACCCTTGACAAAGCCTACACTCTTCCAGGATTGCGTCCTACTCCTACCTCTGTTCTCAGTAGGCCTGAAACCCTGTTAGAAGAAGGTCAGCACCTGGAGCCTTGGGGCCAAGTCAAGAGATCACTAAAACAGTTAATTATTAAGTTGTTTGTTCTCTGCACAAGCCTTTTCTGGTTTCACAATGTGGAGACCAGGACAGGGCACCGTAGGGGATAGGACGGGCCACACTTCAGGCCCTAACCATCTGGGGCACACAGGGATCCAGATCCTCAGAGAAAGGACAAGGCAGAGTTGGGTAAGGAAGTCAGAATGGCAACAGGGAAGCTTTCTGCAGGGGCAGAGCCTTAGTGACGCTCAGTCTGCTGTGCCATCTGCCTCCAGACTGCCAGTCTGGGTCCAGACTCCTGCCTCCCCCTCGGCCCCTCAGCCAACCAGCTGCTGGAGCCATCCAATTCTACTACAGAAATGTCCCTGCCTGCCATCCCTCAACCTCCTCACCTGGGCTTTTCTGTCTTCTGCCTCCACTCCCTCCCTGAATTCCCAGCCCAGCTCAGAGCCTCCCATGCCCTCCATCACAGGTCTGACATGTCCACACGCCTCAGCTGGCATCAAAGTCCTCTCTGGCTTGTTGGCTCACTCACCTGTCACCTGTTCAGCTCCTCCTCCCAGCTCAGCTCCTGCTGAGGAGGTCCCAGAGAATGCCCACCCTCCCCCTCTGCTTGCCACATGCTCAAGGCTAAGGCAATGCCAGGCTGCCCTCCCACTTGTCCCTGCTGGCTGTGCCTCTTCATTCCTGGACCCTGACATCACCATAATATTTTACTCAAGGACATATCACTTTCCAGAACAGGAAAGTGCCAGGAACATGGAGCTTCCTACAGTGGGGTCAATTAGTGAAGGAGAGAAAGAAAGAAAGAAAGAAAGAAAGAAAGAAAGAAAGAAAGAAAGAAAGAAAGAGAAAGGAAGGAAGAAAGATAGATGTGTCTTTTGAGTGGAGGCATTTATTTCTTGACTGTGAACTCCTGGAGGCAAGGGCAGTATGCCATCTCATAGCAGAGGACTTGGCACACAGAGACAGGCTTAATGGGCAGTCTTATAATTGAACATGTTTATTGAACTGAAAAAAAAAACAACCCTGAATGGAATAAAATATGCATGACCATTAGTTCTGAGCTAGGAATTGAACTGTCTACCCCTCTCCTGTCTCAACTGGCAGCCATAGGACTTGCACCAATATCTAGGAGAAAGGACTCAATCCCAGGGAGAAATAAATCCTGAAGCCAGCATCTGGAAGAATAATTTGCTTAAGGATGTTGTGTGAAAGTGGATTCAAACTTAGTTTGTGAAGGATTGACAGATTTCTGTATTTGGAAAAAAAACCATTTTTCAAGTAACTACTTACAAAGTTTACTGCGGTTACTATTTATAGGACACTTTGAGCAGCACTGGAGGATTTCAGAGCAGCCACTCTGGAGAAAAGTCATCCCACTGAACAGCCACTTCAAGTGTGCTTTACATTTTACAGACCAGGTAACGTTCAAATGCCATGTGTCATATACAGAATAGTGCGTTTTCTCTCAAAAGCAATTTAATGTCTTCATTTTTATATATTTGCCCATTTGGATGATTGGACTCTAAGTGTAATATTAAGGCATGTGGAGCCCAGATCATATGTGATGATTGGAGAACTGGGAATTTGTCAAGTGTACATAACCATTACCATGGAGTCAAAAATTCTTTTGGATAGATGAAAATATAGTGGCAACACAGATTAGTCAAGTACTTTATGAAGCCCTTAAGAGACTGTCGGAAACCTTCCTGTGTATGGCTTAAATATTTGACACATGCAGGTGGCTGAGGATGGAAACACCTGCAGTGCAGTCAATGGTGCAATGTGGGGGCAGAATGGGGAGTTGAGTAGTACAGGCTGGTTGAGAATGTGTGCAAAAGAAATCTTTTGATTCCGGGGCGCCTGGGTAGCGCAGTCGTTAAAGCGTCTGCCTTCGGCTCAGGGCGTGATCCCGGCGTGCCGGGATCGAGTCCCACATCGGGCTCCTCCGCTATGAGCCTGTTTCTTACTTTCCCACTCCCCCTGCTGTGTTCCCTCTCTCACTGGCTGTCTCTCTGTCACATAAATAAATAAAATCTTTAAAAAAAAAAAAAAGAAAGAAAGAAATCTTTTGATTCCATCCTGACTTTGACATCAACAACTCTTGAAAATTACATGTGAGAAAATCTAATTCTGTGAAGTCATACTCATAAAGTGAAGAAATCACAAGAATACCCTGAGCTTTTGAGCACCCACTGACACTGAATTGTGGCTGGAGACTGGGTAAGAGCAATGGGTCAACGTCTCCATGGCATGCCGTGATTACCAACTTTCTTTGTCAGAGACACACATCTCTCTCCCAGCAAACCAACATGCCAGGGCATATTTTCAGACCCCACAGAAATGTAGGAAACCACAAACATCAGGTATGTACCCAGGAAACAGCCCCCCCCCCCCCCGTCCTGGTACAAGTGCCTCACCTTGGTCCTCCTGAGAAGGGCAGGAAAGCATGGCTGTGTCGTGAGGAATCTGGTGCAAACCGAGAAGGGTCAAACACCTGCAGAGGGAGCACCAGGGCCAATACAGGTGTGGTCAAGCCCCTCCTTCCAATCATCCAAGGGACAGCACACCCAAAGGTGGGAGAGGAGGAGAGGTTGGTCTGGAGAGGTCATCCCACCCGCTCCTCCCAAAGCTATCATACCTCTGGGTTTGGCCACACCTTTGGGTTGTGGTGAAGGGCATAAAAGGAGGGTGACACTAAGAATCCTGTGGGACAGAAGAGAGAAGACTGATCACACATGCCTGTGGGGCCCAGGTGCACCCACGCGCCACTTGGAAGCCACTACGAGAGCCACTTCTCATCACTGTGAATAGAATGATAGAGTTGACGGAGGTGTGGGACAGACATGGCACAGAACGTGTGCTCCTGTGTACAGATTAGTTGATTAACCATGACCAGGCTGAGAAGCAGGAAAGAACTCAACTCAAGCGACAACTCACATTTATCAAGTACCATCCATGAGCCCTTGGGGAATATGCATGAACTCCTCCATCTTCACAACATGTGAGGCTCACATCTCCATTGTTTCCATGAGGCACTTGAGCCTTGGGGAGGCTGAGCAACGTGCCTATGACCACCCAGGTAGGATGTGGCAGGGCTGGGATTCAGAGCAGAGAGGAGCCAAAAGGTGGCTGCCAGCCATGGCAGGGATCTCAGATCTGGTCATCAGCTACTCTGCCATCAACCTGAGGGCTCCCTGGAGACTGGATCATCTAAGCCATGGCAGTGAATTCTCTAACCTCTCTCGTTAGCCTAGACCTTATAAGGAAAGACCACATCTCTCCCTGCCCCATCTGATTGTCTCTCAAGCATTCATATCTCAGGAAATTAGAATATTAGGGTAAAACCCAAAGTCACATTCAGAGGCTGTCATGTGTTTATCCCTTGAGCTTTTGCTGGATTTAAGCTCTGTGCGAAGCACATCATAGACCTCATCTGAACAACAAAAGAAATACTGATTTTCTTGAGGGGAGAAATGAGTCTCAGACATACACAAACTGCCCCAGAACATGAGGATTTCTGGCCTCCCACGCATTCCTGCAGAGTGCCTATGGAGTGAGAGTGGCAAAGTTCACACCTTTGGGTAAGGAGCGTCCATCAGGGAAGGTGATGGGCTTGCTGAGCTCTCTGCCAACAGCTGGAACTGGTGGATAGAGTCGCAGTGCCTCCTTGATGCACATGGTGGTGTAGGGCATCTGGTCCAGGTGGTCCCTAAAACAAAGCTATCCTGAAGGGCCGGCAAGGCCCTGGTAATCAGGGAATTCTCTAGTTGAGGGGGCAGGGCCCTCCCATCTCATGAGAACTCACCAGGTGATGGAGGTGCCATCCCCCAGGAGGCTCTGGACCTCCTCCCGGCACCTTTGCTGATGCTCAGGGTGTGTGGCCAGAGCATAGAGGATCCAGGACATGCCACTGGCTGTGGTGTCATGGCCCTCAAACATGAAGGTGTCCACTTCCGCACGGAGGTCCTTGTCAGAGAAGCTGTTCCCGTTCTCCCTCTGGGAAGACACGGAGAGAGGGCAGGGTTTGAGCTTGCCCTCTCTTCCACACTTGTGGGCAATGCCTCAGGCCTCCCACACTCACTTGGGCAAAGAGGAGGATGTCCAGGAAGTCCAAGTGCCTCTTGCTCCTGACCTTGTCCAGCTCTCCCTCCTCCTGCAGCTGAGCCTTCCTCATCTTGATCACTCGGTCTGTCCAGTACAGCATTCCCAGGCAGAGCTGAGAGCTCTGGGTGCCCAGACACAGCCACCCACAGTAGCCCACTTGCTCCCTGTGCCCCAGGCAGGGTGCCAGGTGGATCAGGAGGAGTGTGGGAACAGGTGTGCTTGTTGGGGTGAGGGTCTAGTGCCAGGTGCTAGCAGGTCCTCACTCCCCTCAACAGCACAGCCCAAGGAGACTCTGCTTGATTGCTGCTGGCAGGGGCTCTCATTCAGCCCTCACCCATGTGGTACACATGTAGTTTCTTACCTAGCACCTGGCACCCTAAGACCTGCACCAGGAAGTACCCGAGATGGGTGTGTCCCAAGTCCTGGAGGGACAGGACCTGCCTGAAGGGTTAGGGCCGATCCCTTTGGGATGTTCCTGATGAAGGAGGGGAGCTGCCCAGAGAGCAGAGTCCAACCTGTGTGTTGATGGGCAAGCTGGCAGGCCCGGTGGTTCAAGCGGCCTTCAGGGGTCAGCCTGTAGATGATGTCTTTCTGGTAGAAAACATTCCTCATCCGGGAAAACACCAGGTTGTTCAGGTCCCGAGTGGCCTGAAGGTAGGACTGGGAGTTCCTGAAGGGGGAGGATGCAGAAGGGACTGGATGGAGGGAGATATCCGACCTGGAGTGGAGTGGGTCTATGGGTGGAGGGTTCCTCAATCAATGTGACAGACAACACCAGGCATTTGTCATGTCATTCTTACTTCCTTGAGACCCCTAGCCCTTTATGAGGGACATGGGCAGCCAGCATCTCCCTGAGGCTGGGATCAGGTATCTGTCTAATGAAGGTTGGGTGTGGGCTGAATTTGGCTGTGGCCTAGGGCTCTCTGCAGAATGTGGCTCTTTGGGCTGGTAAACATCCAAGCTGCCCTAATTGCCTCTCGGATAAGTCCGCACTAGTCGGTAGAAACAGGACCCTGCTGCAGCTGAGGATTTCACTGACCTGTCTGCCTGGTGGTTGCCCTGGTAGCTGAAGGCACACTTCATAATGGTGTCCAACGTCATCAAGGAGATATGTCCAAAGATCTCCAGAGATGAGTTCTGGCTGAGGAGCTCTTCCCATTTGTCCTGTGGTAGAGGGACACATTACATCGGTCTTTCTCTACTCCTCCAGAAGGCCCATGCTGACAAGGCTAGACTCTCTCTCTGCCGCTTCCAAATATTCTGATGAGATGCCCTCACTCTCTAAAGCAGTTGTGTTTCATCAGTTTAGGACCATATAGCCAAATGTTTGTAATATGGTGAGTGTTGTCTCAGTATATACTCTGATAACGTTATTATTTAATTGTTATTTAACTAACCATGATCTCTTAGAGTGTGACTGAGGAATAAATGTGGTGATAACCACCTTTTAGCAGACCAGAAAACATTGTGTGTCAGGGGATTAAGGGGCTCTTTTCTGTCCTCGGGTTGATCTACACATGAGAAACGGGTGAAGTCCCAATTTAGGGAGCAAGAGTCAAGGCAAAGGAAAGGTCAAGGGGCCAGTACTGGGGTTTCTAAAGAAGGGATATCAGGTACTTTCAGCTCCTCTTGTTCAACAAATGTCAGCTGACACAGTGAGTGAGAAATAGGGTCATGCTCAGAGGTGATGCTATGGAAGGACCCCGCCCTGGAGGTGGAGACCTGGTCTCCATTTCACTCCATGGAGTGGCTAAAATCCAACAGAAGCCTTCAGCCCCAGGCCAGAGCCCACCTGAGTGACATCCTGGGATGTACACCCTGCCACTGAAGCTGCTACAGACCAGGCCAGCCAGGGGCACTTTGTCCTATTGTCCAGGGGCATTGACTACTCTCCCTGTCCAAGCCAAAAACATAGACGTGGGAGGAGAAAGGACCCTTTATCCACCATGACTGTGTCTTCTGTGGGCAATGAGCAAAGAATGGATGAAAGCAGGTGCCTGGGTGCTTTCGTGTTCCATCCATCTTCAGGGAGCCCTGTCTCATAGTATGGTATAAGTGGGTGATTCCAGGGGCCGTGTCTAATGGATGTCTGAGGGACACAGCTGTCTGAGTGTGGACTTTGTGAATTGTGCTGTGGGTGTGAGTGTGCAGGTGAGCAGGGCTTGAACTTACCAGCATCACTTGGACAGAGTCAGCCATGAGCCCCACGTAGGGTTTCAAGATGTCATAGTGGAAGGCTGGGGTCAGCATCCGCCGGTGTTGGAACCATGTTTGCCCATTCAACAGGAGCAAACCATACCCTGGACCACAATGGGTGTGTGGGGGGGGAAGGAACCTTCCAAGAGTTATATGGGGACAACTGGGGAAGAACCCAGGGTGTCAGAAGAAGGGCATCCTGGGCAAGGCAGGAAAGGGCAGTGTATGTCAGGAAGGGGACTTCTGAATGCCTGTTGCACAGCTGTGAGATTGAGGTTGAAACAGAGCAGGGTTGGGTAAATGGAGGACTTCACTGAAAAGTTAGTCTGAGATCATTACCGAGGACTGAGATGTGATGACGGAGAAGGTGAGGGGCAGGAGGGCTCCCTACCATTAAGAAAGTGTGAGGTTTTTATCTGAGGAAGAGAGAGGAGGCTCGATTTAGAGCTGAGTGGACTGACCATGGTCCTGGTCACCTCTTATTTAATCTGGGCCAAATGGATATTTGTTGGCAAGCCTAAGCAGAAGGTGGACCGAAGTCCTAGTTAAATATACTTACCTATCCAGGGAGCCATGAATCTGTAGGAACCCTCAGACTTTGGGTCTGAAAGTAAGAAGGGCCTTACAGGTTAACTGGAGGCGACCAACGAAGGCAGGCTGCCCCCCAGAGGTAGCTGTGGTGCAGACCATTGTCTCTCACCCCTTCCTGATGATTGTCAGCTGGCAGTTTGTGTCAAGCCACCTTCCACTCCCTTCCAACCTGGTCTCTGTTTCTTTCCGGATAGACACTGTAGGCTCGGGGAGGCAGATGCCAAGTCCCACAGCAGAGCCCCACTGGATCGGGTAAGTAGATCCATAAGAAACAAAGGCTCTGTTTTAGTGCCAATGAAAAGACTGAATCTCTGGTGTTTTTATAAATTGTGGTGGCTCAGGCATCCCATTACCCAGCACAGACAACACTTAGAAGTGCCTAATCAAAGTCATCTTGTATAGGAAACTGTCTTCCAGACCAGGAATCCTCTCAATTTGGTTTAGAAGGGAAGGAAAGAAGACAGGCAGCAGAGAAGGAAGAGGAGAAGAACAGAAAAAAAGAAAACGAAGAAGAAGAAGAAGAGCAGAACACAACAGAAAAGAAATAAAAGAAATAAAGCAGCCCAACAGGGCTGTTTCAACATTCAGTTTAGATAACAATCTGGCCTTCTGCTGGCTTGTGGACTGGGAGGGTGGTAGGTAGAGGGTCAGGGATCAATGGCTGAGCCTCCAGTGTCTTGTGCTACTTCACAGATCCCTGGGCATGTATCCAAGAGGGAAGAGCTGCTTGAACAAGTATGAGGGTGTCCTCTCACCAGACCGCCCCAGGATCAGTTTCATGTAGTCAGGGTCATAGATCATGAGCTCCACCTCTGTGCCCCATAGCCAACGAGGACAGGCACATGGGAAATTCTCTACCCATTTCAGTAGCAGTTGCAGTTCCTCTTCTTTTTGCAACTGTCACCAAAAGAAAGAGAAAACAATAAGCCCTTTCTTCTGGTTCCAGGGCTACGGCTGGGGTAAGGGCAGGATGGGCATAGGGAGAGAGATCTGGATGTATCAGCACAACTAAGTGTTCAGAGCTGTTTCTTATGACCTTGGCTCTGATCCAGACTTTCCTGGTTGTCCAAGGTTTGTCCTAGGCCAGGTTCTGTCCCATTGTCGAGTCGAGTTAGTGGCCGTCACAACCAACAGCCTACAGAAGGTTGTCAGGAATTAACTCCATGGTGTAAAAAAGTACTGGAAGTCATTAGTACAACATTTGCATGAAACACGTATGACAACTTTTATCACATGGTAAGCAATTTTGCCATATAATTTTATTTGGGGCATTAAATGGATTATATTTTTTAATTTAAGTTTGCATATTAATTTTATTTTCCTGACAGACAGATTAAGAGGCCATGACAGTAGAGGATAATTAAAGTGTGATGGAGGGAAGCCCAAGTTTCTGGGGAAGATTCAGGTACTCCGAATTGACCATTAGAATCCCTTCCTCATGCATTTGCTCATTCATCAAATCATCACTTACCACAACGATATTGGGTTACGTGGGTCATTGGACTACAACTGCCCAGTTGACTCCGACCACTTGTTGAATTCATAAACCCTTGATGAGCCCGTCTACATGTGGGCTTTCCCTTTGCCCTGGGCAGCCCTCATACCCAGCCAGTGCTGGCACCCAGGTAGTGTCGGTTGGGTGGTTGCTGCCTTCCCCAGCCCACTCTTCCCTTCCACTCCCCAGTGCAGCCCCTTCTTACCTCCTGCTTGTGTCCAAAGAGCCAGTGGGAGGGAGGGGATGGGAACTCCTGGACTGCTTTGAGCAGCCTCTGCCTGCGCAGGTAGAGCTGTGCTGCCTTGAGCAGCAGCAGAGCCAGCCCTAGCAGGGAGGCCACTTGCAGGAGCCCAGAGACACTGCCCAGGGGTCCGGTGATACTCAGCACAGAGACACTCATGGTGAAGGGGCTGCAGGATCGCTGACTCTTCGTGACTGTCCCTGACTGTTGCTGACCTCCCCTGAACATCCCAGCCCAGTCAGTCAGGGGAGGATTGTCCTGCCAACCTGGAGGGAGGGTGAAGGGTGAGGGTGGAGTTTGGACGGGATTTCTAGAGTTCATTAACTGTGAGGATCCACCTTGGGAAACTGTGGGTTGAAAGCTTTCTCAGTCAACAGTGATAATGGCCGGGCACATTCCCACTTGCTCTTCTCCCTGTTATTCATCAAATATTTCAGGAGCACCTACTCTGTGCCAGGCGGTGTGCTATGTGCCAGGACACAGCTGCCAGTAAAACAGACATGAATCCTGACTGCAAAAACTTCACCGTCTAGGTTACCAAATGTTCAGGAGGTGTGCTTGGTTTGATTATTATCCTATTTCTCAGAGGAAAACACTTACAGGGAGGTAAAGTGATGTGGCCAGAGGAAAACCACCATTGAGAGTGCCAGCTGGGATTAGAATCAGGGGTCTCCAAACTGTCTGCCTCAGGTGCCTCTGCATCGTTCCCCACGCTTGTCCCAGTCCACCATTCAGCGATGTCCTGGGCTGACTATGCCAGCAGGCAGAGCACTGGCCTCACACTCAGGAGGCCCAGTCCAGGGCTGGCTCATGACATATGAAGCCAGCCAATCATACACCCTTCACCTCAGTTTCTCCTTCTGTAAGAGGAGTAATTGACCCTTTCCCAAGGTCCTCCCAGAAATGCTCATTCAGTCAGTCACTCATGCACTCAGCAAATGTTTCCTGAGCTCACAGGCTGGGAGGTCAAGGTAGAAAACTAACGCTGTATAGGAAAATGTGATAAGGCTGTACTGAAAGAATGAATAGTGGGCTGGGCCCACCCAGGAAGGAGACAACTAAAAACATGAGTAGGACCCTGAAGGGTGAATAGGAGTTCACCACGTGAAGAGTGCCAGGCAGAGGGATGGGCACTAAAGACTCAATAGGAAGATCAGTAGGAGAAGGAGGGGAAGAATGAAGGGGGGGTAAACAGAAGGGGGAATGAACCATGAGAGACTGTGGACTCTGGGAAACAAACTGAGGGCTTCAGAGGGGAAGGGGGTGGGGGATTGGGATAGGCTGGTGATGGGTATTAAGGAGGGCACATATTGCATGGTGCACTGGGTGTTATACACAAATAATGAATCATGGAACATTGCATCAAAAACTGGGGATGTACTGTATGGTGACTAACATAACATAATAAAAAATTATTATAAAAAAAGACTCATGGAGATCATATCAAATCACATCTGAGGGCGACAAGTTAGTGTCTCAGCCTCACTTTGCTCCTGATTCTCTTCCCCCAAGTCAACTCCAAGCCCATAATTCAGAGAGGAAAACAAGATGTTTTCGTGAGGAGTTCTTTGGAAGGCAGCTTTTCCTCCTGCCCTTTTCCTCACCATCTACCTTGTTATTCCTATGCCCTCCTCCTGTGGCCAACCTAGTGACAGGAGATTCCTTACACAACCCATGGGGCCACAGGTCTCTCCCTTTTTCTCTAAAATCTGGGATCTTATTCAGACTCAGAGGTGTGTAACCACGTTACCCATGCCCCTCAAATTTCCTCCACTTCTATGGTTACTTTCCTCCGCTCACTGGCCCAGGCCCAGCGCCTCTGTAGCCTGAGTCCTTTCCTTACTTGGCCCAGCACCAGCTTTGCACCTAGCACATGAGGGGCAGTTGTTGAGAGACCTTTGAAGTGGGACAGCTTGGGTTGCAATTCTGGATGTAACTCCGTGTTTGCCTCCTTGATTCCTCGGTTTCCTCTATAGAATTGGGTACATAATGCTTGGAAATAGTGAGCATTTACTGAGCACTTACTATATTCTGGACACTGAGCAAGGAATTTTATGTGGTTTCACCACAACAATCCTAAAATATAGATTATTTAAAAAAATTCTCCAAGTATCAGCATAAGGAGAATCGATCACATTTACAATTGCATCGAAAACCATAAGATACCTAGGAGTAAACCTAACCAAGGAGGTAAAAGAACTGAAGCTGAAAACTATAGAACACTTATGAAAAAAACTGAAGAACACACAAAGAAATGGAACGTAATCCCTACTAAAATACCGCCAGCATTTTTCCCACAGTGAGAACAAACAATCCCAAAATTTGTGTGGAACCAGAAAGACCCCGAATAGCCAAAGTAATGTTGAAAAAGAAAAGCAAAGAGGCGGGCATCATAATCCCAGACTTCAAGCTGTATTACAAAGCTGTCATCATCAAGACAGTATGGTACTGGCACAAAAACAGATACACAGATCAACAGAACAGAATAGAGAATCCAGAAATGGACCCACAGCTATATGGTCGCTAATCTTCAACAAAGCAGGAAAGACTATCCAACGGGAAAAGACAATCTCTTCAACAGATAGGTATGAGAAAACTGGACAGTGACATGCAGAAGAATGAAACTGGACCACTTTCTTACACGGTACACAAAAAGAAACTCAAAATGGAGGAAAGACTTAAGTGTAAGACAAGAAACCATCAAAATTCTAGAAGAGAAAACAGGCAGCAACCTCTCTGACCTCAGCCACAGCAACTTCTTCCTAGACACGTCTCTAAAGGGAAGGGAAACAAAAACAAAAACCTGAAGTATTGCGACGTCATCAAGACAAAGCTTCTGTACGGCGAAGGACACAATCAACCAAACTAAAAGGCAACCAATGGAACGGAAGTAGATATTTGCAAATGTGTTATCAGATAAAAGGCTACTATCTAAATCTATTAAGAACTTATCAAACTCCACACACAAAAAGCAAAAAATCCAGTCAACAAATGGGCAGAAGACATGAGCAGGTATTTCTCCAAAGAAGACATACAAGTGGCCAACAGACACATGGAAAGATGCTCAACATCACTCACCATCAGGGAAACACAAATCAAAACCACAATGAGATACCACCTCACACCAGTCAGAATGGCTAAAATTAACGAGTCAGGAAACAACAGATCTTGGAGAGGATGTGGAGAGAGGGGAAATCTCTTGCACTGTTGGTGAGAATACAAACTAGAGCAGCCACTGTGGAAAACAGTATGGAGGTTCCTCAAAAAGTTAAAAATACAGCCACACTACAACCCAGGAATTGCACTACTAGGTATTTATCCAAGGATGCAAGCATAGTTGTTTGAAGGGGCACGTGCACCACAATGTTTATAGCAGCAATGTCCACAATAGCCAAAATACGGAAAGAGCTCAGATGTCCATCGACAGATGAATGGATTAAGAAGAAGGGTATTATGGAGGGCACGTATTGCATGGTGCATTGGGTATTATACGCAAGTAATGAATCATGAAACTACATCAAAAACTAGGGGTGTACTGTATGGTGACTAAAATAATATAATAAAAAAAAGAAGTGATATATATAAATATATATAATATAATAAAAAGAAGTGATTGATATATATATGTGTGTATATAAATATATATAGGCATATTACACATATAGTATATATGTGTGTATATATATATGTGTGTATATAAATATATATATAGGCATATTATTCAGTCATCCAAAAGAATGAAGTCTTGCCATTTGCAAGGATGTGGATGGAACTACAGGGTATTATGCTAAGCTAAATAAATCAGTTAGTGAAAGATAAATTTAAATTTCATATGATTTCACATATGATTTCACCCATATGTGGAATTTAAGAAACAAAACAGATGAACATAGGGAACGGGAAGGAAAAAGAAAATGAAATAAAAACAGAGGGAGGCAAACCGTAAGAAACTCTAAACTACAGAGAACAAACTGAGGGTTGCTGGTGGGGAGGTGGGTGGGGGGATGGGCTAAATGGGTGATGGGCATTAATGAGGGTACTTGTTTGTTGTTGTTGTTGTTTTTAAATATTTTATTTATTTATTTGACAGAGAGAGAGACAGCCAGCGAGAGAGGGAACACAAGCAGGGGGAGTGGGAGAGGAAGAAGCAGGCTTCCAGCAGAGCAGGGAGCCCAATGCAGGGCTCCATCCCAGAACCCTGGGATCATGCCCTGAGCCGAAGGCAGACGCTTAACGACTGAGCCACCCAGGAGCCCCAGGAGGGTACTTGTTGTGATGAGGACTGAGTGTTATAGGTAAGTGATAAATCACTAAATTTTACTCCTGAAAACAATATACACTATGTGTTAACTAACTTGAATTTAAATCAATCAATCAATCAGTCAATCAATCAATCATAATCCCGTAGTCTCAGTGTCAAAAGTAAGGCACAAAGAGCTTAGCTGCCTGCCCAGGGTCACCCTACTGGTAAGAGGTGGAGCCAGCATCACACCCAGGCAGTGTGGCCCCAGAGACTTTCCTGTGAACCATTTGCTGAAAACCACCGTCCAGCCCACACGTGGTATCTCCCAAACTTTGCAGGGGACATTTCATGCTTGCTCTATTTGATCCAGCATTTCCGAGGAGCAGGAGTGTGTTTCAGGCATCAATCCCACATGTTGGCATACATGCCCGCCTCACTAGGTAGGGCCGTTTTTGTGAGCAAGTGTAGAGCACACCACGTGGCTAGATGCAGCAGTCATTGAATGCTCATGGAGAACTTTTTATGATGTGAGTAGAGCTTATCATAAAGTGACGAAAGCAGAATGCAGAACTGTCTGTAGAGCATGAGCTCAAGCCTTACTCCGCTGTGTTGGCATGGTCAACGTTTATTCACCAGTCAATTATCTTTCCCATTCATCTGGTATCCAGACACCCCAACCAAGGAGTCTTTGAAGGTTGTAACAGGGCAACCTGTGTCTTAGGTTTCTAAAGCATGGGACAGAGGGCTGTGCCTATTGATGATGCCCAGTGAATTCTTACTGCTTGACAAACAAATGGAGGAGGAAATCAGGATCACATTGGACCCATTAGATCACTGTCTTAAAGAGACCAGGTTCAGTTTGGGTTGCCACATTTTAAAGGGAAATGAGTATTTTTGTTCCTGGATGCTTCCTGGTTCCGTTAATGGGCCACAGGAAGGCAGAGGAGTGGCTGCAGTCAGTCCCCAAGGTGGCAGCTTGAAGTGATTACTCCTGTGGGTAGAGAACACCAGGCATTTCTGTTTCTGGGACTGATAATATTGGGTTGGATATTGATGCAATATACCATACCTTGTTGACTTTTACTCCTCTATAAAGACTGCATGGCCCAGGCAAAAGGTTTTCCATCCTGAATACTTGCTTGCTTTTCCCATCCAAGTGAAGGCACAGAACTCTCATGTTTATTCTTGGCTGGGGACCTTGTGTAGCAGGACTTTCTACCTGGAATGAGCTATAAGTGATTCTGAGGGAGTGAGGGCTCCTGACCCAGTAACCTGCCTGCTGTTGGCATGCAGTAAAGCTTCCAAAATATTGTCTCAGTACTTGCACAGGATTTCCATAGCACAGACATAACTACTGTACAATTTATTAACCTTAATTTACAGACAAGAAAACTAAGGCTCAGGGACTTAGTTGACTTTGTCAAGGTCACAAAGAAAGTAAATGTCATAGTTAGGACCATGACCTCAAATTTCTACTCCAGTTTTGCTAATGCCTGACTGCCATTTATTATGTATAATGCTTACTCTGTGTAGGCATGATGCCGATGCTTTCATATATGCTCTACCTACGTTTTTAAAGCACCCTGTCTTAGAGCACACACCACCCTCTGGATGATCTCCAACCTCATCTCAGGGCAAAGTTGACCAGGTGGCAGCTCTTGGAAGACACCACTATTTTCCTGCCCCACAGCTTTTGTGCTTGCTGTTTGCTCTACTGGGAATGCTGTCCCTTGCTCTTTGCACCGCCAGCTGCTTCTCATCCTCCGGGTTTCACCTCGAATGTCCTCTCCAACCAGGGGCCATCCCCGATCTCCCTGTCTAAGCAGAGTCTCCCTGCTAGTCTCACTCATAGCACTGTCTGCTTCCTTCTTGGCCCTTACTAGCATGTGTATTTACACTCCTTAATTGTTTAGTTGAATATAATCGGTCTGCCCCGTGGAATGAAAGGGTAGGACCAGGTCTGTTTCATGCCCTGAGAAGCCTAGACAGTGCCCTGCACATAGTAGGTCCCCAAAATGTGTGTCAAATGACATAACGGGTGCAGAATCGAGCAGATTACTACATTGCACAGCGAGCTGGTGTTACAACTCTCATGAAAACAGCTTTAATGCCGAAAGAGAGCTCTTTCTGGGAGCAGCATAGATAGAGGGCTGATGACAGGAACCAGATGGAAGCAGGTTGGCCAGCTTGGGGTTGTTGAGCTCACCCAGGCACAGCAAGAGGATGGCTTGGACTTACAGTGGTGTCTCTGGGGCTGGAGAGGTGGTTGAACCCAAAGGTGTATAGGGCTGAGACTGGCTGGGAGAAGGATGCAGGAGGAGGGAAGGATGCTCCCAGGGTCTGTCTGGGCAGCCCCCTGCCTTTGTTGATCAAGGATGTAGGGCCTGGCTGGTGACAGTGGGCTTCCGAGGGGCCTGGCATTCTGTCACATTTCCAATGCAGTAGACAGAGGGCCCAGACAACATTGTATCCTTAGCCCACCAGTTCTCCCATGCCCACCCACTCTGGCTTGGACAGTTCCTTGGCTTCCTGAACATCTATGAGCCTGACTTTCCTAAGGTTTTGTAGAATCGAGGGGGTCAGTGTTGGTGGGAGAGGGTGGGGCTTCCTAAGAGTAAAGGGCTCGGGCACCATGTGGAAAACAGTCCTGGGGACTGCAACAAAAGTTTGGAGAGCTAAGGTCCATGACTGTCCTATTTATCCACAAGCCTCCTCTGGGAATCTCTCAGTCTGTGCATGACCTGATCAGTCATCTTTCTCTTATAGATCCCATGATCCCAAAAGTGTTTAACTTCTTCCTCCAGTGGATTGGTGAGTGGACACCTACCTTCCCTGCTCTTCCCACCCCTGACCTTTGGTGCTGGCTGACCGTGATCCTCCCCTGCCCTTTCCTTCCCTGCTGTGTCCTTGCTCAGTCAGGCATCCCATCCACTGGACAACCTGGCCCTCTAGTCCCCTTAGTTAATCTGCTCAGTACTAAGACAGGGAGAACACAAGAAAGCTACTGGGTGGACAGAAAGTGGGGCTCAGATACATCATCCTTCTGGGTCTGTCAATTTCTCTCTGGACAGGCATCTATTCTACTGGGGTTTTTTTCCCTTTTATTTTTTTAATTTTTTTATTATATTATGTTAGTCACCATACAATACATCCCTAGTTTTTGATGTAAAGTTCCATGATTCATTACTTGCGTATAACACCCAGTGCACCGTGTGATACGTGCCCTCCTTAATACCCATCACCAGCCTATCCCATTCCCCCACTCCCTCCCCTCTGAAGCCCTCAGTTTGTTTCCCAGAGTCCATAGTCTCTCATGGTTCATTCCCCCTTCTGTTTACCGCCCCTTTCTTCTTCCCTTTCTTCTCCTACCGATCTTCCTATTCGTATGTTCCATAAATGAGTGAAACCATATGATAATTGTCTTTCTCTGCTTGGTTTTGTTTTTCTGGTGGAACTCCGACTAATATAAATTTTGGTACCAAGAACGATTCTAAAGGAACAGAATCTTAACAAGTTTTCTGAATTGGTTCTGGGTCTCATGAATTGGTTCTCTAATAGGATTATTTGGAAAGGGACTGATGACTCTATTCCCAATGGTAAAGAGGACACTGGTAACCCAGGGCCTGGTGTTGCAATACATAAGACATCACCATTGGATGCTGCTAATCAAATAATTGCAAAAGGCAAGGCTCTGATGACCATGTGTTTGATGCCTTAAAACATGTTAGTCAAACTAAGGAGCATAAGAAGATTGACTGGATGTCAGCGTTATACTGGAGAAAGTGGGAAAAGGAAAGAATAATGTGGAGGATTCAAATTCTCAGACCAGGGGCACCTGGGTGGCTCAGTCAGGTAGGTCTCTGCCTTAGGGTCAGGTCATGATCCCTGGGTCCTGGGATTGAGCCCCACATTGGGCTCCCTGCTCAGCGGGGAGTCTGCTTCTCCCTCTGCCCCTTCCTCCACTTGTGCATACTCTCCCTCTCTCTCTCTCTCTTTCTCTCTCTCCGTCAAATAAATAAAGTCTTTTCAAAAAAACCCCAAAACAAATTCTCAGACCAAAAAAGAAATAAATGACCTGAAAGCTTCTATGTCTGCATTGAAGATCACTCTGACCTGTAGCCACAGGCTTTATTTAGCCAGGCCTCAGATTTCTGAAACCAAACCCAGGTGTCATCCTGCCTGTGTCTGAATTATCAGCAAACTGAATTCCATATCTCGAAGGGTGTCATCTGTTACAGTGAGAACTATGAGAAATAGGAGTCTGATGATTGGAACAGGGACATATGGGAAGATCCCCATGAAGCTGGAGGCATCAAACACCTATATTCTACTGAGTCTTCTTTGCCAGTTGGGGAGTATATCCATTCCAGCTAGGCATTCCAGAACCAGAGAAATAACCTCAGGAGAGGTTTGGGTATACAGCACCAGCTAGGTGGCAATAACTTGCAGCATTGAAGGAAGGCCCTCCAGGAGGCTGTATAAGCTTTTCATCAATGTCCAATACATGGTGCGGTTTCTCGCATAGCCAGGATTCACCCATCCAGGACTCTAGGGATGGAAAGGGGAGCAGCACCACTCATTACTAACCCTAGTGTTCTGATTAGCAACATTTGGAGTACTTATCACTGCAACCTTATGCTCTGCTGTCCTAGTGGTCTTACTTCCAAAAGTAGGAGTGCCTCCACCAGGAGACACAGGAATGACTATGTGAAGATACCTCCTGGCCACTCTGGGCTCCTCATGGGTCTAACTCAGAAGCAGTTACTGTACTGGGTCGATCCTGATTTCCAAGGGGGAAATTGGCAGTTTCCTTACCAATGAAGGTGAGAAAAGATATGCTCGGAATGGAGGAAATACATGGGGCATCTCGTAGGACTACCCTGCCTTGTCATTAGAGTAAATGGAGAAATGCCACAGCCCAATTCAGGCAAGATTAGTAATGGCCCAGATCCTTCAAGAGTGAAGGTTTGGGTCATGGCACCAGGCAAAAACCCACAACTGGCTGAGGTGCTTTCAGAGGGCAAAGAAAATATGGAATGGGTGGTGGAAGAAGGGGGTTATAAATGCTAAGGATGGCTATGTCACAGGTTATAGAAATAAGGAATGTAATTATTTCTAGCATTTTCCTTATTTGTTATGAATATGATTATGCACGTGTGCACATGTGTGTCAGATTTTTTCTTCTTTTTCTTATATCCTGCACAGAAACCATAATGTGTGATACTAATAGTTAACTCTGTACCACAGCATTTAAGTCAAAGGATTTCAGGGAGGAGAGAGAATACCCTCCAAAGATTTTGCTTTGTTGTTGGGGAAAAGGATCAACACACTTTCAATCTTAAGAAGGTTAGTTGGTAGAAGTGTGACTTTACTACACGTAACTTGCAGATTAAGTATGGTTTAAGGGAATGTGTGAATGCCAAGAGGACGAAAGGAGGACTGTGATGTCTTGCTTTATGTGTCAACTTAGATTGGCTGGACTCCCGATGGTTCAATTAAACAAAAGTCTAGATGTTGCACTAAAAATTTTATGGATATGGTTAACATCTGTAATCAATCGCATTTAAGAAAAAGATGTTTCCTTGATGAACGGGGAGGCCTAATCCCCTCGTTGAATAGCCTTAAGAGCAGACTTTTAGAAGATGGAAAGATGCAGGAGAAGAGATTCTCCCTTAGAGCTTCTGTAACAACTTGGTTGCAACCCAGTTATACCCATTTAGGATTTCTGATCTCTTAAACTATAGGATCACCAATTGTGCTCTTTTAAGGAACTAAGTTTGTGTAATTTGGTAAAGCAGCAAGAGAAAACATTACAGGAACACACAAGCAGGCAGGAAGAACAACAACAGGGAGAGGGCAGACAGCCTGGGGACAGGCAGCTGATCATGATTTACATGGAGAGTCAGAGCTACAGCCAGGTGGGAGAAAGGAAACAGGCAAACATGTAGGAATCATGGCAAAGGGTGAGACAGAGAAGGGAAGACAGTCTGATGCACAAGAGGAGAGTAGGGAGGCTGGCAGGTGGGCAGAGTGAAAGCAGGAAGTGGGCAGAAGACAGCAGACAGGAGAGACTGACAGGAAGACAGGATGGCAGGCAGGAGTCCCTCAGGGCTCATCCTTGTCCCCACAAGGGTTAGAGGAGCTTCCTGAGGTGCAGGTGGATCCCATTCTTGGACTTCAACACGATTCTTGGAAAGGGAACGGGGACCCTGAAAGGATCCGGAGCCAGCTCAAAGCGGAGCAGGGTCAGGGCCACCGCCACCTTCATCTCGTTCATGGCAAACTGCTTCCCGATGCAGTTCCTGGGTCAGGGAGGGAAAAGGATATGAGGAGGAGCCTCAAACCCCCTGCCAGGATCAGCACATTCAGGGTTTTCTGCATGGGCCCAGCCCAGATCCCCTTTCCCCAGGACACACACACATCTCTAGCCTACCTAACCTTGCTTGTTTCACGCTCTCCCCTTGACCCTTGACAAAGCCTACACTCTTCCAGGATTACGTCCTACTCCTACCTCTATTCTCAGTAGGCCTGAAACCCTGTTAGAAGAAGGTCAGCACCTGGAGCCTTGGGGCCAAGTCAAGAGATCACTAAAACAGTTAATTATTAAGTTGTTTGTTCTCTGCACAAGCCTTTTCCGGTTTCACAATGTGGAGACCAGGACAGGGCACCGTAGGGGATAGGATGGGCCACACTTCAGGCCCTAACCATCTGGGGCACACAGGGATCCAGATCCTCAGAGAAAGGACAAGGCAGAGTTGGGTAAGGAAGTCAGAATGGCAACAGGGAAGCTTTCTGCAGGGGCAGAGCCTTAGTGACACTCAGTCTGCTGTGCCATCTGCCTCCAGACTGCCAGTCTGGGTCCAGACTCCTGCCTCCCCCTCGGCCCCTCAGCCAACCAGCTGCTGGAGCCTTCCAATTCTACTACAGAAATGTCCCTGCCTGCCATCCCTCAACCTCCTCACCTGGACTTTTCTGTCTTCTGCCTCCACTCCCTCCCTGAATTCCCAGCCCAGCTCAGAGCCTCCCATGCCCTCCATCACAGGTCTGACATGTCCACACGCCTCAGCTGGCATCAAAGTCCTCTCTGGCTTGTTGGCTCACTCACCTGTCACCTGTTCAGCTCCTCCTCCCAGCTCAGCTCCTGCTGAGGAGGTCCCAGAGAATGCCCACCCTCCCCCTCTGCTTGCCACATGCTCAAGGCTAAGGCAATGCCAGGCTGCCCTCCCACTTGTCCCTGCTGGCTGTGCCTCTTCATTCCTGGACCCTGACATCACCATAATATTTTACTCAAGGACATATCACTTTCCAGAACAGGAAAGTGCCAGGAACATGGAGCTTCCTACAGTGGGGTCAATTAGTGAAGGAGAGAAGAAAGGAAGAAAGAAAGAAAGAAAGAAAGAAAGAAAGAAAGAAAGAAAGAGAAAGGAAGGAAGAAAGATAGATGTGTCTTTTGAGTGGAGGCATTTATTTCTTGACTGTGAACTCCTGGAGGCAAGGGCAGTATGCCATCTCATAGCAGAGGACTTGGCACACAGAGACAGGCTTAATAGGCAGTCTTATAATTGAACATGTTTATTGAACTGAAAAAAAAAAAACCCTGAATGGAATAAAATATGCATGACCATTAGTTCTGAGCTAGGAATTGAACTGTCTACCCCTCTCCTGTCTCAACTGGCAGCCATAGGACTTGCACCAATATCTAGGAGAAAGGACTCAATCCCAGGGAGAAATAAATCCTGAAGCCAGCATCTGGAAGAATAATTTGCTTAAGGATGTTGTGTGAAAGTGGATTCAAACTTAGTTTGTGAAGGATTGACAGATTTCTGTATTTGGAAAAAAACCTATTTTTCAAGTAACTACTTACAAAGTTTACTGCGGTTACTATTTATAGGACACTTTGAGCAGCACTGGAGGATTTCAGAGCAGCCACTCTGGAGAAAAGTCATCCCACTGAACAGCCACTTCAAGTGTGCTTTACATTTTACAGACCAGGTAACGTTCAAATGCCATGTGTCATATACAGAATAGTGCGTTTTCTCTCAAAAGCAATTTAATGTCTTCATTTTTATATATTTGCCCATTTGGATGATTGGACTCTAAGTGTAATATTAAGGCATGTGGAGCCCAGATCATATGTGATGATTGGAGAACTGGGAATTTGTCAAGTGTACATAACCATTACCATGGAGTCAAAAATTCTTTTGGATAGATGAAAATATAGTGGCAACACAGATTAGTCAAGTACTTTATGAAGCCCTTAAGAGACTGTCGGAAACCTTCCTGTGTATGGCTTAAATATTTGACACATGCAGGTGGCTGAGGATGGAAACACCTGCATTGCAGTCAATGGTGCAATGTGGGGGCAGAATGGGGAGTTGAGTAGTACAGGCTGGTTGAGAATGTGTGCAAAAGAAATCTTTTGATTCCATCCTGACTTTGACATCAACAACTCTTGAAAATTACATGTGAGAAAATCTAATTCTGTGAAGTCATACTCATAAAGTGAAGAAATCACAAGAATACCCTGAGCTTTTGAGCACCCACTGACACTGAATTGTGGCTGGAGACTGGGTAAGAGCAATGGGTCAACGTCTCCATGGCATGCCGTGATTACCAACTTTCTTTGTCAGAGACACACATCTCTTTCCCAGCAAACCAACATGCCAGGGCATATTTTCAGACCCCACAGAAATGTAGGAAACCACAAACATCAGGTATGTACCCAGGAAACAGCCCCCCCCCCCCGTCCTGGTACAAGTGCCTCACCTTGGTCCTCCTGAGAAGGGCAGGAAAGCATGGCTGTGTTGTGAGGAATCTGGTGCAAACCGAGAAGGGTCAAACACCTGCAGAGGGAGCACCAGGGCCAATACAGGTGTGGTCAAGCCCCTCCTTCCAATCATCCAAGGGACAGCACACCCAAAGGTGGGAGAGGAGGAGAGGTTGGTCTGGAGAGGTCATCCCACCCGCTCCTCCCAAAGCTATCATACCTCTGGGTTTGGCCACACCTTTGGGTTGTGGTGAAGGGCATAAAAGGAGGGTGACACTAAGAATCCTGTGGGACAGAAGAGAGAAGACTGATCATACATGCCTGTGGGGCCCAGGTGCACCCACGCGCCACTTGGAAGCCACTACGAGAGCCACTTCTCATCACTGTGAATAGAATGATAGAGTTGACGGAGGTGTGGGACAGACATGGCACAGAACGTGTGCTCCTGTGTACAGATTAGTTGATTAACCATGACCAGGCTGAGAAGCAGGAAAGAACTCAACTCAAGCGACAACTCACATTTATCAAGTACCATCCATGAGCCCTTGGGGAATATGCATGAACTCCTCCATCTTCACAACATGTGAGGCTCACATCTCCATTGTTTCCATGAGGCACTTGAGCCTTGGGGAGGCTGAGCAACGTGCCTATGACCACCCAGGTAGGATGTGGCAGGGCTGGGATTCAGAGCAGGGAGGAGCCAAAAGGTGGCTGCCAGCCATGGCAGGGATCTCAGATCTGGTCATCAGCTACTCTGCCATCAACCTGAGGGCTCCCTGGAGACTGGACCATCTAAGCCATGGCAGTGAATTCTCTAACCTCTCTCGTTAGCCTAGACCTTATAAGGAAAGACCACATCTCTCCCTGCCCCATCTGATTGTCTCTCAAGCATTCATATCTCAGGAAATTAGAATATTAGGGTAAAACCCAAAGTCACATTCAGAGGCTGTCATGTGTTTATCCCTTGAGCTTTTGCTGGATTTAAGCTCTGTGCGAAGCACATCATAGACCTCATCTGAACAACAAAAGAAATGCTGATTTTCTTGAGGGGGGAAATGAGTCTCAGACATACACAAACTGCCCCAGAACATGAGGATTTCTGGCCTCCCGCGCATTCCTGCAGAGTGCCTATGGAGTGAGAGTGGCAAAGTTCACACCTTTGGGTAAGGAGCGTCCATCAGGGAAGGTGATGGGCTTGCTGAGCTCTCTGCCAACAGCTGGAACTGGTGGATAGAGTCGCAGTGCCTCCTTGATGCACATGGTGGTGTAGGGCATCTGGTCCAGGTGGTCCCTAAAACAAAGCTATCCTGAAGGGCCGGCAAGGCCCTGGTAATCAGGGAATTCTCTAGTTGAGGGGGCAGGGCCCTCCCATCTCATGAGAACTCACCAGGTGATGGAGGCGCCATCCCCCAGGAGGCTCTGGACCTCCTCCCGGCACCTTTGCTGATGCTCAGGGTGTGTGGCCAGAGCATAGAGGATCCAGGAGATGCCACTGGCTGTGGTGTCATGGCCCTCAAACATGAAGGTGTCCACTTCCGCACGGAGGTCCTTGTCAGAGAAGCTGTTCCCGTTCTCCCTCTGGGAAGACACGGAGAGAGGGCAGGGTTTGAGCTTGCCCTCTCTTCCACACTTGTGGGCAATGCCTCAGGCCTCCCACACTCACTTGGGCAAAGAGGAGGATGTCCAGGAAGTCCAAGTGCCTCTTGCTCCTGACCTTGTCCAGCTCTCCCTCCTCCTGCAGCTGAGCCTTCCTCATCTTGATCACTCGGTCTGTCCAGTACAGCATTCCCAGGCAGAGCTGAGAGCTCTGGGTGCCCAGACACAGCCACCCACCATAGCCCACTTGCTCCCTGTGCCCCAGGCAGGGTGCCAGGTGGATCAGGAGGAGTGTGGGAACAGGTGTGTTTGTTGGGGTGAGGGTCTAGTGCCAGGTGCTAGCAGGTCCTCACTCCCCTCAACAGCACAGCCCAAGGAGACTCTGCTTGATTGCTGCTGGCAGGGGCTCTCATTCAGCCCTCACCCATGTGGTGACACATGTAGGTTCCTGCATAGCACCTGGCACCATAAGACCTGCACCAGGAAGTACCCGAGATGGGTGTGTCCCAAGTCCTGGAGGGACAGGACCTGCCTGAAGGGTTAGGGCCGATCCCTTTGGGATGTTCCTGATGAAGGAGGGGAGCTGCCCAGAGAGCAGAGTCCAACCTGTGTGTTGATGGGCAAGCTGGCAGGCCCGGTGGTTCAAGCGGCCTTCAGGGGTCAGCCTGTAGATGATGTCTTTCTGGTAGAAAACATTCCTCATCCGGGAAAACACCAGGTTGTTCAGGTCCCGAGTGGCCTGAAGGTAGGACTGGGAGTTCCTGAAGGGGGAGGATGCAGAAGGGACTGGATGGAGGGAGATATCCGACCTGGAGTGGAGTGGGTCTATGGGTGGAGGGTTCCTCAATCAATGTGACAGACAACACCAGGCATTTGTCATGTCATTCTTACTTCCTTGAGACCCCCAGCCCTTTATGAGGGACATGGGCAGCCAGCATCTCCCTGTGGCTGGGATCAGGTATCTGTCTAATGAAGGTTGGGTGTGGGCTGAATTTGGCTGTGGCCTAGGGCTCTCTGCAGAATGTGGCTCTTTGGGCTGGTAAACATCCAAGCTGCCCTAATTGCCTCTCGGATAAGTCCGCACTAGTCGGTAGAAACAGGACCCTGCTGCAGCTGAGGATTTCACTGACCTGTCTGCCTGGTGGTTGCCCTGGTAGCTGAAGGCACACTTCATAATGGTGTCCAACGTCATCAAGGAGATATGTCCAAAGATCTCCAGAGATGAGTTCTGGCTGAGGAGCTCTTCCCATTTGTCCTGTGGTAGAGGGACACATTACATCGGTCTTTCTCTACTCCTCCAGAAGGCCCATGCTGACAAGGCTAGACTCTCTCTCTGCCGCTTCCAAATATTCTGATGAGATGCCCTCACTCTCTAAAGCAGTTGTGTTTCATCAGTTTAGGACCATATAGCCAAATGTTTGTAATATGGTGTGTGTTTTCTCAGTGTATACTCTGATAACGTTATTATTTAATTGTTATTTAACTAACCATGATCTCTTAGAGTGTGACTGAGGAATAAATGTGGTGATAACCACCTTTTAGCAGACCAGAAAACATTGTGTGTCAGGGGATTAAGGGGCTCTTTTCTGTCCTCGGGTTGATCTACACATGAGAAACGGGTGAAGTTCCAATTTAGGGAGCAAGAGTCAAGGCAAAGGAAAGGTCAAGGGGCCAGTACTGGGGTTTCTAAAGAAGGGATATCAGGTACTTTCAGCTCCTCTTGTTCAACAAATGTCAGCTGACACAGTGAGTGAGAAATAGGGTCATGCTCAGAGGTGATGCTATGGAAGGACCCCGCCCTGGAGGTGGAGACCTGGTCTCCATTTCACTCCATGGAGTGGCTAAAATCCAACAGAAGCCTTCAGCCCCAGGCCAGAGCCCACCTGAGTGACATCCTGGGATGTACACCCTGCCACTGAAGCTGCTACAGACCAGGCCAGCCAGGGGCACTTTGTCCTGTTGTCCAGGGGCATTGACTACTCTCCCTGTCCAAGCCAAAAACATAGACGTGGGAGGAGAAAGGACCCTTTATCCACCATGACTGTGTCTTCTGTGGGCAATGAGCAAAGAATGGATGAAAGCAGGTGCCTGGGTGCTTTCGTGTTCCATCCATCCTCAGGGAGCCCTGTCTCATAGTATGGTATAAGTGGGTGATTCCAGGGGCCGTGTCTAATGGATGTCTGAGGGACACAGCTGTCTGAGTGTGGACTTTGTGAATTGTGCTGTGGGTGTGAGTGTGCAGGTGAGCAGGGCTTGAACTTACCAGCATCACTTGGACAGAGTCGGCCATGAGCCCCACGTAGGGTTTCAAGATGTCATAGTGGAAGGCTGGGGTCAGCATCCGCCGGTGTTGGAACCATGTTTGCCCATTCAACAGGAGCAAACCATACCCTGGACCACAATGGGTGTGTGTGGGGGGGAAGGAACCTTCCAAGAGTTATATGGGGACAACTGGGGAAGAACCCAGGGTGTCAGAAGAAGGGCATCCTGGGCAAGGCAGGAAAGGGCAGTGTATGTCAGGAAGGGGACTTCTGAATGCCTGTTGCACAGCTGTGAGATTGAGGTTGAAACAGAGCAGGGTTGGGTAAATGGAGGACTTCATTGAAAAGTTAGTCTGAGATCATTACCGAGGACTGAGATGTGATGACGGAGAAGGTGAGGGGCAGGAGGGCTCCCTACCATTAAGAAAGTGTGAGGTTTTTATCTGAGGAAGAGAGAGGAGGCTCGATTTAGAGCTGAGTGGACTGACCATGGTCCTGGTCACCTCTTATTTAATCTGGGCCAAATGGATATTTGTTGGCAAGCCTAAGCAGAAGGTGGACCGAAGTCCTAGTTAAATATACTTACCTATCCAGGGAGCCATGAATCTGTAGGAACCCTCAGACTTTGGGTCTGAAAGTAAGAAGGGCCTTACAGGTTAACTGGAGGCGACCAACGAAGGCAGGCTGCCCCCCAGAGGTAGCTGTGGTGCAGACCATTGTCTCTCACCCCTTCCTGATGATTGTCAGCTGGCAGTTTGTGTCAAGCCACCTTCCACTCCCTTCCAACCTGGTCTCTGTTTCTTTCCGGATAGACACTGTAGGCTCGGGGAGGCAGATGCCAAGTCCCACAGCAGAGCCCCACTGGATCGGGTAAGTAGATCCATAAGAAACAAAGGCTCTGTTTTAGTGCCAATGAAAAGACTGAATCTCTGGTGTTTTTATAAATTGTGGTGGCTCAGGCATCCCATTACCCAGCACAGACAACACTTAGAAGTGCCTAATCAAAGTCATCTTGTATAGGAAACTGTCTTCCAGACCAGGAATCCTCTCAATTTGGTTTAGAAGGGAAGGAAAGAAGACAGGCAGCAGAGAAGGAAGAGGAGAAGAACAGAAAAAAAGAAAAAGAAGAAGAAGAAGAAGAAGAGCAGAACACAACAGAAAAGAAATAAAAGAAATAAAGCAGCCCAACAGGGCTGTTTCAACATTCAGTTTAGATAACAATCTGGCCTTCTGCTGGCTTGTGGACTGGGAGGGTGGTAGGTAGAGGGTCAGGGATCAATGGCTGAGCCTCCAGTGTCTTGTGCTACTTCACAGATCCCTGGGCATGTATCCAAGAGGGAAGAGCTGCTTGAACAAGTATGAGGGTGTCCTCTCACCAGACCGCCCCAGGATCAGTTTCATGTAGTCAGGGTCATAGATCATGAGCTCCACCTCTGTGCCCCATAGCCAACGAGGACAGGCACATGGGAAATTCTCTACCCATTTCAGTAGCAGTTGCAGTTCCTCTTCTTTTTGCAACTGTCACCAAAAGAAAGAGAAAACAATAAGCCCTTTCTTCTGGTTCCAGGGCTACGGCTGGGGTAAGGGCAGGATGGGCATAGGGAGAGAGATCTGGATGTATCAGCACAACTAAGTGTTCAGAGCTGTTTCTTATGACCTTGGCTCTGATCCAGACTTTCCTGGTTGTCCAAGGTTTGTCCTAGGCTAGTTTCTGTCCCATTGTCGAGTCGAGTTAGTGGCCGTCACAACCAACAGCCTACAGAAGCTTGTCAGGAATTAACTCCATGGTGTAAAAAGTACTGGAAGTCATTAGTACAACATTTGCATGAAACACGTATGACAACTTTTATCACATGGTAAGCAATTTTGCCATATAATTTTATTTGGGGCATTAAATGGATTATATTTTTTAATTTAAGTTTGCATATTAATTTTATTTTCCTGACAGACAGATTAAGAGGCCATGACAGTAGAGGATAATTAAAGTGTGATGGAGGGAAGCCCAAGTTTCTGGGGAAGATTCGGGTACTTCGAATTGACCATTAGAATCCCTTCCTCATGCATTTGCTCATTCATCAAATCATCACTTACCACAACGATATTGGGTTACGTGGGTCATTGGACTACAACTGCCCAGTTGACTCCGACCACTTGTTGAATTCATAAACCCTTGATGAGCCCGTCTACATGTGGGCTTTCCCTTTGCCCTGGGCAGCCCTCATACCCAGCCAGTGCTGGCACCCAGGTAGTGTTGGTTGGGTGGTTGCTGCCTTCCCCAGCCCACTCTTCCCTTCCACTCCCCAGTGCAGCCCCTTCTTACCTCCTGCTTGTGTCCAAAGAGCCAGTGGGAGGGAGGGGATGGGAACTCCTGGACTGCTTTGAGCAGCCTCTGCCTGCGCAGGTAGAGCTGTGCTGCCTTGAGCAGCAGCAGAGCCAGCCCTAGCAGGGAGGCCACTTGCAGGAGCCCAGAGACACTGCCCAGGGGTCCGGTGATACTCAGCACAGAGACACTCATGGTGAAGGGGCTGCAGGATCGCTGACTCTTCGTGACTGTCCCTGACTGTTGCTGACCTCCCCTGAACATCCCAGCCCAGTCAGTCAGGGGAGGATTGTCCTGCCCACCTGGAGGGAGGGTGAAGGGTGAGGGCAGAGTTTGGACGGGATTTCTAGAGTTCATTAACTGTGAGGATCCACCTTGGGAAACTGTGGGTTGGAAGCTTTCTCAGTCGACAGTGATAATGGCCGGGCACATTCCCACTTGCTCTTCTCCCTGTTATTCATCAAATATTTCAGGAGCACCTACTCTGTGCCAGGCGGTGTGCTATGTGCCAGGACACAGCTGCCAGTAAAACAGACATGAATCCTGACTGCAAAAACTTCACCGTCTAGGTTACCAAATGTTCAGGAGGTGTGCTTGGTTTGATTATTATCCTATTTCTCAGAGGAAAACACTTACAGGGAGGTAAAGTGATGTGGCCAGAGGAAAACCACCATTGAGAGTGCCAGCTGGGATTAGAATCAGGGGTCTCCAAACTGTCTGCCTCAGGTGCCTCTGCATCGTTCCCCACGCTTGTCCCAGTCCACCATTCAGCGATGTCCTGGGCTGACTATGCCAGCAGGCAGAGCACTGGCCTCACACTCAGGAGGCCCAGTCCAGGGCTGGCTCATGACATATGAAGCCAGCCAATCATACACCCTTCACCTCAGTTTCTCCTTCTGTAAGAGGAGTAATTGACCCTTTCCCAATGTCCTTCCAGAAATGCTCATTCAGTCAGTCACTCATGCACTCAGCAAATGTTTCCTGAGCTCACAGGCTGGGAGGTAAATGTAGAAAACTAAAGCAGTACAGGAAAACGTGGTAAGCCCTGTACTGAAAGAATGAATAGTGGGCTGGGCCCACCCAGGAAGGAGATAACTAAAAACAAGAGTGGGACCCTGAAGGGTGAATAGGAGTTCACCACGTGAAGAGTGCTAGGGAGAGGGATGGGCACTAAAGACTCATGGAGATCATATGAAAGCATACCTTAGGGGGACAAGTTATTCTCTCAACCTCACTTTGCTCCTGATTCTCTTCCCCCAAATCGACTCCACGCCCATATTTCAGGAAGGAAAGTAAGATGTTTTCGTGAGGAGTTCTTGGGAAGGCAGCCTTTTCTCCTGCCCTGTTCCTCACCATCTACCTTGTTATTCCTATGTCCTCCTCCTGTGGCTGACCTTGTGACAGGAGATTACACAACCCATGGGGCCACAGGTCTCTCCTTTTCCCCCTACATCCTGGGCTCTTGTCCAAACCCAGTGGTGTAACTATGTTACCCAAGCCTCTAAACTTTCGTCCACTTCTTTGGTTACTTTCCTCCGCTCACTGGCCCAGGCCCAGCGACTCTGTAGCCTGACTCCTTCCCTTACTTGGCCCAGCAACAGCCTTTCACCTAGCACATGAGGGGCAGTTGTAGAGAGAGCTTGGAAGTGGGACAGCTTGGGTTGCAATTCTGGATGTGACTCCATGTTTGCCTCCTTGACTCCTCAGTTTTGTCTAAAAAATTGGGTGCATAATGCTTGGAAATAGCTACCATTTAGTGAGTGCTTACTATATTCTAGACCCTGAGCAAAAAATTTTATGTGTGTTCTCCAAACACAATCCTAAAAAAAAAATTAAAAAAAAAATCTCAAGTCTCAGCATGGGGAGGCTCTCCTGTGGGGGTAGGGAGCAGGTCTGGGCTGTGCCGGGTCCTTTAACATTTGGAGGTTTGAATCCCAGCCACGTGCCAGAGATAAAAGAGAATATTGTGGCAAGTGGGTGTATCATCGGCCTGGGCACAGACAGGGTGAAGGCAGGGATCTGATGGAAGCTTGGGACACAGGACAGGAGATTATTCACTTTTCTCTGAGGGCTTCGGGAATAGCGACAGGTGCGAAATCCCTTTCCACGGACAAGAGAGTGTGGTGGCATCAATATCACCCCCACCCCCAGCCAACCAACATGGTCAGACATCAGAGAAAAAGTGCCTCCCATGGAGGTGGGAGCTGCTTACACCAAACCTGCCACCCTGCACCTTTTACGGGCATCTTTACTAGGGCAAGTCTGACTGTGAGCCAGCACAGTGGGTCTCTCCCTTAGAAGATCAACACAGGCCCCTGATGTACCAAGGTCACTGACCACAGAATGCACCAAAGCATCAGCTTCAGTGCTGGTGGAAATAGGACCAGGTTTTCTTTCTTTCCATTTTTTTCATTTTCCCTTTTGGTCTTTTTTTTCCCCTTTCAAATCAGACTTACAGTGTTTTGTTTGTTTGTTTTGTTTCCTTTTCTCTTTTTTGCGATCAGGTTTCTTTTATTCTTTTTCTTTTTCCTTTCTTTTTCTTTCAAAACAGACCTATAGTTTTTTGTTTTTATTCCTTTTCCTTTTCTCTCTCTCTCTTTTCTTTCTTTCTTTCTTTCTTTCTTTCTTTCTTTCTTTCTTTCTTTCTTTCTTTCTTTCTGATTAGGTTTTGTTTTTGTATTTGTCCTTTCTTTTTTTCCAGGCTTATATTAACAAACAAATCAAAGTGCACCTAGTTAAAGTCCCAAGCACTCCCCACTGCAAGCAAGGTGCAACTCTGCAGAGGACTGACCTGTGGGAAAGAGCAGCCAAAATGCAACAGCAGAGTGCACACAGCTTACACCAGAAGCACTTCCTGAAGAGCCAGGCCCTGGACAGTGCATGACCCCTTCTTAATATAGCATTACTCTCAGGAACAGGAAACATACAAAATGACAAGGCAGAGGAATTCTCTCCAGAAGAAAGGTCAGAAGAAATCACAGCCAGAGATTTTCTCAAAATAGACATAAGCAATATCTCTGAATAAGAAGTTAGAACAAGTGTCATAGGAATACTAGCCGGGCTTGAAAGAAGCATAGAAGACACCAGAGGAACCTTTGCTACAGAGATAGAACACCAAAACCTAGTCAGGCTGAAATTTAAAAATGCCATAAGTGAGATGCAAAACGAACTGTATGTAATCACAACAAAGACCGAAGAAGCAGAGGAATGAATAGGTGAGATAGAAGGTAAAATTATGGAAAATAATGAAGCTGGAAAGAAGAGGGAAAGAAGACTATTAGATCATGAAGGTAGACTTACGGAACTTGGCAGTTTCACAAAGCACAATTATATCCATATCATAGGAATCCCAGAAGAGAGGAGCAGGAAAAGGGGCAGAAGGTGAATTTGAACAAATTATACCTGAGAACTTCCCTAATCTGGGGAAAGAAACACATTTTCAAGTACAGGAAGCACAGAGAACTACCTTCAAAATCAATAAAAACAGGTCAACACCAAGACATATCGGTGCGAAACTTGAAAATACAAGATAAAGAGAGAATTCTGAAAGCAGCTAGGGACAAAAGGTACTTAACCTACAAGGGTAGACATATAAGGTTAGCGGCAGACTTGTCCACAGAAATCTGGCAGGCTGGAAGAGAGAGGCATGATACAGTCAATGTGCCAAAGGGAAAAATAGGCAACCAAGAATACTTTATCCAGCAAGGCTGTCATTCAGAATAGAGGAGAGATAAAGAGTTTCCAAGACAATCAAAAACAAAAGGAGTTCATGAACACTAAACCAGCCCTGTGAGACATAGGAAGGAGGATCCTTCAAGCAGGTAGAGAGACCAAAACCACCACCACCACCACCACCACCACCACCACCACCACCACCACCACCTAGAAAGGAGCAGAGGCAATCTACAGGAACAATTACTTTACATGTAATACAATGGCACTAAATTCATACTTATCAATAATTACTCTGAATGTAAATGGATGAAATGTTTCAATCAAAAGACATAAAGTATCAGATTGGATTTTTAAAAAAAAAAGACCCATTCATATGCTGCTTACAAGAGAATAATTTTAGACCCAAAGACACCTCCATTTTGAAAGTTCGGGGATGAAGAACCACATATCATTCTAATGGACATCAAAAGAAAGCTGGAGTAGTCATATCAGATAAACTAGATTGTATTTTATTTTTATTTATTTTATTTTTTATTATGTTTAATTAGCCAATATATAGTACATCTCATTAGTTTTTGATGTAGTGTTCAACGATTCATTAGTTGCGTAAAATACCCAGTGCTCATCACTACACTGCCCTCCTTAATATTAATCACCTGATTACCCCATCCCCCCACCCCCCTCCCTTCTGTAACCCTCAGTTTTTTTCCCGGAGTCCAGAGTCTTTCATGGTTTTTCTCCCTCTCTGATTTCTTCCCATTCAGTTTTCCCTCCTTCCCCTGTGGTACTCTGTGCTATTCCTTAATTTCCACATATGAGTGAAACCATGTGATAATTGTCTTTCTCTGTTTAACTTATTTCACTTAGTATAATCCCCTCCAGATCCAACCATGTTGATGCAAATAGTGGGTATTCATCCTTTCTGATGGCTGATTTATATTCCATTGTATATATGAACCACATCTTTTTTTATCCATTCACCTGTTGATTGACATCTCAGCTCTTTCCACAGTTTGGCTATTGTGGACATTGCTGTTATGAACATTGGGGTGCATGTGCCCCTTCTTTTCACTACATCTGTATATTTGGGCTAAATACCTAGTAGTGCAATTATTGGGTCATAGGGTAGCTCTATTTTTAACGTCTTGAGGACCTCCATACTGTTTCCCAGAGTGGCTATACCAGCTTGCATTCCCACCAATAGTGTAAGAGGGTTCCCTGTTCTCCACATCTTCACCAACATTTGTTGTTTCCTGTCTTATTAATTTTTGCCATTCTAACTGGTGTAAGGTGGTATCTCATTGTGGTTTTGATTTGTATTTTCCCGGGTGGCTAGTGATATTGAACATTTTTTCATGTATCTGTTTGCCATTTGGATGTCGTCTTTGGAGAAATGTCTGCTCATGTCTTCTTCCCATTTCTTGACTGAATTTCTTGTTTTTTGGGGTGTTGAGTTATAAGTTCTTTATAGGTCTTGGATATCAGTCCTTTATCTGTTGTGTCATTTGCAAATGTCTTCTCCCATTCCGTGGGTTGCCTCTTAATTTTGTTGACTGTTTCCTTTGCTGTGTAAAAGCTTTTTATCCTGATGAAGTCCCAAAAGTTCATTTTTCCTTTTGTTTCCCTTGCCTTCAGAGACATGTCTTGAAAGAAATAGCTGTAGCCAATGTCAACAAGGTTACTATGTTCTCCTCCAGGATTTTGATGGATTTCTGTCTCACATTTAGGTCTTTCACCCATTTTGAGTTTATCTTTGTGTATGTTGTAAGAGAATGGTCCAGTTTCATTCTTCTGTATGTGGCTGTCCAATTTTCCTATCACCATTTATTGAAGAGACTGTCTTTTTTCCATTGGATATTCTTTCCTGATTTGTCGAAGATCAATTGACCATAGAGTTGAGGGTCAATTTCTGGGGTCTCTATTCTGTTCCATTGATCTATGTGGTTTTTTGTGTGTGTGCCAATACCATGCTGTCTTGATGATCACAGCTTTGTAATATAGCTTGAAGTCAGGCATTGTGATGCCCCCAGCTTTGGTTTTCTTTTTCAACAAATCCCTAGTGATTCGGGGTCTTTTCTGGTTCCATACAAATTTTAGAAATGTTTGCTCCAGCTCTGTGAAAAATACTGGTAGTATTTTGATAGGGATTGCCTTGAAAGTGTAGATTGCTGTGGGCAACATAGACATCTTCACAATGTTTATTCTTCCAATCCATGAGCATGGAATGTTTTTCCATCTCTTTGTGTTTTCCTCAACTTCTTTCATAAGTGTTCTGTAGTTTCTAGAGTATGGATCCTCTACCTCTTTGGTTAGGTTTATTCCTAGGTATCTTATGGTTTTTAGTGCTGTTGTAAATGGAATTGATTCCTTGATTTCTATTTCTTCAGTCACATTGTTAGTGTATAGAAATGCAGCTGATTTCTATGCATTGCTTTTGAATCCTGCCACATTGCTCAATTGCTGTATGAGTTCTAGTAATTTGGGGGTGGAGTCATTTGGGTTTTCCACATAAAGTATCAAGTCATCTGCAAAGAGAGAGCTAGATTTCTTCTTTGCCAATTTGAATGTATTTTATTTCTTTTTGTTTTCTAATTGCTGAGGCTAGGACTTCTAGTACTATGTTGAGCAAATGTGGTGAGAGTGGGCATCCCCGTCATGTTCCTGACCTTAAAGGAAAAGCCCTCAGTTTTTCCCCATTGAGAATGATATTCTCTGCGGGCTTTTCATAGATTACTTTTACGATATTGAGGTATGTTCTCTCTATCCCTATATTTTGAAGAGTTTTAATCAGGAAAGGATGCCGTATTTTTTTCAAATGCTTTTTCTGCATCAATTGAGAGGATCATATGGTTCTTGTCTCTTCTTTTGTTAATGTGATCTATCATGTTGATTGATGTGCGAATGTCGAACCACTTTTGCATCCCAGGAATGAACCCCACCTGTTTGTGGTGAATAATCCTTTTAATGTGCTGTTGGATGCTATTGGCTAGGATCTTGTTGAGTATCTTAGCATCCATGTTTATTGGGTATTGGTCTGTAATTCCCCTTTTTGATGGGGTCTTTGTCTGGTTTTGGGATCAGGGTAATGCTGGCCTCATAGAATGAGTTTGGAAGTTTTCCTTCCATTTCTATTTTTTGGAACAGCTTCAGTGGACTACACATGATTTCTTCATTAAATGTTTGGTAGAATATCCCTGGCCCTGGACTCTCGTTTCTTGGGAAACAAGAGTTTTTGATTGCTATTTCAATTTCCTTGCTGGTTATTAGTCTGTTCAGATTATCTATTTCTTCATGTTTCAGTCTTGGTAGTTTATAAGCAACCAGGAATGCATCCACTTCTTCCAGATTGCCTAGTTTGTTGGCATATAGCTGCTGGTAGTAAGTTCTAATAATTGTCTCTATTTCTTTGGTATTGGTCGTGATTTCTCCTCTTTCTTTCATGATTTTATTAATTTGGGTCCTTTCTCTTTTCTTTTGGATAAGTCTGGCCAGAGATTTATTGATCTTATTAATTCTTTCAAAGAACCCATTTCTAGTTTCATTGATCTGTTCTACTGTTGTTCTAGTTTCTATTTCATTGATTTCTGTTCCAATCTTCATTATTTCTCTTCTCCTGCTTGGTATAGGCTTTATTTGCTGTTCCTTATCCAAATCCTTTAGGTATAAGGTTAGCTTGTGCATTTGGGATTTTTCTAATTCTTTGAGAGAGGCTTGGATGGCTCTGTACTTCCAAGGACCACCTTTGCAGTATACCATAGGTTTTGAACTGATGTGCATTTGTTTTCATTGATTTGCATGAATTGTTTAAGTTCCTCTGTAATTTCCTGGTTGACCCATTCATTCTTTAGCAGGATGCTTTTTTACCTCCAAGTGTTTGCATTCCTTCCAAATTTTCCCTTGTGGTTGAGTTCCAGTTTCAAAGCATTGTGTTCTGAAAATATGCAGGGAATAATCTCTATCTTTTGGTATCATTTGAGACCTGATTTGTTATCCAGTATGTGATCTATTCTGGAGACACTTCTGTGTGCACTCAAGAAGAATGAGTATTCTGTTGTATTAGGATGGAATGTTCTATATATATCCATGAAGTCCATCTGATCCAGTGTATCCGTCCAAGCTCTTGTTTCTTTTTTGATCTTCTGCTTAGATGATCTATTTCTGTGAGTGAAGTGAGGTCTCCGACTATTAATGTATTATTATCAATATGACTCTTTATTTTGGTTATTAGTTGGTTTATGTAGTTGGCGGCTCCCATGTTGGGAGCACGGATATTTACAACTGTTGGATTTTGTTGTTGGATAGACCCTTTAAGTTTGATATAGTGTCCCCTACATCTCTTACTATAGTCTTTGGTTTATTTTTTTATGATAATTTTTTATTATGTTCTGTTAGTCACCATACAGTACATCCTTAGTTTTTGATGTAGTGTTCCATGATTCATTATTTGAGTATAACACTCAGTGCTCCATGCAATATGTGCCCTCCTTAATACCCATCACTGGCCTATATTTGGTGAAAAATTTAATTTGTCTGACATGAGACTTGCTATCCCAGCTTTCTTTTGAGGTCTGTCAGCATGGTAAATTATCCTCCATCCCCTCACTTTTAATCTGGAGGTGACTTTAGGTTCAAAATGAGTCTCTTGTAGACAGTTTATGGATGGTTCTTGCTTTTTTTATCCAATCCGAAACCCTGTGTCTTTTGATGGGGGCATTCAGCTGTTCACATTGAGAGTAACTATTGAAAGATATCCATTTAGTGCCATTGTATTGCCTGTAAAGTCCCTGTTTCTATGGATTGTCTCTGTTAATTTCTGGTCTATATTACTCTTGGGGTCTTTCTTCTTTTATAGAATCCCCCTTAATATTTCTTGCAGGGCTGTCTTGGTGGTCACATATTCTTTCAGTTTCTGCTGGTCCTGGAAGCTCTTTATCTCTCCATCTGTTCTGAATGACAGCCTTGCTAGATAAAGTATTCTTGGCTACATGTTCTTCTCATTTAGTACCCTGAATATGTCTTGTCAGCCCTTTCTGGCTTGCCAGGTCTCTGTGGATAGGTCTGATGTTATTCTGATGTTCCTCCCTCCATATGTAAGAAATCTCTTCCCCCTAGCTGCTCTCAGGATAGCTTCCTTGGCTCTAAGATTTGCAAGCTTCACTATTATATGTCAGCGTGTTGATCTATTTTTATTGATTTTGGGAGGGGGTCTTCTCTGCCTCTTAGACACTAATGCTTGTTTCCTTCCCCAGATTAGGGAAGTTCTCAACTATGATTAGTTCAAATATACCTTCTAGTCCTCTCTGTCTCTCTACCCACTCAGGGATCCCAATAATTCTGACATTGGAACGTTTCATGGTGTCACTGATCTCTCTAAGTCTATTTTCATGGGCTACTAGCTGCCTATCTCTACTTTGCTCAGCTTCCTTCTTTTCTATCAGCTTATCTTCTAGATCACTGATTCATTCTTCTGCCTCATTTACCCTGGCTGTTAGAGTATCCAGTTTAGACTGAATCTCATTCATAGCATTTTAAAATTTGGCCTGATTAGATCTCATTTCTGCCCTTAGAGATTCTAAATTGTCACTAATGTTTTTTTTCAAGCCTAGCTATTGACTTCATGATTGGTATCCTGAAGTCTATCTCTGACATGTTGCTTATATCCATATCCATCAGTTCAGTGACAGAGGACATTGTCTCCAGTTCTTTTCTTTGTTGGGAGTTCTTTCTCCTAGTCATTCTGTTGAGGGATGGTTGAGCAAATGGACAGAGTCCAAAATATCAACCACAACTCAAGCAAAATGCACCTTAGAAAAAATCCGAAGGGGTTGAAAGCTACCACAGATACGCCACCAAAGCTAAGATGATCTAAAACAATAAAAAAGAAAGAAAAAGAGGGGGGCAGAGAGAGAGAGATTATAATCTCTCAGGGTGGACAAAGCAGGGTGACCTGCCTGTTCCTGATAGATTTTTGGTCTCTGTGTAAGAAGACACTATATTCCAAAATTGCAAAGAAATCAGAATATATATATATATATATATATCAAGACAAAATTGAATAGAGTGAAAAATGGGCTAGTATGGGGCATAAATCCATAAAACATATATGTGGGGGGGAAAAGTTAAGAAGCGATTTAAAAATGTACGTTGGGAGATAAGAATCTATTTGAAACAGTGTAAAAAAAGAAAGCAAGAAAAGAAAAAAGAAAGATTAGGAAAAGAAACTAAAAAAGAAATGTAAAATTTTAGCCTGAAGTATAAACAACTCATGAGGGAACACCTGGAGCTCCCTATATTATTTTCCCCTGGCACTGGAGTTTTACAGTCCTGTGGAAAATAAGCTTATCATTCACCTATTCTTCCAGTCTGTCTTCTGGGGGAGGGGCCTGCTCCTTGGCTTCTCAGGTGTCTTTCACCAGGTGGAATTGCCCCACCCCTTGTCAGGGGTATAGGCTTAATGTGAGCTGGTTGGCTGTGCAGCTTTTGTTCCCTGACATCATTCCACTTCTCTTTAGAAGGTCAGAACAAATATGGCCCTGTGGAAATCTCTGGCCCAGAGCCGCAATGTCTTGCCCCCCCACCTCAACAAATCCTCCAGGTCAAATCATCTCTACCTCTGTGCATAGCAAACTCCACAGTCTCACGCAATCCATACCCACTGGACCTCTCCCAGGGGAGTCATGGGGACCTGAGAGCGTCTTTGTGCTTTGTGACTCTGCAACTGCTAGAGGCTGTGGTCTCATGCATGCACCCTCTTCCCAACTTCCTGGTCATGCTGGGTGTTGCTCCAGTGTCTTTTTGTGGGCTACACCGCCCCGAGAGCTGTCCCTGTTATGGGCATAAGCCATTTTATATCTCCTCTAGGATGTTAAACAGCCTGTACCATCTAGTCCTTTTCAGGGAGGCCAGACAGATGGTAGTCTCCTTACCAGCTCAGCTCACTGTTTATGGTGACCAGAGCTGAGAGTCCCTTCTGGGCTTGCTGACCATAACCACTCTCCCCACTCCACTGGTTGGGCACTCTATTGGTTCATGCTCCCCCTTTGTTTCTGAGTCTCCTGGAATTCTGAGACCAAAATGATCCAACTAGAATTCTGCCCTATTCATCCCCTAAGCCCTATTCAGAAGGGAGTGCCTCTCACTACAGTAGACTTCCAAGGGTCCCGATTTTTTGCTCCGGTGTTATATCACTTTCCAGTGGCTGACTTATGAAGGTTCCCTCCCTTCTCTGTTTATCTTCGGATATTTCCCCTGAAGATTCAAGGTTCCACACCTCCTCCTTGCAAAAAGTAGTCATTTTCCTGCTTGTGGAGATCCAGATAAATCTTCTTACATCTCAGGTTGAATTCATGTGTGTTCAGAATGGTTTGATAGATATCCAGCAAAATTTGAGGTACCAGATGAAACAAGGTCCCCTACTCTGCCGCCATCTTGCCCCCCCCCAGACAAACTAGATTTTAAACCAAAGAGGGTTATAAGAGATGAACAAGGGCACTATATGATAATAAATGGTTCTTTCCAACAAGAAGATCTAACGATTGTAAATATTTGTGCCCCCAACTTGGGAGCAGCCAAATATATAAATCAATTAATAACAAGCTTAAAGAAACCCATTGATTATAATACAATAAGAGTAGGGGACTTTAACACCCCATTCACAGCAATAGACAGATCATCTAAGCAGAAAATCAACAAGGAAACAAGGGCTTTGAATGACACATGGGGCCAGATGGACTTCATATTTATATTCAGAGCTTTTCATCCTAAAGCAGCGGAATACACATTCTTTTCAAGAGCACATGGAACATTCTCCAGAACAGATGACATACTGGGTCACAAATCAGGCCTCAACCAGTACAAAAAGAGTGAGATCATACCATGGATATTTTCAGACCACAATGCTATGAAACTTGAAGTCAACCACAAGAAAAAATTTGGAAGGCCCACAAATACATGGAGTTTAAGAACAGCCTACTTACGAATGAATGGGCTAACCAGGAAATTAAAGAAGAAATTAAAAATTTCCATGGAAGCAAATGAAAATGAAAACACGACAGTCCAAAACTTTGGGATGCAGCAAAGGCGGTCTTAAGAGGGATGTATATAGCAATACAGGCCTTCCTCGAGAAGCAAGGAAAGTCTCAAATACACAACCTAACCTTACATCTAATGGAGTTGGGGGGGAAACAGCAAATAAAGCCTAAAACCAGCAGAAGAAGGGAAATAATAAAGATTAGATCAGAAATAAATGATATAGAAATAAAAAAACACACAATTGAACAAATCAACAAAACGAGGATCTGGTTCTTTGAAAGAATTAAGAAAATTGATAATCTCCTGCTCAGACATATCAAAAAGAAAAGGACCCAAATAAATAAAATCACAAATGGAAGAGGAGTGATCACAACCAACACCACAGACATACAAACAATGATAAGAGATGATTATGAGTGACCATATGCCAACAAATTGGGCAATCTCGAAGAAATGGATACATTCCTAGAAACATATAAACTACCAAAACTGAAACAGGAAGAAATAGAAAGTTTGAACAGACCCATAACCAGTGAAGAAATTGAATCAGTAATCAAAATCTTCCAACAAACAAGAGCCCAGGGCCAGATAGCTTCCCAGGGGAATTCTACCAACATTTAAAGAAGAGTTAAAGCCTATCTTTCTGAAACTCTTCCAAAAACTAGACACGGAAGGAAGACTTCCAAACTCATTCTATGAGGCAAGAATTACCTTGATTCCAAAATCAGACAAAGACCCCACTAAAAAGGAAGATTACTGACCAATATCCTTGACAAACATGGATACGAAATTTCTCAACAAGTTACTAGCAAATTGAATTCAATAGTCCAGCTCTGCCCAACTCTTCCTCTCTCTGGATCACTCTGACACCCACTGGTCTGTCAGCCTTCCAGACAACCACTTGGGACTGCCATCTCTCCCTGAGCAGGTCTGGCCAGGCCCAGCTGAGACTCTTGTAGAGGAGATGGTACCCATGGTGGCAGTGGCAGTAACCCTGTAGGCTGATACTCAATGTCCATTGGCCTTCAGGCTGTGGCCACTCATGCAGGCAGTGCTCCACTACAGCTGTTCTCACCTGTCTCCTCCTGGGAACTGGGGCCACAAAAAATATCCCCAAAGTGAGATACCAGGACAGACATTGGACAGAAAATAAAGTGTCAGCACAGGCAATCAATCATCAGGTGCTGTGGGCTCTGCTGGCCTGTGGTCTCCCTGAGACAGGAGGGAGGTTCAATATTATTTTGAAATTATTATCATTCCAGATGAGAGTCTAGCTTGGCAGAGCCTATTTTGCCTTATAGGTATATTACTTATGTGATGCTCAAAAATTACTAATTTTGAATTGCACCCAATGAAGCAAATGTGAGGGATGGCTGAATGCGTTTAACTGACTTTTGAGAATTGTGATCTATTTAACTTGATATTATGCCAAGTATACTTTTACCAAACGACTTTTATGTACTCTTAAATTCAGCTGTTTTGAGTGTTACATTTACACGAAGAAAAGAAGAAGGAGACTGGATCTCAAAATTGTTAAACTAAGTGTATTTTAAATTAATTTAAAACTGTCTATGATCTGGAGATTTTTTAATGGAATTTTATGGAATTTATACTTCGTGCTATTCTCTGTTGTGGTTGGAAACACCATAAAACGTGAAGTTCTATACCTGCCCCAACCTCTCCTTCTTTCTTCTAGGTCAAGGACAACAACTTTGCTACAGATCCTAATTTCTGCCTCTTCTAGGAACAGTGTGGAGGGAGGCAAGGTGTGGTGGAGAGAGTCCTCCCCATCCTTCCACTCTGGAATCCCTGTCCCCCTATCTGGTCACATCCTAATTCTCTGCTTTTTCACAGCCAAACTTTTTGGAGCTGACAATATTTTCTCCATAGTTTCAAATTAATTGCCATGGTTTTCCCTTCCTAGCCCACTTCATTTTGGCTTCCGTATCTGTCACTTCAACAACTATTCCTATGGTTATAGCTGACTTCCGTGTCACTAATTCCAAGAAACACATTTCAAACTTGACCCTTGTCTCAGGAACACTGGACATCAACTATCATTTGAAGTGTTTCCACATTGTCCCCTTGTATCCCACAACACCTGGTGCTCTTCATGTCCCTCCAATCCCTCTGTTTGCTCCTTTTCCTCCTCTGGAAGCTCACACTTCTCAATCCAGTTTTTTAAATATTGGAATTACTTAAGGTAATTGAGCAACACTGCTAGACACATTTGACAGTTTCCTGACTCACTGGTTGTGTAATCCGAAGGAGTGGAGAGATGGGCACAACCAGTGTGGCACACAGGCAGCAAGGATTGGAAGGAGTGTAAACCTTGGAATTCTTGATCTGAAGAGAAGGGGCTCAGGGCAAGCTGCCTTTCTAAATTTTTTTTATTTAATTTCTTTATTCATAAGACCAGATGAAGTCTAGATAATCCATTGAGGTCTTTCCAGTCACTGCAGCTATTCATTATACTGTATCTATCTGTCCCTCCCCCAGATTGTGAGCTGTCCCAGGGAGAGGCCTACCCTGGATCCATCTTTTTATCCTGTCATTGTCCAGTACTGGCCAGTGTACAGGACACAGCAATGAGGGTGAGGACTGGCTATATGTCTCCTTTCTGAACATTTCCATTCTCTTACTCTGGACTATTGTGGGAGAAAATACATAATGGAGCCATGTGCCCTGGGCCCTCTGCATGGAACCTGCTTGTAAATTCCACTGGTTCCTCAGTCTCTTAACAACTGCTTGCCAATGCCCTCAGCATCACTGCAGCAACTGCTCTGAATCCCCACCCTGCCAGGCACTCAGTCCTCTCTGCCCCTGCCAGGGCAGAAGATGCCTCAGAATCCTCTGAGAAAATTGAGGTTATCTGGCATCAGAGATGTAATTTGCCCACTCCCTCCCTCTATCCTGCCTCCTATGCCTCTAACATGTTGGTCTTCCCAGTTTGACTCCTTCAAACCTGCAACTAATATGCCATCAATTAAGAGCAGACTGAAGTGATCACTGCTCAGCCTGGATATTTTCATAAAACAGTCTGGGACTGGACATCTATGACGTTTCTGTACCCCATCCCATCCAGCTTATTCCTTCTATTCAACACCCCACTCACCCCCGGGCCCTGTTTTTTTCTCTCATTGCCCCTCTCTCAGCACCTTCCATCCTTCCTCTCTATCAGCACCATCTCCCTTAGGAATATGCCCCAGATTCCCCCACTGTGAAAACAGTTGTCGTTTTTTTTATTCTTCCTCTCCTCACCTCCCTTCCCACCCCCTGCCTTATGCTTATTCTCTTAGTAGACAAGACCCTTGACCTGGGATGTCTCCATTCCTTCACTGTCCTCTAGTTTTGCAGATCATATAACTACATCTTATATTCCTCATCCTGCTCTTTCCTAAAAGCCCCCAATATGTCTCCCCAGTTCAAGTGAATTGAGTAACTATATCTAAAACATCTACTATGTGCCTAGCCTAGAGCTGGGCTCCAAGGGAATCCAAAAGATGGTGGTGGGGGGGGGGGTGTTTGCACTACCATGGAGTTTCCAGACCTAATTAGGAAGATAAGTTGAACATGAAAAGAGATACATAATGAGGTTGCATAGGATTGGTGACTATGGAATGAGTCATAAATGAAAACATGAATAAATGAAGGATCAAATGAGAGGTATGAAAATGAGTGTTTCCATTGTTCATAGGATCGATTCCAATGGGCTGGGTGGTTAGAGAAGCATTCATAGAGGAGGTAAATCTTGAGGGCATGTTCAAGAAGAGCAGAAGACACATGGGATGGGGCGAAGGAGCAAGGGGAAAGAGTGATTCTTCTTGCTCTTTCTACCTCAATGAAGAGAAACACAGAGAATATCCTAGGTTTCTTCCCTACTGGGCCCACATCCAGTCAGTTACCAACTCCATCAAAAACACTCTCTAGTATTTCTCCCACTCATTCTGCCTGTCTGACCCATGGCACTCCCCCTTGCAGGTCACCATCACACCTTATCTGAATATTGCAACAGCATCAGAACTTGTCTTCTAGTGCCAGTTTTTCACCCACCCCATACACATATTATTTGTTTCCGTAAATATTAAGATCCTAGGACCTGGATTCCTGAGACTGACTGGATTCAAATCCTGATCCCTTCTCACCCTCTGATTTTCTGGGCAGACTTCATAATCTCTCTGTCAGTTTCAGTATATATACAATGAGGATAATGGTAATATCTACCTCAAAATTTTTAATAGTAATATTTTTTATTATATTATGTTAGTCACCATACAGTACATCCCTGGTTTTTGATGTAAAGTTCCATGATTCATTAGTTGCGTATAACACCCAGTGCACCATGCAATATGTGCCCTTCTTACTACCCATCACCATGAGGATTAAATGAGTTACTACATGTAAATCACTTTAAAATAATACTTGGCACTTAATGAGAACACAGTAAATATTTGACTATTATTATCTCCCAAATAGCTGTGATCTACCACCTAACCATGTCACTTTTCTTCTTAAATTCCTTCGGTGGATTCCCATCGTCTTTTGTAAAGTCTGAAATCTTCATCTGGGCTGACCATGTTGCTGGGGCTTTTTCAGTGTCCCTATCCCCCATCCTACAGCCAAGCAAATTCAATTCAGTGGACATTTGCACAGGTATGCCAAGAAAAGGAAGGGATAGATGCCCCGCCATTGGTCTCCAAAATGGGATTTTCAAGTTGCAATAAGTATAGAAAGCCAGTCTTTGGCCAGAATAAATAATTTTCTAACTTTCTGAATGTCCCATTAGCATGTCCTACTGGAACATATTTTCAGTCTCAATCAGGGGTAGAGTGGACACAGGCTGTGTCATAAAGAAAGTTTCTACTACATGAATGGAAGTTGTAAAAAAGTCCCCCTCTTCCAGCCTGGTGGACTAGGGTAAGAATTAGCAGAAGTGGTAAAGCCAGAGGTCAAGAAAGCATCTGATTTTTCCCCTCTAGGCTAAATTTCTGGAAGTGGGGATTTGGATAGATTTTTCCTTGTTTCTTTTTGGAGAGGAACTAGAGTGAAAAATGGCAGTGAAACAGACAGAAGACTTGAGCTAGCACCCTCGAGTCTCTCTTAGGCTCCTGTGTATAGCAAAAAGTGCCAAAGTTCTTTGTTTTCTAAGGAAGGACATAGAATGCCGCGGATGGACCAGCCAGGTCTCGGAAAGGATTAACATCTCCAGCAAAAGCCTGAGTAAGACTGGGTCAACTAGGGAGTCCCCAGGCCCTGACCTTGCTGAAAAAACTAACGAGAAGTTCACTGACCCTACTCTACTGTTTGTCAGTCAGCCCAGAGGACTGCAGGACCAGAGCAGACTAGATGTCACGAAGCCAAGAGCAGCCTGGATCCTGAAGACAGAACATGGGACTGAGATCTCCATTTGGATCATCATGATGTGGTCATATGAAGGCCACCATATACTTATCATGAGTTGGGGAAAGGGTAGGGTACAGAGGAAGAATCTGAAAAACTAAAATGCCATGAGTTACTCAGAGAAGACTGTATAAACCAGAGATTCTGAGACACAGTCAAATAACAACTTCCATTTAAGGGATGGAGGTAGGCAGGAGGTGGGAAGGTCTGGGGAAGAAGGAGCTGTAACACAATGTGTGGGACATAATGGAACATCCCAGGGACTGGTACTTGGTCCAGATGAAGTTATCACAACTGGAGTCTGTCTTAACTATTAACCCACCAAATAAAACCTGGCAACGGAGACTGGGGTGGGGGCTTGAGGAGTGGGGGCAGTGACAGGGAGGAGAATAGAGGTTGTAGTAGAGATTGAGTTTATTGTTCAAGGCTGTAAAGCCAACACCTAACATGTGCCTTTCTTAGCATAAATACATACATACATACATACATACATACATACATACATACATACATTTGGGCAATGCCTATAAAGAAGGTTGGGATTGGGGGACAGCAGCTTGGGAAGTCAGGTCTGCTGGATCCTAGCTCACCACCTAATAAGTAATAAATACCAAAAGTTCATTACTTTCTAAATATTTTACTACATTTTCCTATTATCAATGCTCTTGAGTTTATTTATGTCTCTTTTATCCAGGGCTGGCTTCATGGGCGTTGAATAGGGCCCCATACTGCGAAGGGCGTGTGCTTGGCTTAACGCTCTGCTGTCATCATCTTGAAGTTGTTAATAACTTTTTAACAAGGGCCCCCACATTTTCATTTTGCCCTGGGATCCACGAATTATGTAGTGGGCCCCGATTGTATCTGTAGTGTCTTCTGCAGCTTGAAGTAGTACATGGTGGACGTTGGCAAACGCAAGAAATCCTAGTGAAGACCAATTGTAAAACATTTACCAGCACACCACTGGACAAGCCACACTATATAAGTATAATGATTATACATGTCCATTCCCAACTCCCAGATGCCTGTGGGTTCTGGCAGAATTTCAGAGCGGGGAAGAAGGGTTTTGGGTTGGGGTTTGTTTTTTTTTTTAACATAGCAGTTTACCATGTATTTGTGGCAAAGAAGAAAAACAATAGCCTCAGCCTTGGTATTATTTCAAAACCTTAATTCTGACCTTCCGTGATTGAAAACTGTCACAGCTGAAGTGTGACACTCCAGAAGGGCATTAAGAAGTCGCCCTGAATGAAGATTCTCCTCAATTGATAAAGGGTTAGAAAGGGTTAGAAAACTCTCGCCTGCCTCCTCTGGCCGAGCTGAAGCAGTCCCTCCCAGCGCTCATCCTCCTTCCCGGGGAAGAAGGGAGCTTGTCCGAGCGCACAGAGGCGCGCGGGGCTGGGCCATCCTCTCCAGGCGCGGCGCGGAGAAAGCCCATTCCCCCGCCTCGGGGGGCCCCGGAGATTGCCCGCGACCCGCGCGGCGCGCAGCGATGGAGTCCTCCTGGCTCGAGACGCGCTGGGCGCGGCCCTTGTACCTGGCCTTCGTGTTCTGCCTGGCCCTGGGGTTGCTGCAGGCCATCAAGCTCTACTTGCGGCGGCGGCGGCTGCTGCGAGACCTGCGTCCCTTCCCCGGGCCCCCCGCCCACTGGTTCTACGGGCACCAGAAGGTAATGGAAGGGAGGGACGGAGAAGGATGCTGCCGAGGACACCAGGCGGGCGGAGAGGTGGGCTGCTTCCTCCCTTTCCTTTCATCGCTGCATCCTGCACAGACCTCTCTGGCCCAGCCTGTGGCTCTCGGCATCTTTCCACTACTCTGGGCTTGCTCCGCCACAGCGCTGCAGAGAAAGGGAAACAAGCCTGGAGCCCCTGGAGTGGACGCTTTGGGGGCTGGGAGGACCTGTATAGAGACAGTACAGAAAAGGAGCGTCCTGTAACTCAGGGAGGTCTCCAGTTGCTTCACCAATCTTGTGCATTTATGGACTGCATCTTAAAAAGCCTTCCACATGGATCGCTGAGAAATAGTTATGTTATTCTAAATAATGCTTTTTAGCTGCAGAAAATATGCAAAATCGAACGCAATTAGTTGCCAGCCTTAGTGCATTACAACCAGAGAAAATGAACTTTTCCCAAGATTCTTGTGAAGTAGAGAGCAGCCCCCAACAATCACTCAAAAAGTGATGACGAATCGAAAATTGTAAGAAGGAGACCTTTACCTTTTGGTCCTCCTGTTCTCCAAATCTACTCACCCCTGATTCCCTGTTTTATTCAGTCAACCAGCTTTGAGTGGAATTGTGTGATGGGTGCTGGGATTACAAAGAGCAGACAGGTACCAGCCCTCAAAGGCCCAAGCCAGATGCATACTTAGACCTCAAAGAGAAAATGCAAATACAGGGCAGGGAGTGCTTTGATAGCAGCCTAGGGACAAGGGGATCTTGGAGGGAAGTAGGTGTCTCTACCTAGGGAAGGAAGGAAAGTCTATAGAAGTCTGGGCAGAATTTTAGAGCAGGGCTGGGGTGGGGAGGGTGTCCCCAGCAGAGCTCCTGCATGATCCTTTGCCCAAAAGCAACCACTCCCAACTGTTTTACCTGTTTATTTCAATCCTTACCGGCAAAATAATATTAATATGTTGCATTTCTTAATTTAATAATTTTAGATATCCACTTATTAACTACCTTATGATGGGTCATCACTTATACCTCATCATTTACTGTCCCAATATAGTTACATTATATTTTTTGTTAAATAGAATAGTTAGTATTTATATTATTTTGATCATGTAAATGTTTACTTACCACCTAATGGTTGATTTTGTTCCTTTTCTCATAGAACTTTTTTCCTCCCATGGTGTTATTACCCTCCTCCTCTCATCTGCTTAGTTTTTCAAAGTCTATCACTATTTTTTCCCCAAATGCCTTTATTTATTTTATTTTATTTTTTTTTAGATTTTATTTATTTATTCGACAGGATAGAGACAGCCAGCGAGAGAGGGAACACAAGCAGGGGGAGTGGGAGAGGAAGAAGCAGGCTCATAGCGGAGGAGCCTGATGTGGGGCTCGATCCCGTAACGCCGGGATCACGCCCTGAGCCGAAGGCAGACGCTTAACCGCTGTGCCACCCAGGCGCCCCCCCCAAATGCCTTTAATATTTCAAACACATCTCAACAATATTTCCAAATATTGAAACATATAAAAAAATCTGTCAGCCTATATGCTTTTCTGGAAGCATTTCTCCCAAAGACCTCTCCTCCCGTTCTAATCTGGACTGGTTGCTTTCGAGGCCAAGTACAAAGATATTGTGCTATCCTGTGTCATATCTTCCATTTCCTGGATACTATGTCTTTTCTTTTTCCTGATTTATTTCATCATTTTTATGGGTAGCTTCTTGAGATTGAGTGAAGAAATGTCCGGTGAATTTTTTGAGCTCTCCAAACTGCTGAAAATGTCTATTAAAATTCATAACTTGATCGATAGTTTGACTGGGTATAGGATTACACTTGGGAAATAATTTTCTCTCAGAATTTTGAAGACATCATTCCATTGTCTTCTAGCTTTCAGGATGACTGTTGAAAATTCTTTTTTTTTTTTTTTTAAAGATTTTATTTATTTATGTGACAGAGAGACAGCCAGCGAGAGAGGGAACACAGCAGGGGGAGTGGGAGAGGAAGAAGCAGGCTCATAGCGGAAGAGCCCGATGTGGGACTCGATCCCAGTACGCCGGGATCACGCCCTGAACCGAAGGCAGACGCTTTAACGACTGCGCTACCCAGGCGCCCCTGAAAATTCTGATACCTTTCTGACTTTTTTCCCAACATCTTTACCATAATAAAATGCCCAAAACATAAAATTTACTATCTTAACCATTTTAAAAAGTGTACAGTTCAGTGATATTAAATACATTCATAATGTTGTGCAGTCAACACCATCCAACTCCATAACTCTTTTGATGTGAAACTGAAATTCTATACCCATTAAACAATAGTTTCCCATTTCTGTCTCTCCCCAGCCCCCGGCAAACACCACTCTATTTTCTGTCTCTATATTTTTGACTACTCTATAATTTTGACTACTACTATCTCATATAAGTGGAATCGTGTAGTAATTATCTTTTTGTGACTAGTTTATTTCACTTAGCATAATGTCCTCAGGGTTCATCCATACTGTAGCATATGTCAGAATTTCCTTTCTCTCAAAAACCGAATAATATTTCACTGTACCTATATACCTCATTTTGTTTATCTAGTCATTGATCAGGGTTGTTTCTACATTTTAGCTATTGTGAACATGGGTGTACAAAAATCTCGTTGACACCCTACTTACAATTCTTTGGTTACATACCCAGAAATGGAATTGCTGGATCATATGGTAACTCTATTTTTAATTTTCTGAGGAACAACCACACTGTTTTCCACAGTGGCAGTACCATTTTACACTTCCACCAGAAGTGCACAGGGATTCCAATTTCCCCACATTTTTACAACACTTGCTGTTTTCTGGATTTTTGTTTGTTTGTTTGTTTGTTTGTTTGTTTTTTCTGACAGCAGTCATCCTAATGGGTGTGAGGTAGTATCTTATATTTTTGATTTGTATTTCCCTAATGATTAGTGACGTTAAGCATCGTTTCATGTGCTCAATGCCATTTGTATGTCTTCTTTGGAGAAATGTCTAGTTAAGTCCTTTACCCATATTTGGGTCAGGTTGTTTGTTTTTTGTTTTGAGTTTTAAAAGATCTTTATGTATTCTGGATATTAACCACTCATCAGATATTTGCAAATATTTCTCCCATTCTGTGTTTTTTACTTTTAACTCTGTTATACTCTTTTTTGTGCCCCCAAATTTTTCATTTTCATAAAGTTCAATTTGTATATTTTTTCTTTTTTCCTGTGCATTTGGTGTCATATTCCAGAAATCACCACCAGATCCAATGTTGTGAAGAATTTGCCCTGTGTTTTCTTCTAAGAATTTTACAGTTTTAGGTCTTACATTTAGGTCTTTGAACCATTTTCAGTTAATTTTCATATATGGTGTTAGGTAAGGAAGGGCCCAACTTTATTCTGTGCCATGTGGATATCCAGTTCTCCCAGCAACATTTGTTGAAAAGACTGTCCTTTTCCCATTGAATGGTCCTAGCTCCTTTGTCAAACATCATTTGGCCACGTATTTGGGGGCTTATTTCTAGACTTTCTATTTTATCCCATTTGCCTATATGTCTCTCTGTGCCAGAACCACACTGTTTTGATTACTGTAGCTCTGTAGTAAGTTTTGAAATCAGGAAATGTGAATCCTTCACTTTTGTTCTTGTTATTAAAGACTGTTTTGGCTATTCAAGGTCCCTTGATTTTCCGTATAAATTTTAGGATGGATTTTTCTATTTCTATAGAAAACATCATTGGGATTTTGGTAGGGACTACATTGAATTGTAGATTGCTTTGGGTAGTATTGACATCTTAACAATAATAAATCTTCCAATCCATGAACAAGGAACGTGTTTCCATTTATGTATGTCTTTTTAAATTTCTTCAGAAATGTTTAGTTCTCACTGTACAAGTCTTTCACCTTGTTGGTGGAGAATATTTGGTTTTCCAATACTTGGTTTCACCTCCTAAATATTTTATTCTTTTTGATGCCATTGCAAATGGGCTTGTTTTCATTATTTTCTCATTGTTTATTGTTAGAAACACAACTAGGTTTTGTGTAGAAAATGTAGATTTTCTACGTTTTAGTATAGAAATGAAACTGACTACCAAACCTAAGGTTAATTATTTATGCTTTCTTCTAAGAGTTTTATAGTTTTAGCTCTTTTATTTAGATCCTTGATCCAGTAAGTTAATTTTTGCATATTGTATAAGGTAGGGGTCTAACTTTATTCTATTTTTTGTGGATATCTAGTTATCCCAGCACCATTAGTTGAAAAGACTGTTTTTCCCCTATTGAATTGTTTTGGAACTTGAGTTGGAAAAACCAAGTCCTCCTGTTTCCCCTTTACTCTCACACTATGACCATATTCACAACACTTCTGACACCAGATGTTGGGTGAGTGACCCCACCCCTCACCCAAAACCAAGTGATCCTGTGATACCAGCTGAGTGTCCTATAATTTAATGCAATTCTGACACTGTCTACCCAGAGATAGCATCAGATCTCACAGATTAAGAACTCAGCCCCACAAGACTACCCCCTCCCCACTTCAGATGCCAATGGCAAGTCCAGGTTGTTACTGTGCTTCTGACCAATCACCGTGACCTCCTGTTTGGGTTTGGTTAATATGCTGGAACAGCTCACAGAACTCAGGAAAATGGTTAATTTACTGTTTACCAGTTTATTATAAATGAATATGGTAAAGGATACAGATGCAGTTGGAAGTGATGCATAGGACAAGGTATGTGGGAAGGGGTGCAGAGCTTCCATGCCCTCTCCAGACGCATCACTCTACAAGCACCTCCACATGTTCACCAAACTAGAAGCTCTCCAAACCCTGTACTTTTGGAATTCTTACAGAGGCTTCATCACGTCAGCATGATTGAACATTAACTCCATTTCTGGTCCCTCTCCCTCTCTGGAGAATGGGAAGTGGGGCTGAAAATTCCAAGCTTCTAATGATGGCTTGATCTTTCTGGTGACCAGCCCTCATCCAAGGGCCCACTAAGAGCCACCTCATTGGAACAAAAGACACTGCTATCAGTTGACTGTAAACATGAAGTTTATTTCTAGATTCTCAATTCTGTTCTATTGATCTATATGTCTATCCTTATGCTAATACCACACTGTCTTAATTACTTTTGTTTGTAGTAAGTTTTGAAATCAGGAAGCATGAGTCTTCCTATTTTGTTCTTTTTTTAAAAAGATTTTATTTATTTATTTGAGAGAGAGCAAGTGAGCTAGAGAAAGAGAGCTTGAGCAGTGCGGAGGGGCAGAAGCAGAGGGAGAAGCAGACTTCACGCTGAGCAGGAAGCCAGATGCGGAACACTATCCCAGGACACTGAGATCATGACCTGAGCTGCAGGCAGACGCTTAACCCGCTGAACCACCCAAGCACCCATATTTTGTTCTTTTTCAAGATTATTTAGGTTATTCTGGATACCTCTGGTTTCCATATAAGTTTTAGGATCAGCTTGTCAATGTCTACAAAGAACCCGGGTGTGATTCTGATACGGATTATGTTGAATCTGTAGATCAATTTGGGAAATATTGTCATGTTAACAATATTGAGTCTTCTGATACATGAACATGGGACATCTTTACATTTACTTAAGTCTTTTTAAAATTCTTTCAGCAATGTTTTGTAGTTTTCAGAGTATAAATTTTACATTTATCTTTTAAAATTTGTTTCTGAATGTTTTATTCTTTCTGATACTGTTGTAAACAGAATGGTTTTATTTTCATTCAGATTGTTTATTGCATTCATAATTTTTTTATTTTAATATTTTTTATTATATTATGTTAATCACCATACAGTACATCCCCGGTTTCTGATGTAAAGTGCGATGATTCATTAGTTGCGTATAGCACCCAGTGCACCATGCAATATGTGCCCTCCTTACTACCCATCACCAGCCTATCCCATTCCCCCACCCCCTCCCCTCCAAAGCCCTCAGTTTGTTTCTCAGAGTCCATAGTCTCTCATGCTTCATTCCCCCTTCTGATTACTCCCCCCTTTCTTTATCCCTTTCTTCCCCTACTGATCTTCCTAGTTCTTATGTTCCATAGATGAGAGAAATCATATGATAAAATTGTCTTTCTCTGCTTGACTTATTTCACTTAGCATTATATCCTCCAGTGCCGTCCATGTTGCAGCAAATGTTGAGAACTCGTTCTTTCTGATAGCTGAGTAATATTCCATTGTATATATGGACCACAACTTCTTAATCCAGTCATCTGTTGAAGGGCATCTCGGTTCCTTCCACGATTTAGCTATTGTGGACAATGCTGCTACGAACATTGGGGTGCATATGGCCCTTCTCTTCACTACGTCTGTATCTTTGGGGTAAATACCCAGTAGTGCAATGGCTGGGTCATAGGGTAGCTCAATTTTTAACTTTTTAAGGGACCTCCACACTGTTTTCCAGAGTGGCTGCACCAACCTGCATTCCCACAAACAATGTAGGAGGGATCCCCTTTCTCCACATCCTCTCCAGCAATTGTTGTTTCTTGCCTTGTCAATTTTTGCCATTCTCACTGGCATAAGGTGGTATCTTAGTGTGGTTTTGATTTGAATTTCCCTGATGGCTGATGACTTTGAACATTTTTTCATGTGTCTGTTAGCCATTTGTATGTCATCATTGGAAAAGTGTCTGTTCATATCTTCTGCCCATTTTATGATTTGTTTATTTGTTTCTCGCGTATTGAGTTTGAGAAGTTCTTTGTAGATCTTGGATACCAGTCTTTTATCTGTAGCATCATTTGCAAATACATTCTCCCATTCCGTGGGCTGCCTCTTAGTTTTTTTGACTGTTTCCTTGGCTGTGCAGAAGCTTTTCATCTTGATGAAGTCCCACAAGTTCATTTTATCTTTTGTTTCTCTTGCCTTTGGAGATGTGTCATGAAAAAGGTTGCTTTGGCCGATGTCGTAGAGGTTGCTGCCTATGTTCTCCTCTAGGATTTTGATGGATTCCTTTCATCCATTTGGAGTTTATCTTTGTGTATGGTGTGAGAGAGTGGTCACGTTTCATTCTTTTGCATGTAGCTGTCCAATTTTCCCAGCACCATTTATTGAAGAGACTGTCTTTTTTCCACTGGATGTTTTTTCCTGCTTTATCAAAGATTAGTTGCCCAAAGAGCTGAGGGTCCATTTCTGGATTCTCTATTCTGTTCTGTTGGTCTATGCGTCTGTTTTTGTGCCAGTACCATGCTGTCTTTGTGATCACAGCTTTGTAGTACAGCTCGAAATCCGGCATTGTGATGCCCCCAGCTTTGTTTTTCCTTTTCAAGAGTTCCTTGGAGATTCAGGGCCTTTTCTGGTTCCATACAAATTTAAGGACTGTTTGTTCCAGTTCTTTGAAAAATGTCATTGGTATTTTGATTGGGATAGCATTGAAAGTGTAGATTGCTCTGGGTAGCATGGACATTTTAACTATGTTAATTCTTCCAATCCATGAGCATGGAATATTTTTCCATCTTTTTGTGTCTTCTTCAATGTCTTTCAAGAGTGATTTATAGTTTCTAGAATATAGGTCCTTTACGTCTCTGGTTAAGTTAATTCCAAGGTAACGTATGGTTTTTGGTGCTATTGTAAATGGGATGGATTCCCTAATTTCTCTTTCTTCAGTCTCATTATTCGTGTATAGAAATGCAACTGATTTCTGAGCATTGATTTTGTATCCCGCCACATTACTGAATTGTTCTGTAACTTCTAATAGTTTGGGAGTGGATTCTTTTGGGTTTTCCATATAGAGTATCATGTCGTCTGCGAAGAGAGACATTTTGATTTCTTCTTTGCCGATTTGGATACCTTTCATCCCTTTTTGTTGTCTGATTGCTGTTGCAAGGACTTCTAGTACTATGTTGAATAATAGTGGCGAGAGTGGGCATCCTTGTCGTGTTCCTGATCTTAAGGGAAAGGCTTCCAGCTTTTCCCCATTGAGAATGATATTTGCTGTAGGCTTTTCATAGATGGTTTTTATGAGATCCCTCTTGACTGTCAGTAAATTATTTTTTTGTGTTTTAGAGAGGCCTCTATCAGAGTTTTACAGATGAGAGATGGCTGATATATCAAGCTGACTAATATTACCAACTCTACCTATTTACCTTCTTTTTTTTATACTTTATGTTTCTTTTGACAATTCATCACTTAGATAGTCACAAGGAACAGCTGGAACTATTTTCTTTAACCTCCCTAAGGTTCAGTTTCCTCATCTGTAAAATGTAGGTTCTAGTCATATCTGCTTCATAGGGTTCCTGGTATAAGGATTAAACAATATAAATCATGGAAAGCATGATCTTGGCAGCACCTAGTTCATACTAGTGTTTTGTAAGTGTTAGCTATTACTATTTGTCTGGAGACTAAGCATTTTCTGAATGTTTCTAAACAATGTTTCCTAAATATATGTAAGACATATTTTCAAATGTATTAAGATACTGCTGTGGATGAAGAAATATAAATTCATATATTACAGGAGTCACAATGGCTTTCTCTCCTTTTTGCCCAGACAGGAGTTACTAAAAGTATAACCAAATGCTTGTGGCTGAGGGTGTCCATGACAATTTCTAACTTAAAGAAATAATCCTCATATTAGACTATAATTTCCATAAGGGCAAGAACCTTGCCTGTCTTATATTTCCCTGCATCTCTATTGCCTGGTATATATAGTAGGCACTTAATAAATACTCACTTGTCTATTGTTTACAAATTAATGAAGGAACATTTGCTTTGTTGGGAGACATCATTTGCATTGTCAGTGAGTGCTTGTCACTGGCTTGATTGTGGGAATTTTAGCAAAAATGAGTCTGTACCATTTCAGGAGCTAGACTTCAAGAATCTCAACCTCCTAGGGGTCCTAAACTTTCCAGGGAACACTTCATGGGATAAAGGTGGTAGCTGGTAACAGAGGAAATTGGGAGCCAAAATTTTCCACCTTTTCTTAGGGTAAGAGAAATCACATGTCAAACGCTATATGATTGGTCACCCAAGGAAGAACTTGCCAGACTTCAGGTTTCTTCACAAGTCAAGACCCCCACGATCATGTGTCACTGGGCACACCCAGACACACACATACAGGTGCCCCCCACACTCTCACTTTATACGAGAAGTGGATATAAATGAATCTTCTTGTCAGTGATTTAGAGGAACTATTTAAATGAGTCATTAGTAACTTGCTTATTAAGGCAAAAAGTTCATCTCTGATGGTGGCATTTGTAATCTGGTTTATAAATGTTGGAAGCTAAGAGTTTTTAATTTAAACTTGCTTCAAGTTTCACACACCTGTATAAATGAGTCTTCTATTGTTGTAAGGGAAAAGAATGGGATTTTCTTAGTAGATGGAGTGGGCAGGTTTTTAGGGAAAAGCTTTCATAATAATGAAGTCACAAGAAAGAATCGCTCTTCAATAACTAGAGAAAGGAAAATGGAGAGGAAATAGTGAGCTGGATCATGGGTCATGTTCAATCTACTACCAATTAGCTTCCCACATAGGAAAAAAATCTTTCTCAGCTTCCAGACTCCACTCCTAATCAAAATGTGTGATGTTGGCAGGTGAGGCAGACTCGACTCTCTTCACCTTCTCAGTTGGGAAAGCAGCTCACCATAGATGTCATTTGACAGGGATTTACTCTGGGGATGCAACATACATTTACATTGAGAAGATAAATACACTGATCTTCATTACAAAATTATATTCCAGGGCACCTGGGTGGCATAGTCAGTTAAGTGTCTGACTCTTGGTTTCAGCTCAGATCATGATCTCAGGATTGTGAGAATGAGCCCCACGTTGGGCTCCACACTGAGCAGGGAGTCTGCTTGAGAATCTCTCCTTTTCCCTCTCCCTCTGCCTCTCCCCTCAATTCTCTCTCTCTCTCAAATTAATAAATAAATCCTTTAAAAAATTATACTCCAAGCTTGGAAATGCCAAGGAAAGCATGTTTGTGTGATCTTATCCAGGCCCTAGATTCACTTGCTCTGTAAGAGGGGATGAGTCCAGACTGTCTGGCTCCTCTAACTTCCTTCACTCTTCTTTTTCACTGCAGTTACTTCAGGATGGTAAAATGGAGAAATTTGAGGAGCTTGTCGAAAAATACCATTGTGCCTTTCCTTGCTGGGTTGGGCCTTTTCAGGCATTTTTTTATATCTATGACCCAGACTACGCAAAGACATTTCTGGGCAGAACAGGTAAGAAAAGGGATGCATCTCAGGAACTTAATCCTCCTAGGAGTGATATGCAAAACTCACAGGCAGGATTCTAAAGAAATCCTAAAGCAAAGATTAGAATTGGGCCTTTAAGAGACCTAGAGACACAATGATGGTTACCAAAGGGGGGGTGGATGAAATAGGTGATGGGGATTAAGGAGTGCACTTATGATGAGCACTGGGTGATGTATGAAATTGTTGAATTACTACATTGTACACCTGAAACTAATATAACACTGTGTTCACTATCCTGGAATTAAAAAAAGAAAGAGAGACCTGGAGAAAGTGGGGAGAGGTTTCTGACCAACCCTGAAAGGGATTATCACATCCCTCCCCCCAGTCCCTTGTCCAGCTCAGATTCCCTTGGGCCCTTGAGGGTGTATCTTAAAGCCCGACTGGCACCACTGGATCACCAAGGGCTTCCTTTGCCTCTTGGTTTTGTGACTTGAGCATCAGCAATACTCCCCACCCCCAGCCCCCTGCTTGAGCATAAGTCTTCAGGGGACTTCAGAACTAGCTCTGCCTCTGCTGGTTCACAACATGAACCTGAATGCTAGATCATTAATTTGCCAGTATAACCTCTTGATTGTGGTCCCAATTTTGTTTTTTGTTTTCTGCATATTTCTCTACTGTGTTTCCTTTTGGAGCACAAGTCATCTAACTCCCCCATGCAAGCCTTTTTCAAGGCATCTGTGGTGGATCATCTCATAGCACATAATTAAAATAGCTGGTTTTTGCTCGATCATCTTTGTTTTAACTAACTTAGTTTTAACTAAGATCTTATATTCTAATCTTTCTTCCCTGTCCACTGTCTCCATTACTTTTAATAAAACCTAATAAAGGAAAACAGCTTTTCCCTGAAAGTCTCCATGTTTCCCATGCCCCCAGCCCTGATTTGTTTCTTGCTCACCTCTTAAAGGACAAGAGCTGTAAAACACCTCCATGTTAGAGTTCACGAGAACCCCAAGAGACATTTGTCTCCCTTTCCTGTGGTCTGCCAGCCTCTGCTCTAATCACTAATCTATCTTCCAGGAAAGGCATAATATATTGTCCTAAATTCTGTTCTGGAAACTTGGTAACCCTCAGGCAATCTCATTTCTATTGGAGAAAGTGTAAGCAAGGGAAGAATCCGAGTTTGTGTTCCTGTCTGCCTCCTGGGGTTTGTTGTTCTCTGGTTCCTCAGCCAAGACCTGTGGCTTTCCTGGGCCTGCCAAGGCTGTAGGGGGTGAGCTCTGGGCTTCTCTTTGCTATTTATACTTAACGCAGGCAAACGAAGAGAAACTTCACCAACTTTGGTAATTTCCCTCTAATGCTGTCATTTGTTTCCTCTACTTGACTCTGCAGATCCCAAGTCCAAGTACCTGTACAAGTTCTTGATTCCATGTCTTGGTATGTATGTGCAAGAGAGTGGGGTGACTCACTTTCTCACATGAGGTCCCCTCATGAGGTCCCCTCATGAGGTAGAGCATTCCAAAGAAACAAATCAGAATGCTCAAAAGCATTAAGAGGGTGGTAGATCTATACTACAAGTTATCTAGGGGGAAGATCGAGAGGGAGGGCTAAGTCAACACAGCACAACCTCCTAGGAACCCTCTTTGTCCATTTCTCTCCCAAAAGTCTCATTCTCAAGGCACATGTGTGCGAATGGGTCCCATCTCTGTCTTTAAAAGTGCAGCCTCACATCTGTATTCTTTATTTTATCTTTTCTTCTCTCTTGTTTTCTTGGTTCTTCCCCTTTCTTTTTGGAGTTCCTCTATTTCCATTTGCAAACCAGTGCAGTTTTGCTCTGAAATATGGTTCGACAGTATTCCATGAGCAGATAAATTAAGACTTTTAGTCATGTGATTGGTATTTATGTTAGACAAAGAGGGAAATAAATGAAAAAACTGTAGGTTTGGGGTTCAGAGCTACTTGGATTTGAATCCTCCCACTGACTAGTTGAATGTGATTTTGGGGGAAATATCTAATGAGTGTTACATCTCTAGGCCATTGTGAGGATTAAGTGAAGCACATATTTTCTATACTTAGTGTAATGGCTGGCACTAGACCAGCACCGGACCATGCATCACAAGCCTGACATGTTGTAAGCTTTCAATGAATGATGGAAATTACATATTAATAAACTTAAAGGTCATTTTAAAGCCAAATCTTTAATGATCTTTCTTGCAACAGAAGGTTGTAAAGCATTGGCCTTGATGAGTATTTCCATTTCATATCATTTATAGGTGTAAAGCACAGACTAGGGCTCAAGGAGGAGACATCTGGGGACAGAGTGAATACTCAGGTCTAGTTCCTTATACATTTTGTGTTCACAGTGTACTTTATGGATTGGTTTGGAATCAAGAGGAGACAAATATTTGTTGTGTTTCTACCATGAGCTAGAAGCCAGTCTAGGTGCTTCATGTATATACCTTCATTTAATCTGCTCAGCAACACAGTGAAGTAGATGCTTATTATCACATTTTATCATTGAAAAAACCAAGCCTCAGGAAGATTAGGTGACTTACTCGGCTACTACACAGGTAATAGCTGGTGATTTCAGGATTGGCACACTCATCAGGCTGCAAAACTTAGGGTCTTCCTCACAATAGTAAGTACACCCATCCCAGATGTAAGCATCAAACTGACTTCCGACTTAATATATGAGCACTGCTCTGATTTCCATTCTGCTATGACACCTGTGTGCCACGGTCACCCCATGGTGCTGTGTTCCTCACCTCTCCTTCCTTATCATCTAATAAAATGGTATGAGGTTTTGTCCTTTTTATTACTCAAGGAAAAGGACTGCTGAGTCTAGACGGACCCAAGTGGTTCCAGCACCGTCGCCTACTAACTCCTGCGTTCAATGTTAACATCTTGAAATCATATGTCAAGGTGATGGCCCATTCTGTGAACACAATGCTGGTAAGTGAAGGGACAGAAGTGCTCTAGTGTGTTGCAGAATGCTGCCAACAGGGAATGTATTCAACATGTGTAGTGGGTAGTGAAAGTCAAAAGGGGATGCCTTTAGAAATTACCCAATGTGCAATTACCAGCTGAGCAAGAGGCGTCATTGTAAACTTTTGCTTTGGTTCTTTGGGTGATAAAAAATGATGAAGATCTGGTCATCTGACTTAGATATATTTTGAGACCCTATGGCAGTAAACCAAGTACCGAGTAGTGAGATTCAGATGGTAAGTGCTATAAATGATAGGAGAGGGAACCAGGAACAGCTATAGTGGCTTCAGATTTAGAGGAGACTCAGATTTGCGAAGAAATATGAGCTGGACTTGATTATGTGGCTAATACAGGTGTGGCTAATTCTAGGCAGAGTGAGTTAGCATGGACAAAGGTGTGGAAGTTGGAATGAACATGCCTGATGGTCAAAAAGACCCTAGCAAAGGATAGTATCTACATTAATGTCGCAGATGTGAGTTTCTTCTTGTGGTCCATCATTAGCAGCTGACTTGAGCCTTTTCAAAGGGGCAGGAGGATGTTGGCAGAGGAATATTGCTAAGGGTGGTCTCTGATTTGTAAATGAGTTCCATTCCAAAACTCCACTTGTACATGGTATATTTTGAATTTTAAAATTTGTACTTGTTTAAAAATCAGATAAGTAATTTGTTAATACAAATTTTATCAGAAACACTTCAAACTCCACAAACAAAGCCAAAGTTTCCCTCCACCTTCATTTGCAAGCCCATCACTTTTCCCAAGAGAGAACCACTGTTATCAGATGATTGACTGGGTTCTCATAGAAGCAGATTTAACCTCAGTCTCCCTGGTTGGGGTAAAAAGACCCGTGTCTCATTCTTGGCAGAGAACCAGAGGTGAAGGCTAGCGGGCTTGGGGCAAGGGGTGTGCTCCTTCCATTCTCGTGCTGAGCGGCTTTGTGCACAATTGCAGACTAGCCAGTGGTGGTACTGGGTTTATCTCTGTTCAAATAAAACTGCTTCTGTCTTCCTCATTTCTCTGTCCCACCTGTGCCTGAGACCTCACTCATAGCCCCTCCCTCTGCTGAACTGTGCCCAAGTGCCTCCAGCATTGAACCTCCCCTTTGCTCCCATTTCTTCTAAATTTACTTTATTTACTCAGTAAAACTTACATAATTCAAGATGAAAACAATTGAATAAACAGTTGACATTTGGGTAAAAGCTTTAAAAAAAAAAAAAAAACCTCTGCCTTTTTTTCCGAGACTTCGAAATGCATAACAGCCCCTAGCTACAGCATAGGTACTCAGCAAATGTAGGTTGATCTGACTTGAACCATTCAGATGTATTTGTGTTTTACACAAAGAATGCTTATTATGACAAATATATTTTCAACAGGGAACTTTATGGCAGTTTCAGCCACAAAACATCTCACGTCATGAGTAGATCACAGAAGTAAAGTGGACAGAGGGAGCACTTGACTGGGAGTCACTCCCCAAAGCTATTCCTTTCATGGCTTCTCTCTGACCACCGCTTCTGAATTGAAAATGGATAAAGAAGATGTGGTCCATATATACAATGGAATATTACTCAGGCTTCAGAAAGGATGACTACCCACCATTTGCAACGATATGGATGGAACTGGAGGGGATCATGCTAAGTGAAATAAGTCAAGCAGAGAAAGACAATTATCATATAGTTTCACTCGTGTGTGGCAATTAAGGAATAACACAGAGGACCACAGGGCAAAGAGGGAAAACTGAATAGGAAAAAATCAGAGAGGGAGACAAACCATGAGAGACTCTGGACTCCAGGAAAAAAACTGAGGGTTGCAGAAGGGAAGGGGTTGGGGGCATGAGGTAACCGGGTGATGGGTATTAAGGAGGGCATGTGTAGTGAGGAGCACTGGGTATTATACGCAACTTATGAATCATTGAACACTACATCAAAAACTAATGATGTACTGTGTGTTGGCTAACTGAACAAAATAAAAAAAATAAAACCACATTGAGTTAAGGGACAAAAAAATGAAAAAAGAAAATGTGTTTGTTTTTGTTTTGTTAGAAAGAGAGAGGGGAGGGGCAGAGGGAGAGAGAGAGAACCTTAAGCGGGGCTTGATGTCGCAACCCTGAGATCATGACCTGAGCCGAAATTGAGTCAGACGCTTAACCAATTGAGCCACCCAAGCGCCCCTGACTTGAAAATGTTTTTTTACAATGTTCCAAGTTTATTTTAAATGTGGCTATGGTGGTTGGCAGTAGTGATGGTGGGGTGGGGTGTTTAGCAATTTGGGGACTGGAGATGGAGGAAGCCCTGGGGTGACCCTTTGTAATTACAGGTCTGTTTTACTGGGACTCTGATCTGCTGTAAGGCAGAGTTATGGTAATAACTGCAAGGCCAAAGATACTTAACTCAGCCATGTACCAGACCTGGTTTGCTCCATGCTCTTTCTCACCCGGCTGGGTGCAGTTTTCCCTTCCTCATGCCAAGTAAGCATTTGCTTAATTTAGGCCAGGGCTGTCCACATTACATCCTAAGCGCAGGGTCAGGGAGGAGCTTTCAGATAAAGGAAGTTTGATGATGATGATGTCGTTGATCTTGACCTCCCGTGCCAGGGTAAGTGGGAGAAGATTTGCAGCCCTCAGGACACAGTTGTGGAGGTCTATGAGCACATCGACTTGATGACCCTGGACATACTTATGAAATGTGCTTTCAGCCAGGAAACCAACTGCCAGATAAGCAGGTCAGTGACAGGAAAGCAAAAAAAGGTACTTGTTCGCCATCATCTAAGTCATTCATTGACACGTTGTCCCTGCTTTCTCTTCTAGCACCCGTGATCTTTATGTTAAAGCAACGTTTGAAGCCAGCAAAATCATCTTTTACCGCTTATACAGTTTCTTACATCACCATGACATCATTTTCAAATTCAGCCCTCAGGGCCACCGCTTACAGGAGATGGTCAAAATTCTACATAAGTACACAGGTATTTCTTGCATTTGGGTGGCCCAAGTCCATGCGCTGTCATAATTGCATTGTGTCTGTCTAGAAGAATAGGCCTCAGTGTGAAAAAAGAAAACATTCTTGTTCTTAATGGAGATTTTGTAGGGAGAGAGCTGCTTTAGAAGAGTTTGCTAGATCCATAGTAGTAGTCCTGTCGGAAGTTTTCTATATCATGTTCATTATGTATAATTGTTATTAATACAAATATAACAAGGGGACATTTAATATCCCAAAGCACACAGGGCATATGGCTTTTTGTGCAGGGTTTGCAGTAGTAACAAAGGAATATTGACAAACTGAAAACACTCATGCTACATAGAAATGGATATGGGAGCAGAGTGAGCATGGATAAAAAGGAGCCTATCTCCTAGGTTTGTGGTGATGATTAAATATGTTAACATACGTGAAGCACTTAGGACAGTGCCTCGCACTGAATAAATGTTAAACATAAAATATAGTTACTTTAGCAAATGTATTTGGAAATTTGCAAGACACATCTACACATGCACAGTCATACACACATAGACACACAGGAATGTAGATATTATAAGGAGGACACTCAGAGAGGCAGGTTAGGTTAAGAATTTAAGAACACGGATATATATATAGCAGTAGTTCCAAACTTGTCCACATCGTGGCCCACACAGAAAATGCTAAATTTTATGGCTCATTAGAGTGGATCTGGGGGCATCTAATGAAGGACTTGGTGAAAAAATTCTTTACTCTTTCTTTGTATTACATAATTATGATAAAAAAAACAAAATACAAAGTTTTAGGGGAAGATGTTAAATTTATTCAAAATAAAACCTTTTCAAAATTTTTATTTTTATGTAGTCAAATTTATCAATACTTTTTAAAAATTGCATCTGGATTTTAAGTAGTAGTCACTAGCCCTCGCCTGTTCTAGAGTATCTCCGTCCCTGCTCTAATGACACTTTGGGCTGGATCAGTCTTTGTTGCGTGGGGAGCTGTCCTGTGCAGTGCAGGACGTTTAGCTGCATCCCTGACATCCCCACTCTCGATGCCAGTAGGACTCTGATAGTTGTGGCAACTGAAAATGTCTCCAGACATTGCTCAGTGTCCCATGGAGACAAAATTATCTGCAGCTGGGCTGCCTGCGTGGGTCGGTTGGTTAAGCATCCAAATCTTGATTTTAGCTCAGGTCATGATCTCAGGGTCATGAGATTGAGCCCCGAATTCGGCTCTGCGCTGGCTGTGGAACCTGCTTAAGATTCTCTACCTCTCCCTTTACCCCTCCACTCCCCCCCACCCCACTCGTGCTCCCTCTCACTCTCTCTCTGTGTCTCTCTCAAGAAGTAAAAAATAAAAATAAAACCTTTTTAGGGGCGCCTGGGTGGCACAGCGGTTAAGCGTCTGCCTTCGGCTCAGGGCGTGATCCCGGCGTTATGGGATCGAGCCCCACGTCAGTCTCCTCCGCTATGAGCCTGCTTCTTCCTCTCCCACTCCCCCTGCTTGTGTTCCCTCTCTCGCTGGCTGTCTCTATCTCTGTCGAATAAATAAATAAAAATCTTTAAAAAAAATAAATAAAACCTTTTTAAAAAATTATCCGCAACTGAGAACCACTGCCTTATACCCAATCTGTAGAGACATTCATCCGTGTTTTTCCTGCAGTGCTGGTGTGATTTTGTTCTTTTTGCATTTAGAATTTATTCCTATGTATGGTACGAAGTGTTGATCTAACTTTTCCAAATGGTTATCCAGTTGTCCCATCACCATATATTAAACAGTTCCATCTCTTCTGTGATATATATATACCATGGAATATTACTCAACAATAAAAGATTGAGATCATGCCCTTTGCAACAGCATCCATCCATACCTAGAGGGCATTATGGAAATGAAGTTAAGTCAAAGATAAACACTGTATGATCTCACTCAGATGTTTTGATTAAAGAAACAAAACAAATGAACGAACAAAGAAAAAAGAGACAAACAAAAAACCAGTCTCTTAAATACAGAGAACAAGCTGGTGGTGGCCAGAAGACACGGGGGTAGGGGGAAGGATGAAGTAGATAAAGGGGATTAAGAGTATACTTACCATGATGAACACTGAGTAATATATAGGATTGTTGAACCGCTACATTGTACACCAGAAACTAATATAATACTGTATGTTAATTACACTTCAATTAAAAATTTAATTTAATTTAAAAGTTCCATCTTTTCCAGTGATTTGAGATAACCACCTTTATCATATACTAAATTGACATATGTACTTGAGCTTATTTCTGGATTTTCTTTTCTATTTCATCGATCTATTTTTTCATGCATTGGAATCACACTGATTTATTTAAAGAGACTTTGTAGTATGTTGGGGTTTTTTTATTTGTTTTGTTTTGTTTTGTTTTGAATAAGAAACTAGGGATGGCACAGTCAGTTAAGTGTCCAACTCTTGGTTTTGGCTCAGGTCGTGATCTCGGGGTCATGAGATCCAGCCCTGCTTAGGGCTCCCCACTCAGCGTGGAGTCTGCTTAAGATTCTCTTTCCTTCTCCTTCTGCCCCTCCACCCCATGCTCAAGCTCTCTCTCTCCTAAAATAAATTTAAAAAATAACAAACTATTTTTCAGAGAGTTTTAGGTTTACAGAAAAACCAAGCAGAAAGCACAGAGAGTTCTCATGTGCTTTCTCACCTCATCCCCCTGCCTCCACTTACAAGTTTCCCCTATTATTCATATCATGCATTAGTGTGGTACCTTTGTTATATTTGATGGGGCTAAAATCCACAGTTTACTTTAGGGTTCACTGTTTATATTGTATACTCTATGGGTTTTGACCAATACATTATGATATGTATTCCCCTCTATTCCTAGTTTTCTGAGAGGTGTTTTATTTTTAATCATGAATAGATATTAGATTGTGTTAGATTTTTTTTCTGCATCTTTTGATATGGTCTTATGATTTTTCTTCTTTACCTTATTGGTGCAATAGATTACATTAACTGATTTCTGAATGTTGAATCAGACTTGCCTATCTGGAATAAATCCCACTTGGTCATGGTGTATAGTTCCTTTTATGCATTGTTGGATTTTATTTGCTAATATTTCATTGAGGATTTTAGCATCTATTTCATAAGAGATATTGGTTTGTAGCTTTCCTTTCTTGTAATGTCTTTGTCTGGTTTTGGTATTAGGATAATGTCTGGCCTCATAAAATGAATTAGGTAGTATTCCCTTTGCTATTTTTTGGAAGAGATTGTAAAGAATTGGTATGATTTCTTTCTTAAATATTTGATAGAATAAACCAGTGAAGTCATCTAGACCTCATCCTTCCTGTTTTGGGAAGGATATTAATTATTGATTTAATTTCTTTAATAGATATAGGGCTATTTAGATTATCTGTTTCTCTTGTTGAGTTTTGGTAGATTATTTCTTTCAAGAATTTTGTCCATTTCATGTAGGTTATCAAATTTATGAGCATACAGTTGTTCATAATATTCCTTTTTATTTTTATTTTTTTTTAATATTTTATTTATTTATTTGACAGAGAGACAGCCAGTGAGAGAGGGAACACAAGCAGGGGGAGTGGGAGAGGAAGAAGCAGGCTCCCAGTGGAGGAGCCCGATGTGGGACTCGATCCCGGAACGCAGGGACCACGCCCCGAGCCGAAGGCAGACGCTTAACGACTGCGCTACCCAGGCGCCCCTGTAATATTCCTTTTTAATGCCCATAGAATCAGTAGTGATGTCCCCTTTTTATTTTTGTCTTCTCTCTTTTTTTCTTAGTTAACCTGGCTAGAGATCTATCAATTTCATTGGACTTTTCAAAGAATCAACTTTTGCTTCATTGATTTTGTCCCTTGATTTCCTATTTTCAATATTACTGCTTTCTTTTTTTTTTTAAAGATTTTATTTATTTATTTATTTATTTGACAGAGAGAGACAGCCAGCGAGTGAGGGAACACAAGCAGGGGGAGTGGGAGAGGAAGAAGCAGGCTCCCAGCAGAGGATCCTGATGTGGGGCTCGATCCCAGAACGCCGGGATCACGCCCTGAGCCAAAGGAAGGCACCTAACAACTGAGCCACTCAGGGGCCCCAATATTACTGCTTTCTGTTCTAATTTTTATTATTTCCTTTCTTTTACTTTGGATTTAATGTGTTCTCATTTTTGTTTCCTAAGGCAGAAGATTATGTTGTTGATTTTAGATCTTTCTTCATTTATTTTTTTTTAATTTTTATTTATTTATTTGGCAGAGAGAGACAGCCAGAGAGAGAGGGAACACAAGCAGGGGGAGTGGGAGAGGAAGAAGCAGGCTCCCAGCAGAGGAGCCTGATGTGGGGCTCGATCCCAGAACGCCGGGATCACGCCCTGAGCCAAAGGAAGGCGCCTAACAACTGAGCCACCCAGGGGCCCCAATATTACTGCTTTCTGTTCTAATTTTTATTATTTCCTTTCTTTTACTTTGGATTTAATGTGTTCTCATTTTTGTTTCCTAAGGCAGAAGATTATGTTGTTGATTTTAGATCTTTCTTCATTTATTTTTTTTTAATTTTTATTTATTTATTTGGCAGAGAGAGACAGCCAGAGAGAGAGGGAACACAAGCAGGGGGAGTGGGAGAGGAAGAAGCAGGCTCCCAGCAGAGGAGCCTGATGTGGGGCTCGATCCCAGAACACCGGGATCACGCCCTGAGCCGAAGGCAGACGCTTAACGACTGCGCCACCCAGGCGCCCGAGATCTTTCTTCATTTCTAATATATTAATTCAATGCTATAAAGTTCCCTCTAAGTACTGCTTTCACTGTTTTCCACAATTTTGATTAGTTGTATTTTAGTTTTCATTTAGTTCAAAATATTTAAAAAATTTCTCTTGAGATTTCTTTGGCCCATATGTTATTTAGAAATGTGTGGTTTACTCTCCAACTATTTTGGAGTTTTCCAACTAGCTTTCAGTTATTGATTTCTATTCCATTGTGATCTGAGAGCATACGTTATATGATTTATGTTCTTTTAAAATTTAGGGTGTGTTTTATGGCCCAAATGTGGTCTATCTCGGAGAATGTTCTCTGTGATCTTGTAAAGGAAGTGTATTCCGCTGCTGTTGGATGATGTGTTTATAGATGTGAAATAGATCCAGCTGACCGATGATATTGTTTAATTCAACTATGTCCTTGCTGCTTTTCTGACTGCTGGATCTGTCCATTACTGACAGGGAAGTGTTGAAGTCTCCAACTGTAGGAGTAGATTCATCTGTTTCTCCTTGGAGTCCTATTATTTTTTTGCCTTATATATTTTGACACTCTGTTGTTAGGTGCATTCACATTTTTTAAAAAAGATTTGATTTATTTATTCATGAGAGACAGAGAGAGAGAGGCAGAGGGAGAAGCAGGCTTTTCTCAGAGCAGGGAGCCTGATGCGGGACTGATGTGGGGCTCTATCCCAGGACCCTGGGATCCCGACCTGAACCAAAGGCAGATGCTTAACTGACTGAGCCACACAGGAGCCCCAGTGCTTTCACATTAAAGATTGTTGTCTTCTTGGAGAATCAACCCCTTTATAATTATGTAATGCCCTTTTTTATCCCTAATAATATTTTCCCTAATATTTTTCCTTGCTTTGAAATCTGTTCTATCTGAAGTTAATATAGCTACTCCAGCTTTCCTTTGGTTAGTTAGCATGGCGTCTCTTTCTCTATTCCTTTACTCTTAATCTATATGTATCTTTATATTTTAAAGTGGGTTTCTTGTAGGCAACATGTAATTGGGGTTTTTTAATCCATCTGACAGTCCATCTTTTAATTGGTGTATTTAAATCATTGTTGCTTAATATGATTATTGATATATTTGGATTAATAGCTACCATGTATGTTACTTCTTACTATTCTTTGCTTTTTTTTTTCCTTTTTGGTCTTCCACTTGTTTTCTGCCTTATCTGGTTTTAACTGAGCATTTTATCTGATTCCATTTTTCTCCTCTCTTAGCATATAATTTATACTCTTTTTTACCTTGTTTAATGGTTGTCCTTGAGTTTGTAATATATATTTAGAACTAATCCAAGCCCACTTTCAAATTATACTTGCAAGTGCCTTATAACAAGGGTATTCTCAACTCCCAGTTTCTCTCCTATCTCTAATAACATCGCTCTAATTTATTTTACTTCTCCATAAGCTATTAAACTGAATGCATTGTTATTATTATTATTATTATTTGAACAGATTGTTATCTGTTAGATCAATTAAAAATAAGGAAACAAAAGGTTTTATTTTACTTTCATTTATTCCTTCCTTAATGTTTTTCTTTCTTTATGTAGATCTGAGCTTCCAACCTATATCATTTTCCCTCTTTCTAAAGAACAGATTTTACTATCTTGCAAAGCAGGATAAATTGAGGACAAATTTCCTCAATTTTTGTCTGAGAAAGTCTTTATTTCTCTTTCATTTTTAAGGGTAATCTGGAAGAATTCAAGGTTGGTGGGTGTTTCCTTTTAACGCTTAAAATATTTTACTCCACTCTCTGCCTAGTTTCTGAAGAGAAGTCCAATGTCATTTTTGTCACTGCTGTTCTGTAGGTAAATTGTTTTTTTCCTGTGGTTTCTTTTAAGATTTTCTTTTTGTCTTTGATCTTCTGTAATTTGAATACATTGTGCATATTGACTTTTTGGTGTAGATTTTTTGATGTTTTCCTGCTTGGTATTCTCTGCGTCTCTTGTATCTGTGGTTTGGTTCTATCATTAATTTTGGAAAGTTCTCAGTTGTTTATTGTTTCAAATACTTCTTCTGTTCCTTTCTCTTTTTCTTCTTTTTGGTCCTTTATTTTTCATTTTTCTGGTGGGGATCGTTCCTTGATGACCTTCTCTATTTCTTATGTGGAAATTAATCTAAGTTTTCTATCTCTACTTGGGTCAACTCTGGTATACTGAATTTTCCATTTCATCTAGGTTTTAAAATTTATTTGGATAGAAGCAATAAGCTCATGGTTTTAAAAAATTTCTCTGATCTTTAAAAAAAAATTCTCTGGGGTCTCCTGGCTGGCTTAGTCAGTAGAGCATGCAACTCTTGATTTCAGGGTTGGAAGTTCAAGCCCCACGTTTGGTGTAGAGATCACTTAAAAATAAAATCTTAAAAAATAAATAAATAAACAATTTAAATTTTTAAAAATTTCTCTGTATTAATAGTTATTTTCCCTTTGTCATTTCTTACCTCATATATTTGTACATTCTCTCTCTTTTCCTGATTAAATTAGCTAGTATATGTCTGTTACGGATTTTTTTGAAAGAGCCAAAATTTTGATTTATTAATTTGGTCTACTATTTTTCTGTTCTTTACCGTATTAACTTTTGCTATTTTCTGTATTTTTTGTACTCTCTGTTGGTTTATTTGTTATTCTTTCTCTAGTTTTTAAGTTAGGATTTAATATATTTACAGTAGCTCTCCCTCTTCTATGGTTTTGCTTTCCGTGGTTTCAGTTACCCATGCGCAATCATGGTCCAGAAGAAGATGACCCTTCTGATGTATCATCAGAAAGTCGGTAGTAACCTAACTCTACATCACAGTGCTTGTGTCATTCCCCTCACTTCACCTCATCACATAGCTATTTTATCATCTCACATCATCACAAGAAGCAAGGTGAGAGTATAGTACGATGAGTTATTTTGAGAAAGAACAAGAGACCACACTCACATAAATTTTATTACAGCATATTTTATAATTATTTTATTTCATTTTTATTGTTGCTAATCTCTTACTGTGCCTAATTTATAAGTTAAACTTTATCATAAGTATGTATGTATGTATAAGAAAAAAACAGATTAGGGCTAGGTACTATCTGTGGCTTCAGGTATCCATTGGTGGTCTTGGTACATATCCCTGCAGATAAGAGAGGACTACTGTATTTTATTCTTTCATTATTTTTCCTCTTTTTTATTTGCTTTGTTAATCTGTGTGTGTGTGTGTGTGTGTGTGTGTGTGTGTGTGTGTGTGTATTTGTAGGTTTTTTTTCTTTTTTTATTGTGGTAAAATACATATAACGTAAACTTTACCATCTTAACCATGTTTTATTTTTTTATTTTTAAAAAGATTTTATTTATTTATTTGACGGAGAGAGAGAGAGCACAAGCAGGCAGAGTGGCAGGGAGAGGGAGAAGCAGGCTCCCCACTAAGAAGAGAGCCCAATGTGGGCTTAATCCCAGGACCCTGGGATCATGACCTGAGCCAAAGGCAGATGCTTAACTGACTGAACCACTCAGGTGCCCCAACCATATTTTAAATGTACAGGTCCGTGGTATTAAATACACTTACATTGTTGTGCAGCCATCACCATCCATCCCCATAAATCTATTTGTCTTGTAAGACTAAAATTCTATACCTATTAAACAGTAACTCCCTATTCTTCCCTCTCCTCAGTCCCTGGCAACCACCATTGTACTTTCTGTCTTTATGATTTGGGCCATTCTAAGTACCCTATAAATGGAATCTGTGGATATTGGTCTTTCTGTGACTGGCTTATTTTGCTTAGCTTGTCCTCAAGGTTTATCCATGTTATAGCATATGTCAGAATTTTCTACTTTTTTAAGACTGAAAATATTCCATCCTATGCATATTCTATCACATTTTGTTTATGCATTCATCCATCAATGGACACTTGGGCTGCTTCCATATTTTAGCTTTTGTGAATAATGTTGTTAGAAACATGGGGGTACAAATATCTCTTCAAGACTCTGCTTTTAATTCTTTTGAGGGTATACCCAGAAATGGAATTGCCGGATCATATGATAATTCTATTTTTTTATTATTTGAGGTGTTGCCATATTGTTTTCCACAGCAGCTGTACCATTTTGCATTCACACCAATAATGCACAAGGGTTTCTGATTTCTCCAGATTCTTTTTTTTTCCAGTGGATTATTTTATTTTATTTTATTTTATTTTTTAATGTTTTTTTTATTATATTATGTTAGTCACCATACAGTGCATCCCTGGTTTATGATGTAAAGTTCGATGATTCATTAGTTGCGTATAACACCCAGTGCACCATGCAATACGTGCCCTCCTTACTACCCATCACCGGTCTATCCCATTCCCCCATGCCCTTCCCTCCGAAGCCCTCAGTTTGTTTCTCAGAGTCCGTAGTCTCTCATGCTTCATTCCCCCTTCTGATTACCCCCCTTTCTTTATCCCTTTCTTCCCCTACTGATCTTCCTAGTTCTTATGTTCCATAGATGAGAGAAATCATATGATAATTGTCTTTCTCTGCTTGACTTATTTCACTTAGCATTATATCCTCCAGTGCCGTCCATGTTGCAGCAAATGTTGAGAACTCGTTCTTTCTGATAGCTGAGTAATATTCCATTGTATATATGGACCACAACTTCTTAATCCAGTCATCTGTTGAAGGGCATCTCGGTTCCTTCCACGATTCAGCTATTGTGGACAATGCTGCTACGAACATTGGGGTGCATATGGCCCTTCTCTTCACTACGTCTGTATCTTTGGGGTAAATACCCAGTAGTGCAATGGCTGGGTCATAGGGTAGCTCAATTTTTAACTTTTTAAGGGACCTCCACACTGTTTTCCAGAGTGGCTGTACCAACCTGCATTCCCACAAACAATGTAGGAGGGATCCCCTTTCTCCACATCCTCTCCAGCAATTGTTGTTTCTTGCCTTGTCAATTTTTGCCATTCTAACTGGCATAAGGTGGTATCTTAGTGTGGTTTTGATTTGAATTTCCCTGATGGCTCATGATTTTGAACATTTTTTCATGTGTCTGTTAGCCATTTGTATGTCATCATTGGAAAAGTGTCTGTTCATATCTTCTGCCCATTTTATGATTTATTTGTTTCTCGCGTATTGAGTTTGAGAAGTTCTTTGTAGATCTTGGATACCAGTCTTTTATCTGTAGCATCATTTGCAAATACATTCTCCCATTCCGTGGGCTGCCTCTTAGTTTTTTTGACTGTTTCCTTGGCTGTGCAGAAGCTTTTCATCTTGATGAAGTCCCACAAGTTCATTTTATCTTTTGTTTCTCTTGCCTTTGGAGATGTGTCATGAAAAAGGTTGCTTTGGCCGATGTCGTAGAGGTTGCTGCCTATGTTCTCCTCTAGGATTTTGATGGATTCCTTTCATCCATTTGGAGTTTATCTTTGTGTATGGTGTGAGAGAGTGGTCACGTTTCATTCTTTTGCATGTAGCTGTCCAATTTTCCCAGCACCATTTATTGAAGAGACTGTCTTTTTTCCACTGGATGTTTTTTCCTGCTTTATCAAAGATTAGTTGCCCAAAGAGCTGAGGGTCCATTTTTGGATTCTCTATTCTGTTCCATTGTCTATGTGTCTGTTTTTGTGCCAGTACCATGCTGTCTTTGTGATCACAGCTTTGTAGTACAGCTCGAAATCCGGCATTGTGATGCCCCCAGCTTTGTTTTTCCTTTTCAAGAGTTCCTTGGAGATTCAGGGCCTTTTCTGGTTCCATACAAATTTAAGGACTGTTTGTTCCAGTTCTTTGAAAAATGTCATTGGTATTTTAATCGGGATAGCATTGAAAGTGTAGATTGCTCTGGGTAGCATGGACATTTTAACTATGTTAATTCTTCCAATCCATGAGCATGGAATATTTTTCCATCTTTTTGTGTCTTCTTCAATGTCTTTCAAGAGTGATTTATAGTTTCTAGAATATAGGTCCTTTACGTCTCTGGTTAAGTTAATTCCAAGGTAACGTATGGTTTTTGGTGTTATTGTAAATGGGATGGATTCCCTAATTTCTCTTTCTTCAGTCTCATTATTCGTGTATAGAAATGCAACTGATTTCTGAGCATTGATTTTGTAACCCGCCACATTACTGAATTGTTCTGTAACTTCTAATAGTTTGGGAGTGGATTCTTTGGGTTTTCCGTATAGAGTATCACGTCGTCTGCGAAGAGAGACATTTTGATTTCTTCTTTGCCGATTTGGATACCTTTCATCCCTTTTTGTTGTCTGATTGCTGTTGCAAGGACTTCTAGTACTATGTTGAATAATAGTGGCGAGAGTGGGCATCCTTGTCGTGTTCCTGATCTTAAGGGAAAGGCTTCCAGCTTTTCCCCATTGAGAATGATATTTGCTGTAGGCTTTTCATAGATGGTTTTTATGAGATTGAGGAATGTACCCTCTATCCCTACACTCTGAAGGGTTTTAATCAGGAAAGGATGCTGTATTTTGTCAAATGTTTTATCTGCATCTATTGAGAGAATCATATGATTTTTGAATTTTTCTTTCTGGATTAAATCTAAGACACCGATTGATTTGCGAATGTTGAACCACCCTTGCATCCCAGGGATGAATCCCACTTGGTCCTGATGGATAATCGTTTTAATGTACTGTTGGATTCTACTAGCGAGGATCTTGTTGAGGATTTTGGCGTCCATGTTCATTAGGGAAATTGGTCTGTAATTCTCCTTTTTGATGGGGTCTTTGCCTGGTTTGGGGATCAAGGTAATATTGGCCTCATAGAATGAGTTTGGTAGCTTCTGTTTCTACTTTTTGAAATAGCTTTAGGATAATAAGTATTATTTCTTCTTTGAATGTTTGGTCGAATACCCCAGGAAAACCGTCCGGGCCTGGAGTTTTGTTATTTGGAAGGTTGTTTATCACTGACTCAATCTCTTCATAATTAATTGGCCTGTTTAAAAAATCTATTTCTTCCTGTTTCAGTCTTGGTAGTTTATAGGTTTCCAGGAAGGCCTCCTTCTCTTCCAGATTGCTTAGTTTATTGGCATATAGCTGTTGGTAAAAGTTTCTAATAATCCTTCCAATTTCATTGGTGTTGGTTGTGACCTCTCCTTTTTCATTCATAATTTTATTAATTTGGGTCCTTTCTCTATTCTTTTGGATAAGTCTTGCCAGCGGTCTGTCAATTTTATTGATTCTCTGAAAGAACCAGCTTCTAGTTCTGTTGATCTGCTCTACTATACTCCTGGTTTCTAATTCATTGATTTCTGCTCTAATCTTGGTCAACTGCTTCCTCGTGCGTGGATTAGGTCTGTCCCTCTGTCGCTGTTCCAGCTTCTTGAGGTGAGAATATAAAAACTGCATTTTAGATTTTTCTATTCTTTTGAGGGAGGCTTGGATGGCTATATATTTCCCCCTTAGGACTGCCTTTGCAGTATCCCATAGGTTTTGGACCGTTGTGTTTTCATTCTCGTTGGTCTCCATAAGTTGTTTAAATTGATTTTTGATTTCCTGGTTTATCGAGTCATTCCTGAGCAGGATGGTTCTCAGTCTCCAAGTGTTTGAGTTTCTTCCAAATTTTTACTTGTGGCTGAGTTCCAATTTCAGAGCGTTGTTGTCTGAGAATATGCAGGGAATAATTTCAGTCTTTTGGTATCGGTTGAGACCTGTTTTGTGTCCTAGAACATGGTCTATTCTTGAGAATGTTCCATGGGCATTAGAATAGAATGAGTATTCTTTGGTTCTGGGGTGTAGTGTTCTATGTATATCTATGAGGTCCAACTTGAGTATGGCATTCAAAGCCCTTGTTTCTTTGTCAATTTTTTGCATGGGTGTTCTGTCTATTTCTGATAGTGGAGTGTTGAGGTCCCATACTATTAACATATTTTTATCTATATGTCTCTTTATTCTGGTTAAGAGTTGGCTTGTGTATCTTGCTGCTCCCCTGTTGGGGGCATATATATTTATAATTGTCATATCCACTTGTTGGATACATCCTTTAAGAATAATATAGTGCCCTTCTGTGTCTCTAACTATAGTCTTTAGTTTAAAATCCAATCTGTCTGATATGAGAATTGCTACCCCCCGCTTTCTTTTGAGGTCCATTGGTGTGAAAGATGGTATTCCATCCCTTTACTTTCAGTCTGAATGTATCTTTAGGTTCAAAATGAGTCTCTTGTAGACAGCAAATGGATGGGTCATGTCTTTTTATCCAATCTGCAACCCTGTGGCATTTATGGGAGCATTTAGGCCATTTACATTGAGACTGAATATTGAGAGATATGATTTTAATGATGCCATGTTGCCAGTACAGTCTTTGTTTCTATCGATTGTGACTTTCTGTTTTGCATCACTCTTGGGGCCTTTTTACCTTTATAGAACCCCCCTTAATATCTCCTGTAGGGCTGGTTTTATGGTTACGAAATTGTCAATGACTGGTGATTCTGGAAGGTCTTTATTTGTCCATCAATTCTGAATGACAGCCTTGCTGGATAAAGGATCCTTGACTGCATGTTTTTCTCTGAAAGAGCTTTAAAAATGCCTCCCCCAACCCTTTCTCTCATTCCAGGTCTGTGTAGACAGGTCTGACGTAATTCTGATACCTTTGCCTTGGTACGTGAGAAATTTCTTTGCCCTGGCCGCTTTCAATACTGTATTCTTGGATCTAATATTTGCGAATTGCACTATGACGTGACGTGGTGTAGGTTTGTCATGGTTGAGCTTGGGAGGGGTCCTCTCTGCCTCTTGGACACAGATGTTTGTTTCCCTTGCTAGATTAGGGAAGTTTTCAGCTACAATTTGTTCAAATATCTCTTCTAGACCTCTGTTTTTCTCCACCCCCTCGGGGATGCCGATGATTCTGACATTGGAACGTTTCATTGAGTCAGTAATCTCCCATAACCTACATTCATGAGCATGGATTTTTTTAAGTCCAGATTCTATTTTAGTTTTCTCTTCTACTAACCCATCTTCCAATTCACTGATACATTCTTCTGCCTCATTCACCCTGGCCATCAGAGCCTCTAGTTTTGACTGCATTTGGCTCATAGAATTTTTAATTTCTGCCAGATTCACTCTCATTTCTGCCCTTAGAGATTCTATATTCTCATTAACATTTTCATTAATACTTTTTTCAAGTCTACACATCATCTTGACCATTGTTACTCTGAATTCCATTTCTGATAATTTGGTTATATCCATATCCATTAGTTCTGTGGCAGAGGCCACAGACTCATTGTCTTTTCTTTGCTGGGGAGGATTTCTCCTTCTCGTCATTCTGATGAGGAGAGGTTGTGGGGTTGTCCAGAGCCCAAATTAATGACCGGGACCCAGGCCGTGCGCCCTTGTTTTATAGGGATCTTAGGGATGTGGGCTTCTTGATTTTTCAGCCTGCCTTCTGGGGGAGGGGCCTCCCGCACCAATACTCAGGCAACCCTGTTTGGGTAGAGTCTCCGTGTCCCCTGCGAGGGAGGATAGGGGTGGGCACACTGTGAGCCGGTCTTTCCGGGCTTTGTTCTCTGGCGGCTTTCCCTGGTGGTTTGCTGTGCCTCTTCTGAGAGTCAGAGCAGCAGTGGCCGAATCTCAGCTTCTGTCACAGAACAGAGGGATCGCAGACCGTTCTCCACTGATGTTCTGGCCACTTTAACTCTGTTTCTGTTGGTGCTGCTCAACCCTGCAGCTTCCCGAGATGTGCGCCCCACAGCTGGTGTCCCAGCCCTCACTTCCAGGGCCGGCGTGTCTCTGTCCTTTGTGTTTCTAAAGCCGCCAGCCACCAGCTGCCAGCCGCCCCTGCGTGCTTCTGGAGCTCCCGGTCTCAGTCTGGTTCCAGTGAGCGCACCGGTGTTCCGTGAGAAGTCTGGTCGCGCATGTTCCCCCGGCTCACGGTCTCAGTCCGCTCTCTCGCGGGTGCCCGTCCGCGAGTCCGCCCGCTCCCCAGTGCAGGTGGCTACCGCTTCCCGGCGCCCCAACGCGGCGGCTCCCTCCCCCTTCCGTTTATCTTCTGATATCTGTGCGCGGTTTCACGGTTCCCCGCTTCGTACCTCAATACTCAGCGCTGGAGATGTTCATTTGTAGAGATCCAGATGCATCTTCCTGTGTCTCAGGCTGATTCTGTGGGTGTTCAGGCTCGTCAGGTACCTATCCACTCGACTCAGGGGACCAGCTGAAAAAGGGGTCCCCTACTCCTTTGCCATCTTAACTCCCTCTCTGATTTCTCCAGATTCTTATCAACACTTGTTTTCTGGGGTTTTTGATAGTAGCAGTCCTAATAAGTCCGAGGTGGTATCTTATTGTAATTTTGATTTGCATTTCCCTAATAATCTGTGATGTTGAACGTCTTTTTTTTTTTCATGTGCTAATTGGCCATTCATATATCTCCTTTGGAGAAATGTCCACTTAAGTCCTTTACCCATTTTTGAATCACGTTGTTTGTTTTTTGGTGTTGTGTTTTAGGAGTTCTCTATATATTCTGGATCTGAATCCCTTATCAGATAGATAATTTGCAAATATTTTCTCTCATTCTGTGGGTTGCCTTTTTACTCTATGGATACTGTTTTGTTTTGTTTTTTACTCTATGGAGACTGTTTTTAAATTTTCATAAAGTCTTATTTGTCTATCTTTTCTTGTGTTACCTGTGCCTTGGGTGTCAGTGCAAGAAATCCTTACTAAATCCAGTGGCTTTTAATCCTATTTTTCTTTTAAGAATTTTATTATTTTAGGTCTTACAATTAGGTCCTGGATCTATTTTGAGTTAATTTTCAAATCTGGTATTAGGTAAGATCTAACTTCATTCTTTTGCATGTAGATATCCAGTTTTCCCAGCAACATTTGTTGAAAAGACTATCCTTTCCCCTATTGAATGGTCTTAGTATCCTTGTCAAAAATTATTTGACCATATATGTGAGGGTTTATTTCTGCACTCTGTATTCCATTCATAGATGGTATATGTCTATCTTTAGGCTGATACCACATTGTTTTGGTTAACATAGCTTTGTAGTAAGTTTTGAAGTTAGGAAGAAGTGTGAGTCCTTCAGTTTTGTTCTTTTTCAAGATGGCTTTGGCTCTTTGCAGTCCCTTGAGATTCCATAAGAATTTTGAGATGGATTTTTATATTTCTTATTCTATGTGTTTTTAAGACTATGAATTTTCTTTTGTTCATTGATTAAATATATCCCATGTATTTTGATAAGTAATGTTTTTATTATCATTACTTTTCCAGAAATTCTTTAATTTCTGTTTGTGTATCCCTTTCACTAAAAAGGTGTTTAATAAAAGGTTTATAAATTTCTGGGTGAAAAACTTTCCTATTTTTTTATTTTTAAAAATTTCTAATTTAATTGTATTGCAATTCGAAAGCATTGTTTGTAGTATTTCCATTTTACAGAACTTACTAATGGTTTTTTTGCTCTAATATGTGATCAATTTTTGTAAATGTTCCATGCACTCTTATGAAGAAGATAAATTGTCTATTATTAGGTATGGTGTCTGATATTTTCCCCCATATGTTCTGCCTTATTATTTTGTTTGGATCTTCTATATCTTCTTTTGGTCAACTTGACCTGTCCTGTACTGGGAGTGGTATGTTGAAGACTCTTATTATTAGTGTGAGTCTACCTATTTTTCCTTGCATTTCCTATAGTTTCTGCTTTAAATAGGTACTTCTGCATTATTTGGTGTGTATATATGTTCGTAAGTATTATATCCTGTGATATCATGACTTTTTAAAGATTTTATTTATCTCTACACCCAATGTGAGGCTCGAACTTATAACCCTGAGATCAAGAGTCACATGCTCTACCAACAAGCCGGCCAGGTATCCTGTGATATCCTGACTTTTAACATTAAAAACTGACCTTCTTGGAAAGCCTGGGTGACTCAGTCAGTTAAGCATCTGCCTTAGGTTCAGTCATGATCCCAGGGTCCTAGGATCCAGTTCTGCGTTGGGCTCCTTGCTCAGCAGGGAGCCTGCTTCCCCCTCTACCTGCCACGCCCCCTACTTGTGCTCTCTCTCACTCTCGCTCTGACAAATAAATAAAATATTTTTTAAAATATAAATAAATAAGCAAATAAATAAATAAAAACTGGCCTTCTTTGATGAGTTTTTGTTCAAATTCTACTTTGTTTGATATCAGGATTGCAACCCCAATTTTCTTATTATCTACATTTGTCTGGTATATCCTTGTCCATCCCTTTATTTGTAGACATTTTGAATTGCTTTGTTTTATGTGTTTTCCTTACATGCAGCACATAGTTCAGTTTTGCTTTATGAGACAATTCGAAAATGTTTTTATTTTAGTAAACAAGTCATTCTCATTCTTATTTGTTGAAATGACTGGTATGTTTGGACTTAACACATTATTATGCTTTACTATGTGTATTATATTATAGTTACTGTGTGTATTAGTTTCCTAAAGGCTTCCTTAACAAATAATCATTCACTGGTTCTGAGTGAACATGAATTTGGGGGGGACATTATTCTAGTCAGTACGCTGTGTTCCTTTCTCTATGTGGTATGTCTTCTTTGCTCTTTTAAAATATATTTTTTGATATTTAAGAAAGTTTATATTTTTTCTCTGGCTACCATAGTGTTTAGTCCTTCCATAAATCCTTAATTCCCCTTCCTTTATTTAAACTTTTTTTTTGAGATCCTGTAGCCTTTATTTTTTAAATTTTTTTTATTATGTTATGTTAGTCACCATACAGTACATCATTAGTTTTTGAGGTAGTGTTCCATGATACATTGTTTGCGTATAACACCCAGTGTTCCATGCAACACGTGCCCTACTTAGTACCCATCACCTGGCTACCCCATTCCCCCACCCACCTCCCCTCTAAAACCCTTAGTTTGTATCCTGGAGTCCATAATCTCTCATGGTTCATCTCCCTCTCTGATTCCCCACCCCCCTTCATTTTTCCCTTCCTGCTCCTAATATCCTCCATGCTATTCCTTATGTTCCACAAATAAGTGAAACCATATGATAATTGTCTTTCTCTGCTTGACTTATTTCACTTAGCACAATCTCCTCCAGTTCCAACCACGTTGATGCAGGGTAATCATCCTTTCTGATGGCTGAGTAATATTCCATTGTATATATTGACCACATCTTCTTTATCCATTCATCTGTTGAAGGGCATCTCGGCTCCTTCCACAGTTTGGCTATTGTGGACAATGCTGCTATGAATATTGGGGTGCATGTGGCCCTTCTTTTCACTACATCTGTATCTTTATGGTAAATACCCAGTAGTGCAATTGCTGGGTCATAGGGTAGCTCTATTTTGAACTTTTTGAGGGACCTCCACGCTGTTTTCCAAAGTGGCTGTACCAACTTGCATTCCCACTCACAGTGTAAGAGGGTTCCCCTTTCTCCTCAACCTCTCCAACATTTGTTGTTTCTTGCCTTGTCAATTTTTGCCATTCTAACTGGTGTAAGGTGGTATCTCAATGTGGTTTTGATTTGAATCCCTGATGGCTAATGATGTTGAACATTTTTTCCTGTGTCTGTTAGCCATTTGTAGGTCTTCTTTGGAGATGTGTCTGTTCATGTCTTCTGCCCATTTTTTGACTTGATTATTTGTTTCTTGGGTGTTGAGTTTGAGAAGTTCTTTACAGATCTTGGATACCAGCCTGTTATTTGTAGTGTCATTTGCAAATATCTTCTCCCATTCCATGGGTTGCCTCTTAGTTTTGTTGATGGTTTCCTTTGCGGTGCAGAAGCTTTTTATCTTGATGAAGTCCCAAAAGTTCGTTTTCACTTTTGTTTCCCTTGCCTTTGGAGACGTGTCTTGAAAGAAGTTGCTGTGGCTGATGTTGAAGAAGTTACTGCCTATGTTCTCCTCTGTGATTTTGTTGGATTCCTGTCTCACATTGAGGTCTTTCATCCATTTGGAGTTTATCTTTGTGTGTGGTGTAAGAGAATGGTCAAGTTTCATTCTTCTGCATATAGCTGTCCGATTTTCCCATCACCTTTTATTGAAGAAACTTTTTTCCATTGGATATTTTTTCCTGCTTTGTCGAAGAGTAGTTGATCATAGAGTTGAGGGTCCATATCTGGGCTCTCTATTCTGTTCTATTGATCTGTGTGTCTGTTTTTGTGCCAGTACCATGCTGTCTTGGTGATCACAGCTTTGTAATGCTATCTGGCCTGTCATTTTTACTGTGGTAAATACAGATAACATTTACCATCTTAATCTTTTTAAGTGTACAGTTTAGTGCTATTAATTACATTCACGTTATTGTGCCATCACCACCACCATCCATTTCCAGAATCATTTCACCTTGCAAAATTAAAACTCCATACATATTAAATTATAATTCCTCTTTATACTCCTTTCTCAGCCCCTGGAAACCACCATTCTATTTTCTGTCTCTACAAATTTGACTAGTTATTCTAGGTACCTCATATACATATATGAGGAATCATATAGTATTTGTTTTTTGTGACTGGTTATTTGATGGTTTGTCAGTTTTTAATAATATCCTTTGATTTTCATTTATTACCTATACAACTATTAGTGATTTTTTTGTTTCAAGCTTCAGATATTTATTAATCAGTATAAACCCCAACACAATACACCAACATGATTTCATGCATTTAGAGGGGAAATAATTCCTGGATAAGTGGGAAATTGTGAGGATGGTTTCTGGAAGGCCTTCATTCTGAGCAGCTTTATATTGAAACATTTCATTTAGAAGTCTGGATCTTCTTTCTTCAGTTTGCTATAATCTACATTCACTGAGCAGAACTTATATTAATCACAGAGGCCCAGTTTGTTCTAGGATTCTGGGTTATTCCTATCCCCACTGACATCTGGATTGAGCAATGCCAGGTGCAAGTATCACAGAGCTGCTCCAGTACCTCCCGCTCCAATAAATATGAGGAGGAGGATCAAGCTCCGAGGCTGATTGGCCTGACTGAGGATCTGGTGTAAAATGGTTGCAGCAGAGGCCTCAGGTCCAGAGGAAGAAAAGATCAAATATGCAAGGCCCCTAACAATTAGTGATTCTTCTACTTTCCCATTTCTCCCTCTCTTCTCCTCCTATTTTTAGAAGAATTATTTTCACCGTTAGTGTTTATGTGATATTCCTCTGCCCATGTGCCAATCCTTATTTTGATCTGAGATCTAGAATTACATCTATGAAATGCACACCTCAGTTCTTTAATGAAGTTTTCCTAGTCATCTCTTGGTTGGATGAAGCTCAACCACACTGGATTCCTCAGGATGGGCTCATGAGCATAGTATTTTCTGAGTCCATGCAAGTTTATACCTGTTTTTTGGGAGACTTGATACTTACTCAAATGACAATTTTCCTGGATATAAAATACTTTACTGTTACTTTGTTTCCTTGAGTTTCTTGAAAATGCTCTCATCTTTTGCCCAACACAGGGCTTGAACTCACAACCCTGAGATCAAGACCTGAGCTGAAATCAAGAGTCAGATGCTTAACTGACTGAGCCACCCAGGCACCCCAAAAATGCTTTAATCTTGCTTTGATTTCTTTATTGTTCTTGAGAAGCATGATGCTGCCTTAATTTTCTTACCCTTAAAAGTCATTTGTCCTTTTCATTTGGAGTCTCTGAGGAGTTTCTTTTCTCTGTCTACAATGTTGAATCGTTTTATTAGGGTATATATTGGTATTGGTTATTCTGTTCCAACTTTTCCAGGGATAGGGTGGGCTTCTTAATATATACATTTAAATTTTGTCTCACTTCCAGAAAGTTTTCTTGGATTATCATTTTAGATATTCTGTTTCATATTTTTGTGGGGTTCTCTTTTAAGCCCCTTCAGTTATACAGATGTTTGTGTTTCTTTGCCTGACTTCCATTTCATTTGATAACATTTCCATGAAAATAAGATATTAGACTGAGAAAGAAAAGAATGCTTGGCCACTTGCACCTGTGTTTGAAACCATCTTTATTATATTGCCTACTTAGTTATATAAAGTCTGATTCACGTATATTGTGTTTCTTTGGAGCTTTGATCCAAGTTTGCCATTTGACGAGAGAACAAACATCTGCAAAAATTAAATCTATTTAAAAACAATGTACCCATTCTGAGATCAGGAAATAGGTAAGATTTGAAGCTATTCATGGGCCATGGCTTGCTCTGTAATTATTTTACTTTGATTAACTTTGCTGTCACTTTGGTAATGGGGAATTGTTATTCTGTCCCAGAAAAGGTAATCCAAGATAGAAAGAAATTCCTCAAAGATGAGAAGAAGCATGGTAACACTCAGAAGCAGAAGTACCAGGATTTTCTGGATATTATCCTTTCTGCCCAGGTAAATCTTTCAAATGTCTGAGGCTGCTCATATATGTAGTTAATTGTGTGGGTAAATGGGTGAGTGAGGAGGAGGGGAGACAAGAGGAAAATTGATCAACTAAATTTAACAGTACTTTTGAATTGATGGGTTAGCTCCACACAGTTTCAGGAAAAGATAGAAGTCTATAATGCTGTCAGTAAAGGGAGTCAGGTAAGATAAAAATTGTTTACTAATTGGACAGGGCTTGGTGATTATTGCATGGCAGTTTAGGGAAGCACAGGAAAACGGGTCATAGTGTAAGTTGGTAAAATGATGAGGAGGAGGTGCTGGGAAATCTGCATGAATCTGGCAGGATGAATTAAGGAACTCTTTGCAAGGCCTACTTTCCTTATCTAATGTTGGTTTTCCTTTGGGCTCTGGTCAAAGTGTGGCTCCTACTATGTATTTGTTGAACTGAATTAAAATTGAAACTCTCATATGAAACTCTAATTTTTTCCCCTAAAGCCATTATCTTGATTGGGGCTGCAGACATCTATAAACTGACATTGCATAAACATATCTCTACTATACCTTCCAGGCTGAAAATGACAACAGCTTCTCAGATATTGACCTAAGGTCTGAGGTGAACACATTCATGTTGGCAGGGCATGACACCACAGCAGGGAGCATTTCCTGGCTCCTCTACTACCTGGCTCTGAACCCTGAGCATCAGGAGAGATGCCGGGAAGAGATCAGGGGCATCCTGGGGGACGGGTCTTCTATCACCTGGTAAGATCTGCATTCTTAAACATTTCATCTTTCTTCCTCTCCATGGGTTTTGCTTTATTTTTTCCTCTGGTACCTTGGTAACCATTGTGCTTCAAGATATGTGCCTGTAGAAACTGCTCTTTTACTAGAGAGACCAAAATTATCCCTATATCTTTGCAAAAGAAGTTCACTCATCCACAAGTAATCTGCTTCATTGGTTTTCCAATCAGTGTTGTGTAATGTCCCATTTCTTTCACCTGCCTTGGTGCACTGGAAATGGGGACTTGATCCCTAGACTTGCTTTGAGAGTTTGAATGGTAGGACTCAAGTGGGTCTCCTCTCTGAGACCCAAGCAAGCATCCATATCATTTAAGCCTGCATTGTAGTCATTCCCACCCATTTCTGTGTTCACTCCTCAGGACTGGCTTAGACTTTAAACATAGTACTAAACGATATACACTGTAGTTAAGTCTAGCGATTATGGACTGAGAACATTCTAAGTACTTAGGCACTTAAGAAATATGCAAGATTTGGTGTGGATCCTGCCCTCAATGAACTCACACCCTGGGACAGGAGACAGGCCTCCGTATGGATAATTGCCATAAAACCTGGTAAGGGTAGTGAGAGAGAGACGTGCTGGCTACCACAGAAACTCAGAAGACAGGCACCTAGTCCAGTATAGGGGACTCAAGAGGGCTTCTTGGGAGATTTGACACCCAAACTGCCTCTTATAGGATGGGTTAGCCAGGTGAAAGATGTCAAAGCAAGACGTTGAGCTTATCTGGTTGTTAAACAATGCCCAGGTTATGGATTTGCCCCTCAGACACGCTGTCTGAAAGAAAACCAAACACGTGTCTCTGATTTAAACCACATTCTTCACCTTAGCTATATATTTAACTTACCATTGTTTTGTTGGCCAAAGGGGCAGAAAGGTAGAAATGCTAAGGGCTACTCAGCCCCAGGACTGGGGGAAAACATATTTCAAATGCAAAGGTCAGCTCAGTTAGAACATTTGTAAGGAAAAATTTGGGTTTATATAGATATGGTAGAGCTCCAACCTTTTATAAGGAAATACTAGTTATTTCCTACCATAAATTAAAGGTTTAATCTGTGTAGCACAAAATATGGTATTGATTAGTCATTTTTTATTCACTCTTTAACATTAATTCGTTATTTTAACTGTTTAGGGTGGATACATATACAACCCCAATATTGGCCTTTCTCATTCTTGTCTGGCCTATGTGAAATGTGAAAACAATAAAGAAATTTTTGCCAGGTGAGAAAACGAAGTGCAAAGGATCTGTTAGCTACCATTTATTTTAATGAGAGAAATGAAAATAATTTTTTTTTTAAAGATTTTATTTATTTATTTGACAGAGATAGAGACAGCCAGAGAGAGGGAACACAAGCAGGGGGAGTGGGAGAGGAAGAAGCAGGCTCATAGCAGAGGAGCCTGATGTGGGGCTCGATCCCATAACGCCGGGATCACACCCTGAGCTGAAGGCAGACGCTTAACAACTGCGCCACCCAGGTGCCCCGAGAGAAATGAAAATAATTTTATAAAAAATAAAATACATTTTTATTCCATAATATGGCTTTATACTCACATTTATGAAATTTGTATGTAGCATGCTAAAAATGTATAATTCTTTTACACAGATAATAAAACCACATTGCAAAGAGCAATTTCTGAAAAAACTGGCAAGTTGTTCAATGTCTCCATTTGGCTTGTCAGCCATTTCTGCATTGTGTTAAAATTCCTCTCTTCTTCTTGCACCAGGGCTAAGATGCACAACATTGTGTTTCTAAAATATGCAAAGTGCCAGGCTAAGCAGAATTACCCTTTTTATTCTGGGCTTGAGGAGGAAAGAGCTCAAAATGAAAATTTCACACTACTGAATGGCCAGAGCCTGCATTCAAAATAAGTAATCAGAAAAGCAAACAGAAATACAATAAAGCAAATAGACTGAATATATGCAGTCATGTTATGACTAGCTGACTGTCTAGGATGCCAAAAAAACCCCTTTATTCTTCTCCCACTGATATTTCACACTTGCGTGGGACAAGTGCTTTTTATCTCTGGGGTGAAATCTTGAGTGAATCTCCTAGAGCACCTATCCATTTAAGTCACAAGAGCAGTCTCATTTCAGTAATGAAGCTGTCTGGTCCAGTGGAGTAATGAAAAATGCAAATTCGTATCTACTTGGATCCTCCCCCTCCATCCCAGCTCAGCATTTCTTTGAGTCCAGAAGCCAGTGGTGGGTGAGGGGGTTGTGGTTGGCTTCTTTTTACTGACCAGGTCCTCCCCAACCCAGTAGCTTCTGTTTCTAACCCTTCCATAAGTGGTCCCAGGAGGGAGCAAGAAGAAGAAAGGGGTTGGTACTATGGAGATCTTGCCCTCTGAGCATGGTGGCTGGCTATTCAGTGCTTCCTTTCACTCTCAAGGGGCACATCTGTGAGTTTCTTGGAGATTCCCTCACTGGAGCTTTGCCATGGTGATTCATGGGGCAAGGGAATTCTTGTCCTCAGAATTCCTTTCCAGCTGGTTCTGAAGCTCTCCCTCTTGCCAGTTCATTGGCCCATAGAGCACAGTGGAGCACTCCTGACTTGTTTGTCCCTGTTGCTCTCCCCCAACTCCCTATCTGTTCTGAATCACAGACTTTCCTCTCAGTCCTCTGTTCCCCAAACTCCAGGGGGCACATGTCAGATCATCTAAGTGACCCAAGAAGGCCCTCTTTGCCTGACATGGTTGGGGGGCCCTCCTCTGTTCTCCACAGCATTCTGGCATTCCAACAATTCTCTTTAAAGGATTTTTTCTTACCTCTCAAAACTCTTATGCCCTCTCTCTTCAGGCCTTAGTCATTACTTCTACAGTCTTGATTTATATAGTGAGCTAAGAGTTACAATACTGGCTTCAGAAATCTCCCTGGCAAATCCTTTACTGGTAGATTAGCATCTCATTTTATAATGTGGATATTTGGCACTTGTTTGGAACCTCAGCTGATCTTGAGGTAGAAAGAGTCTCATATTCTGTTACATAAGCCAATTGCAAAATAACTTTAACCTAGAGATGATATGTACTAGGAATAAACACCAAAGAAGAAAAAAACATCAATATTTACAAACTAAATATGGAGCCTGAGTTCCCTCCCCTCCTTCACTTGTCCTCACAGGGACCAGCTGGGTGAGATGGCATACACCACAATGTGCATCAAGGAGTCACTCCGACTGGCGCCTCCAATCCCATCCATTTCCAGAGAGCTCAGCAAGCCCATTACCTTCCCAGATGGACGCTCCTTGCCTGCAGGTCCTTGCATTCCTTTCTTTAGCAGTTCCTAGAGACCAGGGGATCCTGGCAACCACAGTGACAAAGACTGGCTTTTTTCTCAGCTCTTGGAGGAGTCAAGACAAACCTAAGGAAGTCTGGCTTAGGGTTGGGTGCTTATTAAGAACTTAGTGGGTAATTCTTTGGTCAGACGTGGTTTCCAGACTTTCCCAAAAGCACGTAGTCATTTGCAAAGAGTCTCTGCCCAGAACCTGGGTGGCCAGAATCCCGACCCAGGGTCTCTTCGTTCACAGGACATTGTTTCTAAAATAACCCTTGTTTGGCTTATTTGGAGACCCAGGTGAAACTTCATGGGAGATGAACAGCATTGTCTTTATCTAGAAGACCCAAGATGGGGTCTTTGGCTTCATCATCATCATCATCATAGCACTCTTATAAGTGTGCAGCTCTTACTAGTTAACATAGAACCTTCAAGCACATTATCTCATTTTCCCACCCTTGGAACATGATCTTAACAGACACTTATATGGTGCTTTTCAGTTTACAAAGCACTTTCAAATACCTATGGTGTAGCCAAAAACCCACTGGAGACCCCAAAGTGCAGATGAGCAGAACTAAAACTTGCATTGAGGCCCCACATTTGGAGCCCAGTGCTCTTCAGAGCACAGGTCTCTGAGCAGGGCAAGTGGGAGGCAGAAGGGTGTCACGTGAGACACTCTTCACTTGTCTGCTTCAGTGTTCTGTTAACTCTTGCCCTTGGAAACAAGCCGACAGGATCTCTTATAGCAAAAACCAACAGCTTGTCACTGCGACTTTGTTGACAGATCCAAAATTAATTTACCAGAATTTTTTATGGTAATCAAAAAATCTTCAAAATCTCTCTCCCCTTCTTTTTTAATCCCCAAACCATGTGGATATTTGCCAAAATTTCCTCCCTTCCACTTATGAACAGAACCAACAGAAACTTGTCATTGGACCTACATGATGGAATTGTGGTTCTGTTCTTTGGGATGCAAGCTATCTCTAGTGGGTGCTGTATTGTCCATTAACAGATATCATTCTGACATGATACCAACAGCTCCTTAAGATAGAATCAGGTATTAAATAAGTCATTGCTTTGAAAACTAAGGTGTCACTCAAGCCTCATCTTCCCATGGGTCCTTGACTGCTGACATCAGCTACGGCGCACAGAACTCTGCCAGGAGCCAGCTCATTCCCTTCAGGAAGAAAATTCTTACTGAAGAGTGGTGTAACAGTAGCCCACAACTTGTTCTATCTCCTGTAATCTTTTTACTTCTTTCCTTTCACAGGAATAACTGTGGTTCTCAGTATTTGGGGACTTCACCATAACCCTGCCATCTGGGAAAATCCAAAGGTAAACACTTCAAAAAAACAAATGCTGTGCAAGTAACTTTTTGTTAGCAATATGTGGAAGTGGCAAATGACACAAAGCAAATAAAATAAACATAAAGACCAAAATTGTTCAACTTTTCTCCTAAAAGAAAACTGTCCCCTCCCCTACTCCTACTTCATGTTTGCTTCGAATGAACAGATTGACATAATGCCACACAATCTGCCCCAAACTGCAATCTGTACTGCAGTGATGTGCTTTGCAAGCTCTGCCAAGCCCTCACCTGGACATCTGCAGGAGTGTAGACTGTCCATGTAGCCAGGCAGGCGACTCAAACTCTCTTTTGCTGGATGGAACAATCAGAATTCTGGCAGAAACCGATGACACACTCAAGTTGGGCACTTCGAGGAGAAGGAATAGTAAAGGAACTAGTTACAAAGGTTTGGTAGGGTTTAGAAGAGCAACATGGAGCACGCAATTGCTGAAGGGCTTCCCACCTCTGAGCTTGGCGGGAGAGAGAGTTACAAAGACCGGAGGGAGATTGTTGTGCTGGGAAGGGTCCTGAGCGGGAGTTGGGCCTCTAGTAGAACAGCCAGCCTGAGGCAGATTGGTAGGGTGAGGTCCAGGGAATAAATAACCCAAAAACTCTCTCCACCCACCAACCCACCAGATCACCCATCAATGTCTTTTATTAGCCAAACCTAAGAGCAAACTATGCGGGTCCGCTTCTTGGAGCCCAGAGCAGAGCAGGAAAGGGAGGAGAGAGGATCTGGAGAGGCAAAAAGAAGACACCTAGCTAACCATAGCGCTTGATTCGATCTTCTTAAACTCTAGACACTCACAATACCCAAAGATACTTCCTTTCACTGAGTGGCTAGGGCTTAAGATCTCTTATGTGTGTTGGGAGGTGGACTGCATGTCTCAGTAACAATTGATCACATAATCATTTTGGCTAGACTTCTAAGTGGGTGCATTCTTTTTTTTTATGTTCAAATTAATTTTATTTGAGTGTAGTTGACATGCAGTGTTCCATTAGTTTCAGGGGCACAACTTAGTAATTTGACAAGTTGATACCTGATGCTATGTTCACATCGCTATAACAATATCAGTGACTATATTTCTTATGCTGTGCCTTTTACTCCTGTGACTTATTCATTCCTTAACTGGAAACCTGTATCTCCCTCTCCCCTTCACTCACTTTGTCCAACCCCCAACAACCATCGGTTTATTCTGTGTATTTATAGGTCTAATTCTGCTTTTTGTTTGTTTATGCACTTGGTTTGGTTTTTTTTAGATTCGACTTATGTGTGGAATCATATAGTATTTGTCTTTTTCAGTCTTACTTACTGCACTTAGCATAATACCCCCTAGGTCCATCCGTGTTGTCTCAAGTGGCATGATCTCATCCTTTTTCTGGCTGTGTAATATTCCATTCTATCCATCATATTTTCCTTATCCTTTCATTTATTGATGGACACTTAGGTTGCTTCCATATCTCAGCTATTATAAGTAAATGCTGCAATAAACATAGGGATGCATATATCTTTTCAAATTAGTGTTTTCATTATCTTTGCGTAAATTAAGTGGGTACATTATTACCTCCAAAGTGAAAACAATATCACTGGCCCTAGCGTTTCTGCTTTCTCCATACTTAGTCTGGATAGCATACTAGTCCACTAGGAGGCCAAACGAGGGCTGCAGGTCTAGAATTGCCCTGTCCAGTGTGGTAGCTATTCATCACACGTGGTTATTGAGCACTTGAAATGTGGTTAGTCGGAAATGAGACGTGCTGGAAATGCAAAATACACACTGGATTTTGAAGACATAGTACAAAAATGTGGAATATTTCCTTAATAATTATTTATATTGAGTACATGTTGGAATGATAATACTTTCTACAAAATAAATTCTATTATTAAAATTATTTTCACATTTTAAAACTGTGGCTATGTGAGATGCCTGGGTGGCTCAGTCCATTAAGTGTTTGCCTTTGGCTCAGGTCATGATCCCAGGGTCCTGGGATCGAGTCCCACATCAGGCTCCCTGCTCAGCGAGGAGCCTGCTTCTCCCTCTGCCTGCTGCTCCCCCTGCTTGTGTGCACTATCTTTCTTTCTCTCTGAAAAATAAATAAAATAAAATAATAAAAATGTGGCTACCAGAATGTTGAAATTACATATGTTGCTCATGTATTTCTGTTGATTAGTGCTTAGTAGTAGCTTAAGAAATGTGCTGATGGTGTTTTGGGAATGGGGGTGGGGTTGCCCTGTCATTTCAGGTCTTTGACCCCTTGAGGTTCTCCCAGGAGAATTCTGAGCAGAGACACCCCCACTCCTTTTTACCATTCTCAGCTGGACCAAGGTAAGGACAATGTGAAGTTGTTGAAAATTCACAGAAATGTTTACTTGGAAACAGCTCTTTCCCTTTGGTGCCTCAGCTCCATATATTCTTTCACGGAACCCCATCTTCTCACCAGATTATGAGGTAGATCGTGGTACCTGTTTGAGCTCCCGAAAAGACCATTTAGTTTCACAAAGGACAAGGCCCTTCTCTGTCACATCCTATACAGCCATGCCTCAGAAAGTTATCCCACGATGCAAACTTGCTCATAAGCCATGCAGCCCACCCCCAATGCAGGCGAAACAATTCTTTTGTTTTCCCCTCAATTTCAGATTTATTGAGGTATAGTCGACATATGCAATTGTAAGATATTTAAAACGGGCATCCTGGTGATTCACTATCTGCATTCATTGTGAAAGGGTTCTTCCCCCTCTAGTTAATTCCCACCTCCTCCACCTCACCAGTTGATCTCTGTGTGTGCGTGAGGACATTTAAGTTCTACTTTATTAACAGATTTCAATTACACAGTACAGTGTTACCAACTATAATCACCACGTTTTACATTACATCCTCACAGGAGAAACGGTTCTATGAGCACCTCCAAGTGCCACTCTCTTTAGGGAGGGCATCACATTATAGCCTCTCAGTTCATATTGTTGCAGGGAATAGTGGAAGTCCAAAAGTTCACGGTGAAAATACTGCTTTACCGTGAACAGTAGATTCATTATTCTAGCATCTTAACTAAAGAGCCAGAAACAACTACCATTTCCTCGTGTATCTTTCTTTCCCTCGGTGTCTGCAGAAACTGTATCGGGCAGCATTTTGCCATGATTGAGCTAAAGGTGGCCATTGCCTTGATTCTACTCCGCTTCAAGGTGGCTCCGGACCCCACCAGACCTCTAGTCTTCTTGCACAAGATTGTCCTCAAAGCCAAGGACGGGGTCCACTTGCACCTGAAGAAACTCTCCTGATGTTACAGCCCCGGGTACAAAGATTATGTATATATTCAAACTGTGTATATATATATATATATACACACACACATACAGCTTGGATATATATATCCATCCATCCATACTATATATATACATACTATATATATAGTTTTAAAGTTAAACTACAGCTACTGGGCCAAGAAAATGAAAAGGAATCAAAAAATATGGTGGGAGGGTTAGGGGTAGGTGGGATGGGGGTCTCTGTGTAACTGTACATTATCCAAAACCATTTCTAGGTGATACCCTGTGTCACCTAGATCTGTGTCTGTATGATTTGGGGAAATTTTCCAATCATTTCTGTTTTATTCTGGCTGCTGTTAATGCCATATACCAAGAATTTTGCTGGGTGACTTCCATATATTTTCTGTTGCTTTTTAAGATAGTTTTTGGAATTACACAATAGGTGCACATATGCTTACAGTAGAAGTTATCCAATATTCAAAAAGCATGTAGAACAAAAAGTAAAAATCCCACTCCACATACCGTCCACCTCTCTGCCCTGACCAATCCTACTCATTTTCCTAAAAACAGAATAGTTTGGTGTGCATTCTTTCAGAACTTTTCCTATACCTTTCATAAATACATATGTATGTATGTATGTATTCTTACAAATGGGATCGTATCCATATTATTCTTGCTTTTTTCACTTAATAAAAAATACATCTTATTCCTAATCGTAGATTCATGATATTCTATAATATGGATGTATTATAATTTATTGAACTATTTTCTTATTATTGGATATTTAAATTATTTGTGGTTTAAAAAAAATGCTTATTGGCCACTTGTGTTTATGTTGTTGTCTGTGACTCATACATCACTTATGCTTCTTTTTCCGTGGAGTTCTATATGAGTTCTTTAATACAGTGGGTGATTGTCCTTGATTGTAACTTTTCTTTATAGTTTTCCCCAATCTTTTACTTTTATAAAACTGAATGGTGTCTGTTAGCATACAGAACTAAATTTTCATGAAATAAGATAAATAAACTTTTCTTTATGGTTTCTGGGTTGTAATCTTGGATAAGAAAACCTCCATTTGGAATATTATCTAAATAGTCTATGTCGTTTCCTGGTGCTAACAATGCTTGTGAAGCCTGAGCAGGAATTTTTAAATAATTTCCAAATATTAATAATATTATTATTATTTCCAGATTCATCACTTATTTGATGTTTATGTGTTCACTACATGTCAGATATTGTGATACGCATTCAGTGAATGAACAGACATGACCCCTGCCTTCACGGAGCTTGTATCCTAAAGGGGAAGATGGATAACAGACAAATAATTACAAATTTCACTAAGTACCATGAAGGAAACAAATGGGCTGAGCTAGATAGTAATGAAGGGGAACTTACTTTAGATTGGGTTGTCTAGAAAATCCTCTGTAAGTTGTGACCTCAAAGCCTAGAAGGCTAACCCTACTCTTTCTCAGATGCCCCCTAGGGGCAAAATTATGGCAATTCATTGGACAATTTAAATAGCTCCGAAACACTTTTAGTTATAGAAAGAATAAATCAGCCTATCCCATTTCCCCGCCCCCCTCCCCTCTGGATAGGCTGGTGATGGGTATTAAGGAGGGCATGTATTGCACGGTGCACTGGGTGTTATACGCAAGTAATAAATCACGGAACTTTAAAAAAAAATTTTTTTAATTAAAAAAATAATAAAAAAATAAAAAATAAAATTAAAAAATTTAAAAAAAAAGAAAGAATAAATCATGGGAATAAAAGGCACAGTGTAGCGAATATAGTCCATGATATTTTAATAGCATTGTCTGGTGACAGGTGGTAGTTACACTTGTGCTGAGCATATCATAACATATAGAGAAGTGGAATCACTATGTTGTACACCTGAAACTAATGTAGCATTGGGTGTAAGCTATACTCAAATAAAAAAAATTTTTGTTAGCCCTGATATTGTCCTTGCCAAGTAAAAGCAAACTGATCTTGACTATCTGGATGGATAAGAAATGAAAATAAAGTCCTGGTCACATCCATAACGGCTTGCTATAGCAAAAATATCCCCAAAGAGAGGAGCTTAAACAAGATAAAAATGTCTTTTTCTCTCATATGAAAGTCTTGAGGAGGGAGGTGGTCCAGAACTACTGGGGTAGTTTGGTCTACAGGATCGTCAGGTATCTAGGCTCTGCATATCTTGTTCTCCATCTTCAACACACGGCTGTCAATGAATGAGTCAATGAATGATCTAAGCTAAGTTGCTAGCCCCTGCCACCACATCTACCTTCGAGCAAGTGGGAGGAGACGAAAGGGAATGGGAAGGCAGGTGCCTTTCCTTTTTAGGATATTAGCTGGAAGTTGTACTCATCACTCTGCTCACAGCTCTGCGGAAAACCCAGTCCCTCCGAGAGCTGAAAGGGAAACTGGGAAATATGGTCTTTGGCTGGCAAGCTCGTGCTCAGCTAAATCTTCTATTTCTGTAGGAGTGGAGAAGAGATGCTGAAGGGACACCGAGTCACCACTGCCACCAAAAGTCTATCATTTAAGCATGGACTAGAACAGGTCCTTTAAACTAGAAATAGTATAGGAGATATTGCTGACCATGAAGGTATCTTAGCATTCAGAGTATAGTAATCAAGAGCCAGCATTCAACAGGCCATACACGTAAATTTATAAATACTCAGTCCCAAGCCAGAAACGGATGGGGTGGGCAAGCATCTTGAAGGAACCACATAGTCCTGGATGAAATACTCTGACTCTCTCTGTCTCCTCAACTGGAAGATGGCACATAAGCAAAAAAAAAAAAACAAAACTGTGCTCAGTTTCTTCAAGTCTAGATGGGATAATACACTCAACAGAGTTGTAAGTAATATCAAGTACCCTGTTTTTATTCTTTATCTTTTGTGAATCATTGGCTTTTTTACAAATCTAAAGAAAATTGTGGTTTTTCTCCAGAGATGTGTGTGCACCCCAAGTACCGACAGAGTTTGTAATTTCATGACGTTGGTGGACTCCACGAGCCCATGCCTGGACCCAGTTGATAGCCTTTCCACTGCCCTCCTATCCGTAAGAACCTTAGCAGACAGCTGTGTCTAGTAATGGAGGTTCCCGTCAGTTCAGGAAGCAAGTCACTGCATCCCTAGGCATTTGTCATTGACAATAGCGCTTCAGAATACTGTTGGCTAGAAACAGGCTGTGCTGAACCACCCACACTCTTCCTTTTTCTCAGTCAAGATTAGGGACATTTGTTGTGGAATACGGAGCTATACCTGCTTGACTACATCTAACTATAGATTGGCCCCACCTCTTGCCACAGGTTGACCTCGTAGCTCTGTATACCCTACTACAGAGTAGGCACTCAAAACATATTTGGTTAATGAATGAATGAATTCATGGATGGATGAGTGAACAAATGAACTATGATCACGAGCTGATCTCTAGCCCCAGCTGTTGTACTGACTGTCCAGCCAACAAAGAGTTATGTATGTTCAGACAAAATAAATGTTGCAGCTCTGAGTTAATCATGATGTCAGTCTCAGCCACGGTTTGGTGAGACGTTGTGTGGGTTCGCATAGCTCCTGCCCACTGCAGGGGACATAATTCGGTCTGCCCTTCTTCAGTCATAGCTACTTGTGGAACACCTGTGCGCCAGGCACTGTTCTAGGCACTGGGGACGTTGTAAGGAATAAACAGACAAAGACTGACCTCTTGAAGCTTATATTCAAGAGGGGACCCAAACTGTTAAAAAGTAAGTGAATAAATGAATACATTACTTAGGGTTAGACTAGCTGTAGTAACCAACAAATGCCCCAAAACAAATATTGCCCTTCTCTGTGCCAGTCTATCCCTTTGGTTTATTTTCTTCCCAAATACAGACTGCATTTACTCCCTCCGTGAGCATGACAGCAAAAGTCCTATCTTGCTGGATATCTAAAATCTCTGAGTGATGCTCATTTCTCTTCATCAGGCCTGGATAAGACTCCTTGTGTTCTAGGGTTCTATGAACTAAAAGACGAGTTCTCTTCACTTAATGATGGAGAAGAGACAGGAAAATTGTAATAAAGACTCTCAACCCTATCCCAAAAGACTGTATTTCTCAGATGTTCTTGCTGTTAGGTGTGACTATGAGACTTAGTTTAGGCCAATGGGATATGAGTAAAATCAATATGATGATTGGATCATGTCATATTTTAATACCAAGCTGCTTGCTCTAGATCTCCTCTCCCCTTTCCCAAGGGTTGAAAGGATTTTGGTTGATTTTGATAACTGACCATTTGGGCCACTTGTTTTTTCTCCTCCTGTACTTTAAATTCTACTCTTACGTTTTAAATACACCAAAAAAGAGTGAGCCTGACAAACCCTCAACCCCAATAAAAGCGGAATACCAGACCCATGTATGCTCTCTTTACCCACAACTTTGCTGGATGGCCCTAGCTGTGCTGTGTAATTTACAGGTCTTCTAAGTAATAAACCTTTATTTTTTCAAGGTTTCCTGGTGGTTGTTGCTGAAGGGTGTCTTGCATTCATAAGAACCACAAGGGCTGGTCCAGCCACATCGGTTACTGATAGGCTGAGACCAGTGCAAAACACTACCATACTTCGGGGCACCTGGCCGGCTCAATCAGTGGAACACATGACTCTTGATCTCAGGATTGCCAGTTCAAGCCCCACATTGGTGTAGAGCTTACTTTAAAAAAAGAAGAAAAAAGTTAAAATAAACACTAAAAAAAAACCCCAAAAAATCCAAAAACCCAATACTATACTTCTATGTTCTCCCACCAAAACAAAACAAACTTTCATTAACTTTATTAATGATTCTAACAACCACCCAGTTACTAAAGCTAGAGAGCCATCTACTTCCCTCCTATCCCCACTCATCAGACTCAGTCACAAAGTCTGTTTTCTAATTTTCTCTTGAATTCAACTCCTTTTCTCCATTTTTATTAGCAACACATTCATTCACTGATTCATTTATTGACTCTACTGTGGGCTAGGAATCATGTTAGAAATCGAAGATATCAAAGATAATTAGGCATGTTTTTTTTATTGAGAGGAGTACAGTGAGGAAGAAGGTAAGTAAAACAATGTTTATAATGCATCGTGAAGGGCACTGTTCCTCAGATTTTCCCAGGGTGCAATGGGAGCCTAAGGGAGTGATTGCTAAGCAGCCATGTGGTGATGGTGATGGTAAGTCAGGTAGGACATGCTTCCCAAAGGAAGTGATGCCTCTTTTTGTAGACCCTTACTATCAGGCTGGGCTCCTTCATGAATATGGCAAGCAGCAATATTACTTAGAATCAAGGAAATAATTTTCTGGGAGACTTCATGTTGCTAAGTGCTCATCTCAACTAATCCAACATTACTGATAAAATTCCTACATAAAGGATGTGGGAGGGACAATTGCCATGACACATTGACTCCAAGCTGGCCTCCACTCAATCAGCTGTGAGGGGCACTCTAAACCAGTGAGTGTTAGTAACATCTCTAAAGGTATAAGTTTTAGCATCACCATGGAAATGACTCCCCTCAGAGATATTAATGAGATGGTAATAAAGACAGCTGTTGTATAATGAACACAATATGGATGGAAACAGAATTACCAAGAGGATGATCTGAGAAGAGACCAAGAAAATTTTTCATCCACAGGCTTCATGGGATAGAATGGAAAACGACCTCTAAAATTCTAATGTGGAGACTTGGAATTTGAGTGCTGTCCGTAAAGCTCTTCTGCCATTGTTACATACCATACATTGAGTTTTGATTATGCCGTCCCGTTTCTCAGCTGACACTTTTAGTGCTGGTACAGACCTCAAGGAGCTCACAAAATAGCAACCAAAGATCATCAAAAACCCTTAGAACTGTTTTCCCTCCTAACATATTGGAGAGTGCAGAGGGACACCATAAATGACTGGATATGTGCCATGAGGGCAACAACAACTTTGGAAGACCCAATATTTAAAATTAACATTTTATGACTTGATCCCCCAAAGTGCTCATTTGAAAAAAACAAAAAACCTGCAGCTCTCAGTTCTTTGGCCTTTCTCTCTATTTCTCTACAACTTTTGCTTTCTTTTCTCTATTTCCTGCCATCTTCTTCTTTGCTTCTGGCTTGCTTCTCCTTTCCTCCTTCCACCTGTGCCTGCCCTCTTCAATTGCCTTTCCTCTGAGAGCTGGTTTTATCTGTTGGAAGACTGAAGGAATTAAGTTTATTTTCTACTAAGTCACACTGCCAGGAACATAATTTCCTACAACAGACTTTCGACTCTAGTCACATGTTCTTTGCACATTCCCCCCGAGTTTACTGCATATCAGTTGCTGAATGCAGTGGTTAATCCAATGTGCCAATGTGACTAGGTCCCAGATGCCAGACATTGGGCCAGGCATTATTCTGGGTGCGTCTGTAAGGGAGTTTCCAAATGACCTTACTGCTTGAATGGGTAGACTGAGGAGAACAGATTACCCTCCCCAGTGTGGATGTGCATCATCCAATTAACTAAATAGAAGACCTAAATGAGCACTTCCTGCCTGACTGCTGGGCTGGAAAATCAATCTTTTCCAGCCTTCACACTTGGACTCAAACACTGGCTCTTCTTGGGTCCTAAGCCTGCTGGCTTTTGGATTGGAGCTACACCATTAGCTCCTATGGTTCTCAGGCCTTCAGATTCGAGATGGAACACTACACATTGGCTTTCCTGGGTCTCCAAAGTGCTGACTGCATATCTTGAGACTTCTCAGCCTCCATAACTGCATGAGATAATTCCTTACACACAATGTTATATATATAACTATATATATATATATATATATATATATATATATATATATATATATATATATATGTGTGTGTGTGTGTGTGTGTGTGTGTGTGTGTGTGTGTGTATACACACACACACACACACAACCTATTGGTTATGTTTCTCTGGAGAACCTTGAATAAACCCTGGATTAAATCCTCAAATCTAAGTTTTCATTTGTCTTACAATTGTTCAGTTCAGCTAAAGACTAACCAGATTGTCTACCATTTTCATTCAGTTTTAACAGTCAAGGTTACCAAGACCCTACAGGGTCAGACTAAAGTTGTAGCTAGGGTCTGGAGTTCTTGGAAAGCCAAAGTTAACTTTCCTGTTAACAGGAAGTCTGTCTGCTATGACTCCTCCTTCACTTCTACAATAATAATCAGGAAATTCTGAGCATACTTACATAACTCTACCTTTCAAGAGAAGTCTCAAGAAACAGTCAAACAAAAGATTCTGGATCAGGGAGGGCTTGCCACCATCTCCCTTGCCCACCCTAGCACCTTCCTCCGGAAATGCCTCTGAAGTCAACAGGCCCTCAGGTCTCCCCATCCCAGGGTCGTACTGTCATCTATTAGTGCTGGCCTTTTCCATTCTTCCATATGCCTTCTCTCGCACAGCCCACTCTCATGTCAATGCTGATATAGGAGGAGTGGCTTCTTAATGTTTAGGTAGGGCTTTTTCAGCATGAGGAAGACAGTTTCTTCTTCATAGTCATGAAGTCCTAACACAAGCAGTGATAAAGATTGTCCATTGATCTGATTGGTTTCAACCAGGTACCTTTTGGAATGCACAGCATGAGTCTGCCTACATCTTCTGTTAATGTTGGTTTAGGCCTGATTTGTTGATCTATTCTAGATCCATAAACTGATTTCACTGTTGGTCACTAGGTGAATAGCTGTAAGTATCTGGGGTCTTTATTCTTAAAGGGGGCAGTTAAGTTATTCAGAGACAGTGTGGTCCTTTCAAGTCTTATTTCCATGCTGTGTTGGACCAGCACAGCATTAAGTCTAGGTCTCATTCTGTCCTACTACTATGACAAACTCCCTTTGAGTACTTTACCTGATGGCTTACGAATTCTGAGGTTTTTCACTCTTTTGGTGGGAACACAAAATATTCCCAGACCATGAACCTTTGATTTTGTTCCTGCTAAGACGTTCAGGTATGCTTTCCCAGCCTTGAGTAACTTCCTTGGGTGCGTGCTGAGTAAGCTTCCTTTAAAGGAATGAAACGCTTTCTTCTTGTTTCATCTTGCCTGTTCTTAACTCAACAAGAGCTAATGACAGAGCTAAGACCTTACTTGGCTCTGAAGCTAACGAACTTACTGTGTGAGACCACACACCTGTGCTGTCAAAAGCTTTCCATCTCCTGAATCAGGGTATCACAATTTTTTCTTTATGAAATAAACTGGCTCAAAGCATTTCATTTCCTTTAAGTATTTTGACTTGTTCTTCAAAGTTGTGTCCACAGTTGAATAACATTTGAATTCGTAGGGAATTATTTTTATTCTTGAATCTATTGACTCAAAGTATCATGTTTCACTTTTTAAATGGTGCTATTGTACCAATCTACAGAGGAAAAACTTGTCCAGTGAGGACGTTTGGGCTAGGTGGTTTGATGGGCATGACTCCATGGCCAGAAGAACTTTCTGGATCCCCTATGTTCTGGCTAAGCTAAGCAGTGCTCTTAGGACATCCTTGATCATCATCTGATCTTGTGAGTATTTTGAAATTCATTCTAGAATAGTACTTTGTAAGTTGGAGTGGCTTAATAGACCCTCTGATGTTGTCAAAACGTCTGTAGTCTTCTTCCCAATAACTCATAATCCAGTCTTATCATGAGAAAAATATCAAATTCTATTAATGGAGCATCTTAAAAAATACCTGACCAGGACTCCTTAAAACTATCAAAGTCATCTAAAACAAGTAGAGTCTGTGAAACTCCCATAGCACAGCCAAGAGGAGCCAGAGGAGACGTGACAACTAAATACAACGTGGTATCCTGAATGGGATCGTGGAACAGAAAATGGACATTTGGTAAAAGCTAAGGAAAGCTGAATAAAACTATTGCCATTTCATTAATTGTAACAAATGTACCACATAATGTAAAAATGTCAATAATAGGAGAAACTAGGTGCAGAATATGGGAACTCTATATTATCTCGTCAATTTCTCTATAAATATAAAACCATTCTAAAAATAAAGTCAATTAAAATAATCCTAGGGGATCTACAAAAAAGGCTACCAAGGGGTGCCTGGGTGGATCAGTTGGTTAAGCGTCTGCCTTCGGCTCAGGTCATGATCTCAGGGTCCTGAGATCAAGCCCCACACTGGGCTCCCTACTTAGCAGGGAGTCTGCTTCTTCCTCTGCCTCTGTCTCCCCCTTCCCCCAGCTCATGCTTTCTCTTTCAAATAAATAAATAAAATCTTAAAAAGATAAAAAGCTACCAAAACTAATAACTAAGTTGGGAAGGTTACAAGAGAGAAGGTTGTGCACTAAAGAATTAACTCACCAGACTTGAGATGTTCAAACCCTACTCGTGCCAGAAAACAGACTGTCTTTTGATGGACTCCGGGGAATTAAGCTATAAGCTCTTAAAATATCTTGCCTGATGAGTGTCCTAATACACCTGGGGCCTCAGACCTCACCAGAAAGTTTATGCTAACAATGTGATTTATGGTGGAGACCTTGGGCCATGCTGTATCATTTCCACCTCCAAAGAGGCTGGAGAGATTGAGTAACTAAGGTCAGTCACATTCTCCATTCTTAAATTACTGACTCCCAAGAAAATTAAATCCTGGACACCAAGGCTAAGGCAAACTCCCCTGGTTGGCCATTCTTTGTATGTGTTGTCACATGTCATTGCTGGGAGAATCAAGTGCTGTTGACTCCACTGGTAGAAGAGAGCATGAATCTCACTTCTGGTCTCCATGTGCCTGTTTCCTTTGCTGGTTTTAATGTACATCCTTTCACTGTAATACAGTGTAATTGTGAGTAGAACAGCTTTTCTGAATTCTCTGAGTTCTTCCAGTGAATCCTCAAACCTGATGGTGGTCTTGGGAACCCCCAACACAAAGGCCAATAGGTCAGCATATAAAAATCAGTTGTATTTGTAGATGGGAGCAATGAAGAATTGTAAAGTGAAACTAGAAACACAAGTCCATTTACAGTAGTAGCCCCAAGTATAAAACATGTAGGAGCAAGTTTTACAAGAATATGTTCAAACCTATAGACCCAAACTATAAAACTTTGCTAAGTAATTCTAGAATTTCCATTTCACTCTTTTTTTTTCCATTTCACACTTTTTTATAGATTAAATTATTTGATGAAATTCTTCTTTTTTCCCCTCTATATTCTAAACACATTAGTCATAGTTATTTCAATGTCTCTGTCTGGCTACTCACTCTCTGGGTCACCCAGGGGACTCTTTTTATTGTCTGAGGTTTTTTCTTTTGCTTTTTTGATCAATTGGGACTGTTTCTTGGCATTTCAGCTGAGTTTGTATTAAAAGCTGAACATTGTGTGTAAAGAACTGTAAGAGCTCTGGTCAGCTCACTGAAGAGGGAATTATCTTTTGGAAGTCAAAAAACATATTGGCAGAGCCTAGTGATACAACTGATGAGAAGTGGGCAATTTGGACGCAGCATTTCCATTCAGGGCTTTCTGGTTGTTTCACTTTGTAGTACTTATAATTATACTGTACATTTATTTTGTACCATATCTCTCTACTTCAGAGCTCAAAGAAGCTCTAAAAGGCACCATAAAATTTGAGCATCAGGGACATGTAGGAAAAGGGGCCAGTAGACACCGATGAGCATTTGGTATGACGTGATCTTCATCTCTCTTTCCAGGACATATGAGAGAGGCCCATTACCCCAAACCCAAACCTGAATGTCTTTGAACACATTTCCTAATGACCCTGGACACCGTTATGAAGTGTGCCTTCAGTCACCAGGGCAGTGACTAAAGGAGAGCGTTCAGTGACTAAAGGACAGGAGGCAAACTCATTCACCATCCACTGTTCCATCCATTAGCACGTTCCTCCACTTCCTCTCTTCCAATATTTCTAAATTCTGCCTAGAAGCAGTGCTTAACAAAAGGAAACTCATCCGCCTTGGCCAGCACACTTTTTTGCATCACCATATCTAGTTTACAAATTCAGCCATCAAAACCTCCATTTTAATAAATACTGTCTAGTGGCCAATGAGCACACACGCTTGTCTTGGGCTTTGCATTGCCTGAGACTTGCCTAAAACAACCAGTTGCCTGAGACACAAATGCCGATGACGGATGCTTCTGCGGTGGTGCTTAGACAACATGGAGATTACAGGTAATTCTCAAGAAAGAAATGGTCGCTAAACGTGAATCAGGGCAGGGCCAGTTCTAGAATCCCAAACTCCTGTACTCCAGCCAGTGTTCTATCCATTAGGGCCACCCCCACATCTCCCCAGGGATCCCATCAGTGGTCACTCCACCCAGACTTCCAGCCTGGGCAGTCTCCTCTCTCTGCACAGGAAAAGGCGGGTTACTGGTCCCACATTGATCTTCCCAGGGACCGTGTAAGCTCTGCCATCTGGTGGCGAATCAAGATGTTATAAGCAATGGGGAGAAAGGATAACAGGAACAGACACTGGCAAAAAGAAAGCACTGTATTTTGTGAATGAGCTTTTAGAAAGTGTTAGGGCTCAAAGCGAATTGGAATCTCCTCCCTTCCCTTACTGTTTATACTGTGGTAGAACTGATTAAGTGTAAATGGATTCAACCCTTAGAGAAACCAATAGAGAGCATGTACCTTACAGGAGCCTTAGAAATGCTCATATTCTTGGGGCGCCTGGCTGACTTGGTTGGTGGAGCTGGTGACTCTTGATCTTGGGGTTGTGAGTTCAAGCCCCATGTTGGGCATAGAGATTACTTAAAAATAAAATCTTGAAAAAAAGAAATGCTCATATTCTTTGATGGAGTCACTCCACTCCTGGGAGTTTGTCCTGAGGAAGGGTTATTGATTCAGGGCTTTGATGGAAGAGGCGCCATGACCAGGGTCATCCAGATAGAGGCACTGTCCAAGTGCAGAGATCCACGGGGAGTGGTTAGGAGCTCCAACCCCACCCCAGCCTGAGCTGGGACATCAGGAAAGTGTGGATGGAGAAAATAAGACCTGGGAATGCAGTCATCTGGGAGGCACAATGGGGCTTCAGGGAAGGGGGAGACTAGGCTACTCTTTCCAGGCAAATGGGAGCTCACCGGGCTCAGTTGATCTGTCAGCCAAGCCTAGGTCCACCCACCCCCGCTGGCTTACAGACTGATCCCAGACCCTACTTGGTAAAGAAGGACCTTTGGGAAGAGGTAAAACCATTTTTTTAAAGACTTTTATTTATTTACTTGATAGAGCACAAGCAGGGGAAGCAGCAGGCAGAGGGAGAGAAAGAAGCAGACTCCCCACTGAGTAAGGAGCCCGATGCGGGTCATGATCACACATAATCCCAAAGGCAGATGCTTAACTGACTGAGCCACCCAGGCGCCCCAAGGTAAAACCATTTTTAATACCCTCAACTGGGCCAGGTGAAAAGGGTAAGCACAGGTGGGCCACAGCTGGCAGGCAATGGGAATGCACGGTGAGTGATAGGCAGGTGACTGGGTGTGGCAACCCTGGGGCTACCGCACGCCAGGTCTTTGTGTTTGTGTGTGTGTGTGTGTGTGTGTGTGTGTAAAGCAATAGAAGTTTATTAAGTGAAGATACAGAAAAAGCTCTCAGGAGTGAGAAGGGTCCCGACAAGCATGCGGGGTCTTACACTAGCGCCTTACGCTGGACTCTCACCCCAACCATGAAGTAGATCCTCTCTTTAATGTCCATTCAAGGAAAAGAAAACTGAGTCTGGGGGAAAGGGGTGGGCATGAAGTGATTTGCTCAAGGTCATGCAAATCCCCTGGCGAGGATTTAATTGGCAGAGCTGGGACTAGCTGACATATTCAGTCATTCAACAAACACCAAGCCCTTGCTCTATGCAGGGATTATGCCAGATGTCCTGGGGATGTCCTGCCCTCCAGGAGCTCGCAGGCATAGAGCATGGGGAGGGAAAGGGGTGTCAGAGAGCCATCCTGAAGGACGTGAGGCTGGCAAAAGGAACACAAGCCGAGAACATGAGCAACACAGGTGCAAAGATGTGAAGCAGTAGGGGAGGAGAGGGAACAGAAGGCTGGAGAACTTCAGGCAGGGTCAAGTGTGCAGCCAAGAGCGAGAGAGGTAGAAGGACGGCAAGTCACAGAAGGTCACAGTGTGGCCATCTATTGGCTGCTCAAGATACGCAGGTACAACCGAAAGGACACCCATGCCGGCTGTTGCAGGCACTCACCCACTATTCACTATATGCGTCCTGTGCTGCATTCACTCATTTTCTCTTCACTGCAACCCTATAAGATGGGCATCGTTTTATCCCTAATTTTCAGACCCAGGCACTAAGGTGCCTTTGTTACGAACTTGCCCAACATCATGCTAATATAAAGTTGGCAGGGAGGGATTTGCCCAAGGAAGTCTGGCTTCAAGCCCATGCCCACAGCCACTAAGCCACACCCGCCTGCAGCAGTGGGGTTGGCCTCGCAGGTGTAAAGGGCTGGGCCCCAGCTGGCTGTGTTTGGGGAAAGTCTCTCTAGTGGCAGCGTGGAGGCTGGTGTGAGCTCGCAGCGTGAGTGAAAACAGGTAGACAGGAAAAGCAGCTGCGAACATCCGAACATCCGGTGCGAGCTGGAGGCCAGAAGCAGGGGAGGAGGAGTGGGGCTGAGAGAGGCAAATTCGGTATGAATCCCGTCTCTGGCCTGGGTGGATGAGTGCTGGTACCACTAACAGGGACAGAGGACTCAGGTTAGCGAAATATCGGGGTTCCTTTTGCATCTAAGGTGCCCAGGGAGTGGTTCAGGAGGCAACTGGGGACCGGATGGAATGGGACTGATTTGGAAGTTGATACTTCACGGCAGTAATGGGAATGAACTGAGTGGATGGGATTCCCATGTCATTCCTTCGACAAACACGTCCTGGGACCCGCAGGATTCTGGGCCTGTGCTGGGCACTCAGACACTACAATACCAAGACAGGTGCGTCTCTGCCTCATGGAATGCCAAGTTCACAGTCTTGCTCAGAGAGCAATGCCATGACCAACCTGAGCCCACAGTCCTGTGGGGACCTGGTGAGATGAGCGCAGGGGGCCAGGAGCAGCGCCGTAGAGAAAAGGGCCATGATCCTGTTATGTTGAGAGCGGAAGGATCAGATAAAGCATCACACCTGGTGATGAGAAGATGGGACTCTAGCGCCCTTGTGAGAGCTGTCTCGGCAGTGTGAGGGGTGGAATTGAGGCTACGAGGTTGAGGAGCAGGTGGGAAGGTTGGAGGCAGAAACGGCAAATGTTGACCACTCCTCTTAGATACTTGAAGGGAACCCTCTCCACTTTCCCAGATGCATCTTTCCAAATACACTGTAAGTTTGCAATGGCAAACCCTCTATTTTCTTCAGTTCCCCATTTCTCACACACACACACACACACACACACACACACACACACACACACCCCACACACAGAGAGCTCTATGCTGGGGTAGAATTAGCAATGGATTTGAAGTCAAAAGACTAGAGGCCAATGCCATTAACTAGCCCAATGCCACTAACTAGGCCAGTGCCACTAAAGTCACCTCCCTTTCTGAGTCTGCATTTTCTCCCTAAGAAAATGGGCCCAGTTATATCCACCTGGTAGGATCAGAATGAGGCTCCAATCACAAAGCAGTCTCCCTGCCGCGCAGTAGCCCTCTCCCTGCCTCGCAGTAGCCCTCAGCTTCTATGTAAAAACCAGCACCGCCGCCCCCACCATCACTGTGTATGGGCTTGAGGGAAGGCCCTTCCCAGTCTCTTGTTCCGGCTTGTTAGCTCTTGGGGCCTGGAAGATGCTTCCCTCCGCTTTTCCCCATCCCTCTCTGTCCTTCTCACCTCTGTTTGCTGGAGCTCCCTCTCTTCCCTGACCCTTTCCCCACCTTATCAGCACCTGTCCTCCCCACCTCCATCCCACACGTGGGCTCACAGCTAGAACTGGTCAAGAGCCTAGTTATTCATTTGCAAAGTCCGCGTGCAGAATTGTCCTGGCCTCAGCGATGCAGAGCAAACCCATGTAACCAGCCCCATTATGCTGGTGCCTCCAGCGATCCAGAAAAGCCGCTGGGCCCAGCACGTTCTGTACTCACCAGCCATGCAGAGCCTCTAGCTTCCTCTTATCGCAACTTGGTACATGACCTCGGGCTTCAGATTCCGCAATACAATATTAGTGACCTGGGCTAAATGACTCTAAGGATTTTGCTAGCTCTGACACACTGTGATCTTGCATGCAATTCAGCCCATCCTGTAATAATAATAGAAATAAAAAACAATAGCTAACATGTATTTGCACTAACTGTGGTCTAGGCACTATTCTATGTGTTTTAATGTGCATTGTTTCTTTTAACCTTAACACCATCTCTTATCAGATAGACACTGTTTACTGCCCCCAGTCTACAGATGAATGAACTGGAGTTTGGTGAACCGAGTTCACGTATCCAAGGTCACTTGGTATTACGTGTCTGAGCACGGCTGCATCCAGGCTACTTGACCCAGACCTGGCTTTTACCCTCTCAGTGGGCATCCAACTCGAAGGCGAAGTCTTGGCTCAACTGCGAACAGCTCACCTGAGCTCAGAGCTGAACGGTGCACCCCCTTTGCCCTCCAGCACACCCCTTGTAGATGCCCAGAGGCTCCTCGACTCCACATGCCCATAAATGCATGCTTACCCCCACGCATTCCTGCTTTCCCCTCACACCTGCCATTCTCAGTGCCCTTCACTAGGCTCTGTAGGGCCTTGGTGAGAACTGGAAAAAGGCGTCCCTTCCCTTCACGCAGACACAGGCCCAAACCAGCTTGAAGACATGGCCTGCATAGCCCAGCGCAGTGTCCCAGGCTCCACGGTCTTCCAACTTGCTCAGAACAATACTGGAACTCGTCCTTGACTTCCCTCTGTTTCTCTCTCTTTCCTCCTCTCTCTCTCATCGAGCTCTTCCTACTTTGCTTTTCCAGGGGTCTCCAAGGAACGTGTCCCCGACACTTTGTCATCCCTTGTCCTCTGGGAATAGCACCCCAGGGCAGAAGCCACTGGGCTCCCAGATCATTTCTGAGAGAAAGGGAGGGGTATCATCAGGACAGGATGACTAAGCCCCCAAGAGCCTGGCCCCACCAGTAGTGCTTGCAACCTGAGGTGTTCACAGACTTGGCCTCTGGGGCCACAAGGAGGGGGCGCCGGAGACCAGCTGCCCTTGAAGCCTACAGAAAGACGAGCAAGGTGCTGGCACAACCTGGGGGGCAGCGGGGGAGGGGGGTCCCTGGAGCCATGCCATGGGAAAGCCTCTGGTACAGCACTTTAAGAGGGAAGGGCGCTGCCTGAAGCTCAAGTTCAAAAGTGCTCTGCTGACCTGCCCTTCCAATTGACTGTGCAGCCACCAGATGGCGGCCAAAGCTACAGGCAGACGGACAAGGGGGGAGGGAGCATGGATGTTCAGGGGGGCTCATCGCTGACCCCACGACCTTCAATCAGAGAGCGGGAAAGAGTGAGTACGTGTGTGCATGTGCACGTGTGTTTTTCCGCACCGCTGTGTGCTAAGGGTATGGACAGACGTACACCTGGACAAACAACTGGGCTTAGCCCCTTCCTTTGGGATCCTCACCACACCTGAGGCTTCCCCTCCCCTGGGTCCAGCCCTGTCTCGCTGGTGATGCAGAGGGAAGTGACCCCATTCCTGCCTCCAGGGGCTCCCAGGCCTGGCAAGTAAACAGACCACAGGGCGGTGTGTAGAGAGATGGCTGGAATAGCCCAGAGGAAGGCCCACCACCGGTGGGCAAGGAGCTTTCCCTGCAGCTGGAGGGCCTTCTGGCACTGGCAGGCGCACTAACAGCATACATTATCTGTTTCCTCCCAGCAGCCCTGCAGGAAAGACCCAACAGAACCAATCCCACTGGAAAGCCGGTGGAGCAGCTGGTAGGCTAGACGGTCCACAAGCGGTGAGGAACAGAACTGGAATTTGAACCAGAGTCTGCGTGGTTCTCAAGTTCAAGCTCTTGGCCACCGTGTGCACTTCTGGGAACTAGAAATGAGGAGGAGAGCCAAACTTGGTGGGGGCGGGGGGGCGCCCAGGCCAGAACTGGAGGACAGGAAGATGCCTCCCATCCCGGTCCCAGAGCAAGTTCTGACAGCTCCAACTATCTGACTCACCTGTGAACTTGGTCCAGGGGGACAAGCAGAGGGCGTGTGACTGGGATTGCCCCTGGAGTGCCACTCTGCACTCCCGCCCCCACCTGTACCCTAAGCTGGGGGAGCCATCTCTGCTCAGCACCAGTCTTGATCTGATGGCTCCTTGAAGCAGTATTTCTGTTCGCGTTACTCTGAGTATAAGGGAAGTCAACTTGAAAATCATTCCAACCACCTGGCACTCTGTCCTATAACAGGTGACACTGGAGATAGAATTCCATAGCCCTTTTTTTGAAACCAACTCCAGACTGGAAGTCCCTCTTCGAGTCTAACTGAAGTAAGCAGCACAGCAATCAGCCTCCAAGTCTACAGTTCCAGGTCAGAGCCTTTTGTGCCTGAGTTTGGATGTAACCTATAGTGTAACTGTGAAATTCACACATTTTAGGTAGAGATGGGAAAAGGTGTGAGCCCTGTTTCAGGAAGCAGGAAGAGCAAGAACGCCCTCTAGCGTAAGAGAATCTCTCAGGGCCTGGGCAACCTGAGCATTCTGCCCAGAGAGCGGGTGGAGGGATCAGTGGGGGAGGATGCCATTCAAAGAAGTGAGACGTGAATGAGGGAGGGCGAGGGACTGTCCCCAGCCAAGGGACTGGCACAAGGCCACTTGGGCAGGTGGGGGGCGCAGAGGAATCCATGGGACACAGAGGAAGGATGCAAGGGGAGAGGGGAGACTGTGAGCACTAGCTCAGGTGGAAGGAGGAGGAGACTAGAAGATGGAGATAAAAAGAGAGGCCAAGAGGTGCACTCAGGGAGACAGAGATCTGTAAAGGCTGGAGCGAAGAAGAAGACCCGGACTGAGTGGGAGAAAAGGGCGGGGAGGGAGCAGGAAGTCGGCCCACCAGCCATTTGGGGGCTCCTTTCAGACCAGCCCACCGCTCCAGCGGCCGGTCCCTCTCCCCCTGTCTGTCACTCAAGGAGATGAGAATCCCCTCCCCCCAGGGCTGGCGGGGGAGGGGCTCGCCTCCCTCCCCACCCCAGCCCAGAGGCTCCCTTCCCCAGGCCCCCTGATCGCCACCCCCTTGGGACTGGCTGTGCAGCCCCGATAGATGGTGGGGGGCCCAGCTGGTGTGTTATCAGCCTCCTCCAGGAGCGAGCCTGAGCCACTCAGCGGCTGCCAGCCTGAGATTAGGCCCCGAGGGTCATTAAGCACCGCCCTGGCCCGGGCCCAGCCTCCTTTCCCTCCCTCCTCTGGCCAGGCTAGCAGGTGGGAACAGGCGATAAGGACTGGGGGCTCTGGGGCCGGCAGCTCCGTGCCCCATGCCCCCTGCCAGGGCAAGAACATGGGGTGGGGGGCAAGTCAGTGCCAGCCCAGCACCTGCAATGACCCCAGAGTCCCCACCATCCTGGTTCCTCCAGCGTGGAGAGGGGGCTGAGGAGCGCCCGGAGAGGTGGGGGAGAGGGTGGCCTGCCCCAGGAACCAGGCAGGACAGCAACTGCCAGCGGCCCCTGCTGGGCAGCCTCACCGGTGAGAGAGGCCAAGCTTCACCTGCTGCCGGGAGGCCAAACGGTGGTGGCTCTGCCTTCTACCCTGGAGGGCGTGTGGGGCAGACCTGAACCCACCCCCACCCCCCTACCCCCCCCCACCCCCGCTGCTCAAGGACAACTCAGGGCAGCAGTGAGAGGGAATGGAGGTTCGTGCAAGGAGAATCAGATCCAGGCAGCCAAAAGGTTCAGACCAGGAGGCTAGAAAAGGAAGAAGAGGGTGTTTGTGCCTTAGCAGAGGCCCTCTAATAACCTCCATCCCTCTTCTAGTAAGTTAGGGGCAGGCTGGCTGGCCCCCTGGCTCTGCCCTCTGGTCTAGTCAAGGAGGACTTCCTGGAGCAAGAGGAACCTTGGCAGAGCCAAGAAAAAGTAATATGCAGAGTTGGAACTGGTAGTGGTGGGTGAGAAGGCATCTGCCCACATGAGCACAGCCACAATTCACTAAGCTGAAGCTCAGAGAGGGCAGGCGACTTGTGCTGAGTCACACAGCAGGCAGGGTAGGCCTGGGGCAAAGACCCTGCCTTCCCTCTGCACTGGGCTCTTCCCTCTGCCGCAGGCTACAAACTAGACCTGGCGTGGTAAGAAAGGATAAATCAGATCTCAGATGGGTCTTCCCTGGAGCATTTGGCTGAAACCCCCGAAAAGCAGAGCAATGGCTCCAGTGGGGAAGTGAGGGGGCTGTGACTGGTTGGGACAGCTGAAAGAGGGAGCTCTTTGGGACAAGGTGGACTGCCTCCTACCCTCTAGCCCCACTCCTCTGGATCTGGGAGTGCTCCTGGCTGGGTCTGTCTCAGGTTGTCACCCCAGATTCTGTTCCCAGAAGAATGACAGTCACAGGGATGAGGGGCCCCCAGGGTCAGTCAGCCCGCTGAGTGTGCCTCCTCCCTCCTCCCTCCCCCCTGCTTCATTCCCCCTGGGACCCAGTTCCCTGCCTCCACCCCAACCCAGGACGGGGAGACAGGGGCACTGGTGAGAATGATTCTACTCCAGCTCTGTGATGAAACTGGCCAAACCTTCCCAGAGGGGAAGCTGGGTTCAGAGAGGACTGTGACTCTCCCAAAGTCGCATAAGAAGTCTGCAGGGGACAGGGACTCAAAACTGGGCTTCCTGAGTCCTAGCCCAGGCTCTGTCTCAGAACTTCTTATGCTCACAGGCCAGGCCAGGCAGGCTAGAGCTGCCTGGATGAGGGATGAGTGAATCACAGTTGTTAAGAGTAGGTCGAGGGAGGGACGCTGGCAGGAGGGTCTCTGCCTGGAACAAGGGGTGGAGTGGGTGAGTTCCCTGGCCCCATGGGGCCTCCCAAAGAGAGTTTCCTGGGTAATCCTCCAAAGCCACCATGCCAGCGGCTTTGCAAGGTGACTGTCATGATTGAGAAAGCAAGACTGGGCCTGGCTGTAAGCCTGAGGGGCTGTTTCTGAGCCCTGGGAACATCAGGCCTGGAAATACAAAACATCTTTATTTCACAGAAATGAGAACCATTTCCACGGTTAGAGGGAGAGGATGTGAAGCAGGGTAGGAGGTGATGAGCTGACTGTCCTCTTTGGAAGGGTCTGCTGAATTGGATTGGGTGGGAAACTTGCCACAAAACCCTAGGGCCACAGCTAAGCCCCAACCTGGACACGGCTCTGACTTTGGCTGGTGACAGTTCAAGAGAAGGTGGGCAGTGTGGGGTTGGAGGAGTCGGCCCCTTACTGTAGGTTCCCACACAGAGAAGGAGCAGCTTGGGTGGGGAGCTGAGCAGCCATCGCAAGCACCTGGCGTCAGGGCTGGGGGCCACAGGTAGGCGGGGGTCACATGGGGGTGCTCCGGACCTTGCCCTCCTCCTCGGGGACATTCTCATAGGCATTCTCGTGCTCCCTGGATCTGAAAAAGGATGACAGGGGTCATCAACTCCTCCATGCCATCCCCTTCTCCCTGCTCTATCCTGTACCTGTGACGGCAGTATCTTCCAGAATAAATATACGTGAGTGCCAGAAGGGAGTTCCCCTGCCCACATCTGGTCCCAGGTGCACCTGTGACTGGAGGCCTCTCAGCACCCCTCCCTGAGCCCCATCTCTCTCCTATGCTGAGCCCCTCCCCCACTTACTCCTCTCTGCACATTGAGTCCCCCAATTCATCCCTTCAGAGTCCCCTTCCCTCCTTGAGTTCCTTTGCCCCACTGCACCCCTCCACCCCTCCCTATGAGTCCCAGTCGGCAGGCTGAGCCCCTCCCCCCACCAATTCCATCCCCCTACTGGGCCCTCTCCCCAGCTGAGCTGGCGGTCCCCCAGGAGCCCTGCATCCTCACAAAGCCCCCATCGCACCCTCCCTGAGATCCTCTCTTCACTGAGCCCTTCCCCACATGAGTCCTTCTCCTTCCCTGACCTCTCCACCTTCCATCCCCACCCCTCAGAAGCACCTGGACCTTCGGGAGCACAGGGGGGTTAGCCCTGTACCGGCCCCTCACCTGACGCCGGCCACCATTGAGGAGTACCTTCCGTCTGTTCCTACCGAGATTCCGTCTGCCTTGTTTCCAACGGTCATGACCATGTTCACGGGCTCCCTGTGGACGAGGCTCATCAGCAGGGCTCCCTAGGTCCCTACCTTCTTTGTTCTCCCTCCTCTGCCTCGTCCAGTCCGGCCCTGTTCTAGGCGCTGGTTCTCACGAGCCCAAGGGCAGAGGCTGGCCCTTGGCAGAAGTCCCTCTCTCCAGCTGGGCCCCTGTCAGTGGCCCGATTCTGGCCCTGCTCCACGGGCCTTCACACCCTTCCTGCTCCGAGGTGGGGGCCGCAGGTCCCAGCCTGAGATTGGCCGCAGATTGACCTAAGACCTCTCACCGCCCACCGCCCAGCCTCCCTCTGCGGTTCTCCTTCTGGCCGCAGCTCAAGACGCAACGGGATTTGGCGTCTGCCCCAGACGCCCACAGGGCTTTCCTCGGCACCAGGTGCGGACGGGCCCACATCCACTCAAGGCAGAGCCTGGGCCAGATGAAAAAGGAAGCATTTCTGACAAAAAGCTCCTGGCCTCTTATTCAAGTTTAAACCCAGCGAATGGGGCCTCTGCCCCCGCCAACCTGGAAGCTGTTCTCACAAAGGTCCTAGGGACTCTCGCCGCTGCTTGCCCTTCCTTGGACGCCCCACAGGCCTTTCAGACTTAGTATGTCCCAAGTGAACTCAGCAGCCGCCTCCAGACCTGCCTTGGGGGCTCCACGTCTCCGTGAGCGGGACCACCAGAAGCCTGGCCCCTTCCCTGTCCTTCCTTCCTCCTGCCCGCTGCTGTCCCCCTCCACCAGCTGCTGGGGATCCGCGCCCTAGACAGCTCTCAGACGTGGCCCCTCTCTATCCATCTGCTGCCTCCAGAGTCCGGACTCTCTCCTGACCTCCTGCTTAGCCCCCACCTTGCCCTTCTCGCCTGCCCCTGCCCCATGCACACACCCCAGGGCCCCCAGAGTGGTTCTGCTCAGGCCGCCTCTCAGCCCAAGACCAGACTACAAGCTTTCACTGGATTCCTAGTGCACGAGGGATGAAGCCCAAAGTTCAGGGCATAGGTGTATGAGGGTCTGCTAGGCCTAGGTCCTGCCTACCTCGCCAGGCTCTCTGGGTCCTCTCTAGGCCTCTCTCTACCTGTGACGGCTTGTGCTCCCTCACTGGGCCGCACGTGGCCTCAGCTGGCACCCAGGCACCAGGCCCCCTCACGAGAGCTAGCAGTGAGTGTGGCCTGGCCCCAGGGTTGGGGAGCACAGAGTGGACTGCATTTCAGCCCAGCCCCCTCTACCTCAGCGCCTGCTCTCCACCTAGGAGCTCCAGTGCCCTCGCTGCCCTCTTCCATCAACTGCAATACTTTTCCCACTGCTCTATCCTGAGACTGGCTCCCCTGCACTCTCCAGCCTTAAATTAAAGGTGCGATCGGAAGCCTTCTCGGACTCCCGGCCCTGGCCCCCAGACAGGCCAGGCCCAGCACTGCCCTCGGCGCAACCTGTACCATCCAGTCGGTACTTGGCACGGTGATTGCTCCTTGCCTTCTGGTCTGGGAGCCTGGGGGCGCCAGGCTTGGGTCTGTCCCGTGGACCCCCTGGACCCCAGCATGTGGCACAGCACCCGACCCTGAAGAAAGATGGCACATTCCTTCCCAGAGGTTTGGGCAGCCCCCATCACAGGCGGGGCCAGGGTCCTTACTCTACAGAGAGAGACACGGAGACCTCAGGAAGGGCGGCTCACGGTGAATGAGCACCAGAGCTGTGGGGGCCAACAGAGCCCGGTCTGAGCTCCAGTCCCGGAGACCTTTGGCCTCGGTGTCACTTCCACACAGTGACAGGACTGCACTCCGGGCTTCTGAGGCCCTTCTCACCACGACCAGAGCAGTAGCATGGTCCGGGGCCTGCCCTGCCTGCACCAGCCCAGACCCCGGGCCCCCGTGCGGCACTCACGGCTCTTCCTGGCACCAGAAACGGTTGACGGCAAAGGCGATCGCCACGAGCACCAGGAACACAGCCACGGCGATGAGGCCCTGCATCCAGGGCTGCAGGTTCCCCAGGCCTGGAGAGAGCAGAGCAGGATGCTGTGGCAGGCTCAGCCGCAGTGGGGGCTGCAGGTGCGGAACGGGGCAGGGAGGGGCCTCACGCCCCAGGGGCTAGAGCCTGTGGCAGAGGCCATCAGCCAGCTGCCAGGACCAGAGGAGACATTCTGGGGTAGGAGGAGTGGCAGGGAGGACCCACCTGACTCCCCCACTGAGCTTAGAGGGGGATGACAATTGGAAAACAGGAATTCAAAAAAGGAATGAGGTGCCAAGGAGAGACAGCCCAGAGCCCCCGCCCGCCCCTTCACGTGGGTCACATGCAGGGCCCCCTAGGGAGTGTCTGGGTCCCAGGGACCAAAGGGCAGCCTTCTGGACAGCTGGCCTAGGCCCTGCCCGCTGAGGGTGTCTCCCTTTCTCCCTGGATCTCAGAGCTGATAGGACTGGGCTGGCATCTGGAAGATCCTGTTCTGTAATGAGGTTTCTCCGGTTCTGGGTAGGGCGTGGGAGTGTGGCACAAGCAAGGGTGCTTAGCTAGGGGTGCCCGGAGAGAGGGGTGCCCGGAGAGAGGGGTGCCCGGAGAGAGGGGTGCCCGGAGAGACGGGTGCCCGGAGAGAGGGGTGCCCGGAGAGAGGGGTGCCCGGAGAGACGGGTGCCCGGAGAGAGGGGTGCCCGGAGAGAGGGGTGCCCGGAGAGAGGGGTGCCCGGAGAGAGGGGTGCCCGGAGAGAGGGGTGCCCGGAGAGAGGGGTGCCCGGAGAGACGGGTGCCCGGAGAGAGGGGTGCCCGGAGAGAGGGGTGCCCGGAGAGAGGGGTGCCCGGAGAGACGGGTGCCCGGAGAGAGGGGTGCCCGGAGAGAGGGGTGCCCGGAGAGAGGGGTGCCCGGAGAGACGGGTGCCCGGAGAGAGGGGTGCCCGGAGAGAGGGGTGCCCGGAGAGAGGGGTGCCTGGAGAGAGGGGTGGGACAGAACGCCTTTGGAAAAGCAAGGCAGAGGGCAAGTTCTCCTCCAGGTCGTGGGGCCAGGAAGAAATCTTCAAAACCTGAGCCCCTTTTGTATCCTCCAGCTGGATGCCTAGAGGACTGGGCCAGGGACCAGGTTGAGGCCTCCCATTCATCACCTTCTTTAGCTTTTGAGCCTTGACCTTTGACACCACCTTCAACCCTCAAGGTTTCCCAAAATCTCTGCCCTCGGCCACCGGCCACCAGCAGCCCCAAAGGGCTCTCCCCTCCCCCAGGGATCACCGTACTCCATGAGCCTGAGAAAGCTTAACCCTGCAGAGAATAGACACGCAGTACCAGGTGGGTCTCAGGAGGGGACAGAGGCCAACAGAAAGCTCCCAAAGGGTCTTGTCTCCAGGCCAAAACACATGCATCCCTAGTGCCATCCTGTATTTTGAGGGGCAGGCTGGGCATCAAAAACCTCATTCTGCCTCACTCTCACTCAAAGTCCTTCCCTGAGTCTACCCTAAAGCTCTCCTGCTGCAGCGAAGGCCCTGCCCTGCCTCTGAGCTCTCTCTGAGCCTGGCAGGTACAGGGAAGAGGGGAGGGATCTGGGAACTCTCTGGCCTGGGGCCAGGTCAGTGTGGTTATCCTGACTTCCATACTTGCCAAAAAGCACTGCTTTGGACTCACTGGTTCCCCAAGAAAAAATGGATCAGACCCATCGTTTCCTCAGGTCTGTGGTTACTCAAGGATGGGGAGTTAGGGCTCAAGCCCTGGGAGGCCCCTCCCTGCCCCCTCCAGACCCTGCAGCCAACTCCCTCCAGACACGCAGGGAACCCTGGTCCCTGCTCCTGCGTGCATGTGGCTCTGAAGTGAGCGCAGAGCACAAGGGTCAGAGCCTGGGGCAGGAGAGAGGTGACCTGAGCCCCGACCCAGAAGACTGCAAATCCCTCGTGGTGACCTCAAACTTCCACCTTGATGAAGTTCTTTCCTGCTTATCATTCTGACAAAAGACCCAGAGGGCAAAGCCCCTGCTGCTGGGAACCCAGACTACCCCTTCAAGCAATAAAGATTGCCCTGAGCCGGCAAGACCCCAAGACAAAGATCGACCTGACCCTCACTGCCCACCTGCACGGACCCGCCTACTTTTGCCCCACAGTTTTCTTATATGAACCTGGAAGTATTTTCGGCACTTTTGAAACAGCCCTGGAGACCCTAGTCTGCTGTCTTCCTGGTGTTGGCCTCACTGAAATAAACCCTTTCTCGTTTCACCACCACTGTTTCTCTGCCTTTGGGTTTTGTCAGGGGCAAGTGGCCAAACATGGTCTGTGTGGGGCCTCCGGAGCCGGGGGCTCGTGCACCCAGCTACATCCCTCCTTGCTCTGCTGTGTGATCCACCCAAGTCACTCAACCCCTCTGATCTTGGGTTTCCAAGAGGGCTCCCGAGACTGGGAAGCAGAGGTGAAGTAGGCCTGCATGCCAGCTCGGGGCCCCTGCAAAGGAGGGGTACTCTGGGAGCATCTTTGCCAGTCCCCTGCAGACCCAAATCCCACCTGCAGAGCCCCCAGACCTGGGCTGCCAATGCGGCCCCACAGCTCAGGCGGATCTCGGGGCGTGGTGCCTCATGGTATGCAGCTTTCCCACACCCTGACCTGGCAGCAGCCCTGGGAGGCCGGCAGGGCAGCTTTATTGTCCTCATTGTATGGATGAGAAAACTGAGTCTCACAAAGGGGCAGTGATTTTCTCCTGGTGGCACAGCAAGACAGAAGCAGAGCAGGACAAGAGCTCAGATTTGTGGAGGGGGCCACCCTGGGGCACTATCCCCTGATGGAGCCCAGGAAGCTGAAACAATGACTTAGGCCAGAGAGAGGGGCACAGCCCTGACAGCGCGGCCCCTCCCCTGGGACGAGCCTGCCGTAGGAGGGGCAGCCTGGGCCGGCTCCCTCCTTCCTTGTAGCCCCTGACCCCCTGTCCTCGGGACCCCACCATCCCTCGGGCAATTCCTGCTCCTAGAGCTGGGGCTCAACTCCTCCAGGCCTCTAGTCCGAGCCCCCACATTTTCCCTGCTGCCCACATTCCTCACTCTTGGCAAACAAGTCCCAGACAGAAGTCTTGTTCAGAGGTCTCTGCCCTTGGAGTTTCCTCCAGCAAGCCCAGTCCCTGCTTCCCCCTTCCCAACTGTAGGTGTCCAGGGTGGTGAGGGAGGCCAGACGACCCCCGGATCCACCCTGGGTTACCAGCACGCAGCCCAGCCCTCCTCACCGCAGCCTCGAGTCCTGTGCCACTACCTTGTTGACAGCTGGCGGGCGGCATTGCGCTGAACAGGACCGCAAGGAGCAGGGTGAGGGCTGACATGGCTGCAAGAAGCTTCTGGGCCTTCTCTCAGGCTCCTGGTATCTGGGCTCCTGGAACTGCTGTGGGTTCTGTCTGTGTCTGCCTGAGATCCGCTTGGGCTCAGTCTGGCCCCGGAGGAGAGGAGCTAGTAAGGAAAAAGGCGAGGGAGGAAGGAAGGGAGGTGGAGAGAAACTGCCCTCCCTCCCATGGTAATGAGCTTCCAGGCCTGGCCTCCCAGGTCGCTGCCCTGCCCACTCAGGCTGGCATTCGAGGTCCTCTTTCAAAGGCTGGATAAGAAAGCAGGTCTGAGGAGCCGGGAGATGTGAGGAGAGTTGGTGCCTCACCTCCAAGCCCCAGGCCTCCCCAGTTTTTGTGTGAGCTCCCTGTTCCTGGCAGCGGGGCTGGGCTCTGGGGAGAGGAGTGACACATTATTGCTCCTGTGGGTGGAGTGACTTGAAAGGCTGAGAGTGGGGTTAAGAAATCTGCTGTCTGGATGCAGAGCGTGGGGAAAACCCCAGAGGCTAGGGAAAGGGCAAAGCTGCCCCTCCCCCACGGCCCGGCCTATTTCCTGTCCCTCCCCTCACCTGTCCCTCCTCGGCCAGGCCAGACCCCAGGCCTCTGTCCCTCCATCCCTGGCCTAGCTCAGAAGCTCTATAATCTACCCTCTCCCGTGGGGATCATGACAGAGGGCCTGAGGGGCCCCGTCCCCAGCCTTCCCCACCCCACCCAGCTGCCCAGGTCGGGTTCCGCTTTCCTCTTGGCCCCAGACGTGGTTCCTGGAAGCTGGGTGGCAGCTCCCCAGGACAAGATCCAGCCTTGGTCAGAGGCCATTATACATACCTCCTGGTGCGCGTCCACCATCACAGGGAGACAAGTGGGTGAACACAGCCCTGCTGTGGAGGCAAAGGAAAGACATCCCCAAGTGGAAGATTCCAATCTGGGGCCCTGAACCCCTGGGCCCTCAAACTCCAGGATCACATGGAGTCCATCTGGTCCTCCAGCTCAGGAGCAAAGAATGGCCCAAGTACCTGTTGAGGCCGGGGCCAAGGGTCATGCTGGGGCTCCTTGCCTCACCCCTTCCCAGGAGTACAGGAAGCCAGAGATGCTGAGAGTCTGACTCTGCAGACACCAAGAAAGAAGGACCCAGCATCCAGGGCAAAGTCTCGGAGATGAAGGTTCCGCAGAGGACAGGGCATACGCTGGAAGCCCCTCCACTGCCCAGAAGCCACCAAACGGCTGTCACAGGACTTTATGGGCCACCCTTTCTATTGCAGGATGGGTCCACAAGGGGCAGCAGTCAGGGGTCACACCTCATCCCTGCTTCCGGTGTATGCACATTTGAGTGCAGTGCATCTCCTATCATCCAAAGATGGGGTGCCTCGGGTGATCTAGGGGAACGTGGCTTGGACTTGAATGACACATATATATGTATGTCCTGTTCGCCCTCCCTAACCACCAACTTGGTGTCCTCAGAATTTTCTGGCACAAAGTCGTGTTAATGAACAGCCAGGGAATCACTGATCGGAATGCAAGGAATGGGGCTGAATTTAATAAACATCAGGATGCCTTCTTGGAGAGTTTAAAGCAGGGCAGCCACGTGGGCAGATCCGCATTTAAACACCTCTGGCCCCAGGGTAGACAGTGAGAGGGGAGGGCAAGGGCTGGAGAAAGGGAGACCATGGGGGGGGGGGGCGCAGCAGCCTCACACCCAGCACCTTGGCGCCACAGGGCTGCCCTCATTAGGGGATGGAGGCGACGGCTGCGGCTTCGGGACGCAGTGATGGGCAGGAAGCGGCTGGTGGGACAGGGAGTCACTGGGGGTGATGCCCAGTGCCTCAGAGGCACCGGAGCAAGTTTCAGACGAGGTGGGGGGGTGATGAGCTGCAGGCCCAGGCGTATGATGCTTGTGGTACCTGTGGGCCCTCCAGACGGAAACACTAGGAAGGCAGCAGGATCTTGGGTGACATGCATGGCCCAGCACTGGTAACTGAGGCACAGGAATGTATGGTCTTCCCAGGGTGTGTGTGTGTGTGTGTGTGCATGTGTGCGTGTGTGTGTGTGTGGTGTATGTATATGTGTGTATGGTGTGTGGTACATGTGTGTGTATGTGTGGTGATGTGTGGTGTGTGTGGTGACGTGGGGTGTGTGTGTGTGTGTGTGTGTGTGGCAGGAGGAGTGCAGGAGAAAGGAGAGAAGGGACTAGGACTCAGCCCCAATGATAAAGGTCTTTAAAAAGGAAAAGGAGCAAGTTAGAGCAGAAGGAAGAAACCTCGGAAGAGTGAGATGTCCCAGAAACCCAGGAAGGGGAGATCCAATGAGAGCTGGGGGGGTCACTGTTATGACCCCCCAAGGAGTGCCCCCCAAAAGTAGCCCAGCCTCTCCCACCAGTCCCCAGGTATCAGGTGCTGCCTCCCTCACCCAACATCTCCCCCTTCTCTAAAGAATCCGGGGAAGGACTCCCGGGACCATGTTTTGGGGTAGCGGGGGAGGGGGATGAGCAGGAAGGACATCAGGTGACCGACAGGAGGAAAACACACCTCCCAGGTCAAAGTCCCAAGCTTTAGAGCAAAACAAGTTGTTCCGGAAAAGGGGGGTGTGGGTGGACACTTGGCTTTGAGGCTGGTCTCTGCTCTCTGGGCGAACTCATCCAGCTGAGGGGGGGTCACCTCCCCAGCTGTATGGACATGGCCCTGGGTCCCCATGGTAACAAATTAGGCCCCCTGCTGCTCTGGTGTGGGCCCAAGATCTAGACTCAGGCCTCAGGAGCTCCGCAGGGCAGGACTCTGTGTCCTCATCTCTGAGCTGCCACTCCATCAACACTCAGTTCCTCCCTCCTGGTCCCAGCCCAGCTCTGCCACCCCGAAGCATCAGCCCACCCGCCTTGGACAGGTCCTCCATCCAGCCAGACCTTGTGTGATTGATTACCCTTCAGAAGAGCCAAAGTGGGCCTAGACTTCCCAGCAGGGGCCTTCTCCCAAGCCCAGCCTGCCTGCCATCGCAGTTGCTGCCAGCAGGTGGCAGAGTCGGGGCTCCCACCCCAGCCAGGCCGGGGAGGGAAGGGAGGGCACCGGTTCTGCAACTTCCCCTCCCTCCAGCCCCCCACTTCCGCCCCCTTCCACGGGTGGTTTGGAGGAAGAGAGGGTGGACACTGACATGTAAACAGTCAGCCATGCTGGGAACGGTGCCCACGGCATGCTCAGGGCTGTGCTGGGGAGAAGCACAGACGACTACATTGTTAAGGAAGGCGTCCTGGAGGAGGAGATGTGAGGAAAAAAGCTGAATTGCTGGACTTCAGCAGTTAGCAGAAAGACAGCTCCAGAAAGACATCCAGGCAGAAAGACAACAAGCAGGGAGACACATTGGAGAAGGGTGTTTAGAGCACAGAAACAAAAGCTTTTTTTCACTCATTCTCATAGTATTTCAATCTCATTAATGTCTTTGCGGCAAGCCTGAGAGCTCCGGGATACCTCGTTTTTCATTCAAGCAGATCCTGCTTAAATCCATTAAGGGCTTCCAACAGCTCTTAAGATAATATGCAAACTTCTTAGCGTGGGCTTGAAGATCCCACAAGCTGCCCTTATGCCCCTCTCCAGCCTCATCTGGCCCCAGTGCCCCCTCTCTCTTCCTAAGAGTAGCCAAGCTCTTTCCTACATCAGGGCCACTACTCTTCCCTTCCTATTTGCCTGGCAGACTCCAACCCATCCTCCAAGTCTTACCCTAAATGTCACTTTTCTCCAAGGGGCTTTCCTTGACCTCCCTTCTCCCACATCCAAAGTCGCTCTTCTGAGTCCCCCTGCTCGTTTCTTCACAGTCATGATTACAAGTGCAATAACGTATTGACTTGTGTACTTACTCGTTTAATGTCTGTGTCCCCAGAGAGAAGACATCATGTCCATGTCACCCCCAGTACACTAGTACTGAGCTCCGTACCTAGCACACACCCAACAAATACTTTATGAGAGTAAGTCTCAGTAGATCCAGTGCCTACCTCTGGCCTGGCAAAAGCTGGAGCTCAGGGAATGATCATTGAATAAAGAGGCATTTTAGCTTCTTTATTATTAACGGGTCCTTGTCTTTCTCTACCTTCTAGCTGTGAGGGCAGAGCCTGGGTCTGATTGATCCCTGTGTCACGTTGCTCAGAGAAGTCGGAGCTATCCAGCTCAGAATGAGAGTGAGCTCTCCATCCTTAGAGGTGTGCAAGCAGAGGCCAAGAGCCAGGTCACCCAATTGGAGCAACTGCAAAAGGGGTTCTGGCCCTTCCTTCCAGTTCTGGAAGCCTGTGATCCTGTGACTCTGTTAACACGCTATGATGGATATTTACATTTTAATCAGGTTCTGAGGACATGGGCTGGTTAGGAAGGTAGCAAGCCTCTCTCCTCTCAGAGTCAGTACTTCTTTTTCAGGGGTTCATGAACTTGCACGGGGAAAACATTACATCTGCATTTCACTAACCTCTAGCTGAAATTGACCATTTTCTTTCTTTTGAAGGTTTTATTTATTTATCTGACACAAAGAGAGAGAGCACAAGCAGGAGGAGCAGAAGAGAGAGAAGTAGACTCCCCCCTGAGCAGGGAGCCCAATGCGGGGCTCGATCCCAGGACCCTAGGATCACAACCTGAGCTGAAGGCAGACGCTTAATCGACTGAGCCACCCAGGGGCCCTGAAATTGACCATTTTCTTTCTTTAAGAATGAAGGCAATAGGGTCACCTGGCTGGCTCAGTCAGTGCGTCTCTTGATCTCAGAGTTGTGAGTTTGAGCTCCATGTTGGGTGTAGAGCTTATCTAAAAAGGAAAAAAATCTCAAAAAAAAAAAAAAAAGAACGAAGTCAGAAAACCCCAGTCCCTCTGTGTTATTTCCATATCACCGCACACCACTGGTGCAGACATCTGGATACATCCCTTCTGCTCCTCTCTATGGAATACAGCCATCGCTGAGACTCCACTTCCACTAGATCTTATTACGTAATACATTATAAAAATATACATAAGTTACCATATTGCAAACTTATATTTTTAATATCTTAATAACTACATTTCAATATAATTGGTTTCTTTTTATTTTACACATTTAAAAACATTACTCTGAGAAGGGTGTCCACGGGCTGTGCAAGACCACCCACGGGTTCCAAGGCACGAAGCAGGTTAAGAAGCCCTGACTCACCAGGAGCCCAGGGCAGGTCTGCTCAAAGCAATGCCATGTGATCTCAAGATCAGATCTGGAGAAAGACTGGCACTTTCTGGACAGGGGCTTCTTGGGGCTCAGAGCTGCGGGCCACGGTTCAGATCGAATGGGTGCTTGCCCCCATTGAGGGCCCCATGCCTGGGAGCTGGAAGGGGCAAAAAGCACCAGCCCTGAGGCAGCCAAGCCAAGGAATGTACTGGCTGTGACTCCTGGGTCCTAGGCGACCCCACTGGGCCGGTGAGATTTATGACCAGGACCCCCCAGTTGGGGAAGATCAATCATCTCCCCCCGCTGCCTACTCACTCAGCCGAGAAACTAAAGGGCTGACCCTGTGCCAGGAGCCCAGCCTGCCAGCAGAGGTCCCAAGGCCCCATCCTTGCCCGGTGGTTCCAGCGCAACCCTGCTCCCCTGCTCACAGCTGCAGGCCCCATCAGTGGAACAACACGGGGGGCGCTAGTGTCTAGAATCACAGTCTCCCCTGGCCTAAACGCTCATCCTGGATGGTGTGATCTTGTTCCTCGTGTTTCAGCTCCGGAAGCTGTGACTCAGAAACGGACAGTCACTAACTGAAGGTCACTCAGTTAGGTAGTAGGAGAGACAGGGCTAAACGCAAGGCATCCCTATGTGTAGCTCAGGGCTCTATGTGTTGGTCAGTTTCCCAAATAACGCTGTGGCTCGCTTTTATTCATTCACTCAACGTACTTAGCGTCTACCATGGGCCTGGAAATACAGTAGTGAATAAGATAGGGCTTACATTATACAACGATCTAATTAATTATCTAATTACAGTTGACCCTTGAGCAACATGGGTTTGAATGGCTTGGGTCCACTTATACATGGACTTTATTTTTTTTTAATATTTTATTTATTTATTAGAGAGAGAGAGAGACAGCCAGTGAGAGAGGGAACACAGGCAGGGGGAGTGGGAGAGGAAGAAGCAGGCTCCCAGCAGAGGAGCCCGATATGGGGCTCCATCCCAGAACCCTGAGATCACGCCCTGAGCTGAAGGCAGACGCTTAACGACTGAGCCACCCAGGCGCCCCTATACATGCACTTTATTCAGTAAATACAGTACAGCACTGTAAATGTATTTTCTTTATGATTTATGATTTTCTTAATATTTTCTTTTCTCTAGCTTAGGTTATACGAATACAGTATATAACACATATACAAAAGATGTGTATCAATCAGCTGCTCTTGTGATCAGTAAGGCTTCTGGTTAACAGCAGGCTATTAGTACTTAAGTTTTGGGAGAGTCAAAAGTTATATGTGGATTTATGGCTGCGTGGGGGGTGAGGGGGGTCAGTGTCCATAACCCCCCATGTTGTTTCAAGGGTCAACCGTAATCTAATTGTACCAACTATGTTAAAGGAGATAGAAGAGTGCCAAGAGTATTTAAACAGGGAAGCCCTCCACTGTAGGAAGTCAAGAAAAGGTCATATTAAGTCTAAAGTTCATTCATTCATTTGTTCATTCATTCAACAAATATTGATTGAATGCCTCCTGTGGACCAGGCCCTGTTCGAGATGCCAGGGATACAGCAACGGACAAAACAAAGCCAAGAGCTGACTTTCCACAGCGGTTACTTACGTAGCGGGGGTTATCCAGGAAACAAATAAATCGATAAAAGAGGTCACATGGCAGGACGGGAAAGACACGACAGGATCCGGGGAATGGGGTGCTGGCAGAGAGGGCTGTGCTGGCTCCCACAGACTCGCCGGGGAGGGCTCCTCTGAGAGGCAACATTTGAGCAGAGAGCCGAGGTGAGGACGCATGACACGGGCCGTCAGAGGGGAGGCGAGGGCAGGCGCGGAGAGCACACCGCGAGGGCAGAGGTCCCGAGGAAGGGGCGTGAGGACGGCGTCAGCGTGGTTCTTCCAGAAGCGACTGCAGGAGAGGAGGATTGAGAGGCCGCTTGAGAGCCGCTCCTCCGGAGCCTCGGAAGGACTCCAGACTGCAGGGACTCCAGCTCTGAATCGGACGGAGCCAAGAGGCAAGTAGAGGTTCTGAACACAGAAGACACGATGCGGCCGCTGTGTGGACAGAAGACCCTGGAAAGCAGGAAGAGCGGGAGCGGGGAGACCGGTCCGGGACCACAGCGAGACCACAGGCCGGGGCCACCAGCGGCTTGGGTCAAGGTAGCAGGCGTGGAACTAGGGATGCAGGATTGGAATCTAGATATGTTCTGCGGGGACGGCCAACATGATTTGGAACAGGAGGGAAAAAGAGAAGCCAGGGACGGTTTCAAGGTTTTGAGTCTGCTCAGCTACAAGAGACAGATGGGGGAGGTCCGGCAGGGGCAGGATTCATGTGAAGCGTGGTCCCAGGCTGGAGACGTGTACCTGGGAGCTGTTGGACAGTGACGGGGTGGGAGAGGGGCTGCTGAGGACACGGGGAAAGAAGACTGGAAGTGCCAGTTGTCCAGGGAAGAGCCAATGGGAAAGCGTGCAGATAGGAGGAGCTCTTGGGGGATCAGCCCATCTGGAGAGCAGAGGGTGGTCGGGAAAGGGGTCTTGATGGCCTTGTGGGACCTGTGAAGAGGTCTGGTCTCTCCCTTACACATTATTATAGTGTTTCAGGCAAGGACATGGTGTGGGCTGTCTCGAATTTCAGTGAGGTCTCTCCAACCACAGTTTGAAGGGGGGGTTAGGCAAAGCAGGGAGGGGTGAGCGGGCTGGGGGTGGGGGTGGGGAGTCCAGAAGGCAGGAGGCATGGCTGGGGTTAGGACAGCACGTGGACAGAAGTGGGAGGACAGAAGAGCAGTTTCAGGGGTACAATCAGCAGGCTAAGGTGCCTCCCTCGACGTGAGGACGTAGGGATTGAGAAGAGTGGAGTCCCAGTGGCCCCTAGTCCTCCCTCTGAGACAACACGTGGGTGCGTGCTAGGAGAGAGGCGGGTGGGGGTGAGGAGAGAGACAGTATTCACTCATTTAACAAAACTCTTCCGAGGGTCTGTTCTGTGCCAGACACAGCCCTGCCCAAGGGTACTCAGGGGTTAGTGGCTGAGACAAGCAAAGAGCAATGAGCTGGATGCTGGGTCCTAGTGCAGGCGGGCTGAGCTCCCAGTACCCAGGGGACCTCTCAGCACGCAGTGTGGTGTGTGGGAGACTTCTGAGCTGGACGTAGTAGCTGCGAAGTGGGCCGTGTATGGGTGGTGGTGAGGCCTCAGAGGGGCTGACGGGGCCCGGATAGGGAAGGATAGGGAGGACCCAGGATAGGGAAGCAGGGAGGACCCAGGCCTAAGAGATGCCTGTGTAAATGCATGGGGGGGGGGGTGGATCTCCATCCCAAAAGGAAGATGAAGAAGGAATACATATCCCTTCACACCTCCCATGATCAAAGTACCAGCGTCAGGCACGCCCCATATTTCAGGGCCTTTGGAGTCATACAGCTGATTTTATTTCACCCTGACTAAAACTGTTTTCTTCCCTTGTTACTAGTTTTGTCATTAGTCTATTAAATATCTGGAGAAGCTGAGATTTTCAGCCTGAAAAGGGGCATTCTCAGAAGGCTCTGTCTCCAAATATCTACAGGGCTGCCCTAGACCAGAGAAAAATTGTGCTCTGTGCCCTCTAAGCACGGAGCTGGGGATGAGAAGAGTCACAGAGAAACTGAGTTTGGTTCACTGAGAGAAAGCCTACCTCGAAGAGTGCCTAATGATAGCAAAGAAGACCCTGAAAGGTAGTGAGCTCCCCATCACTCGAGGTGTGCAAGTTGGGAGCTGTGAGCTTGCAGAGAGAGGTAGCGCACTGGAATGCGGCAGGGAAGGGTGAATGGACTCAATGCTGAAGTTTCTGGGGCCCAGGAGGAATGAGCTGGGGGTCAAAACCCTCACCACCTCTATTTGTGTGACCTGAGCAAGACTCCTTCCCTGAGCCTCCATTTCTCGGCAAGGCTGCACAGGATTGGTCAGAGGGTAACGCACCTGAACGCTGGTAGCAGCAGATACTTGATAAATGTTAGAAGCACCCAGATCTAAACACAGCATGCAGTGTTTGAGCTGTACTGCCCTGTCCCCAAACCAGTCCTTTTTCAGAACAGAAACCCCAGCAGGGCAGTGAGAGGCATTACGGGCCCATTCACCACCTCTGACTCAGGGTAGAAGAAGCCGCGCCCAGGCCATCTGAACATCTCAGGGGTGAAGCTTCTGTCTGAAAGTCAGACTTTGACCTTCAGCATGAAAATGACTTAAAGTCTGGAGCTGCGTGCCAAAGTTAAAAGCAATCATAATTTCATAGTTGGGAAAAAAAACAGATTTTCTTAAAGATTTTATTTTTCAGTAATCTCTACACCCAACATGGGGCTCAAACTCCCAACCCTGAGATCAAGAGTCACGTGCTCTTCTGACTGAGCCAGCCAGGCTGCCCCCCAAAATAGATTTTTTTTTTTAAAAGAGGAAATACAACAAAATATTCATTGGTGGACGGGGCTGAGTTTGTGATTTTTGTTTTGTTTTATTTTGTTTGCTTCCCTTTCTGTTCTTTCTGGAGTTTCTATAACCAAAAAAAAAAAAAAAAAAAAAAGTTTGTTGGAAGAGAAAAAAAAAACAACTTTTAGTTTAAAACAAACAAAATAAATCTGCATTAAAAGGCAAAATCAAGTCACTTTTCCAGTTTTTTTACTAGTGCTCTTAAATAGCCCAAAGTTAACCCAGAGCCTCTCTCTGCCGAAGAATCTGTCTCTGGCCAGGCAGGGGCACTAGGACCCCTTGGCGGAACTCAGTCTGCCTATTTTCTGGCTAATGGGAGCCTGCCCCCACCATGCTCTTCCAGAGAACCCTCCCAGGGGCCAGGACACACACAGGCAGCATCTGGGCCTGCCTTCCAGCTCAGTCCAGAAGGACACGTAACATTGGCACTGCTACCACTTCTTGAAGGAGTGCCTACCATGTGCCAGGCACTGGGCTAGGTGCTGCAAGCGCAGCTCCTTTCCTCCCTACATATGAGGCAGGTGCTCTATCCCCACTGAACACCAAGAATACAGAGGTTCAGAGAAATTACTCAGGAAGTACGTGGATCTGGAATTTGAATCCACACATATTTAATGTTCTCCAGTATTACGTTATAGGTCCATTATACAACTGGAACCTCAGAGAAGAAGCCATTAAACTCCCCGCAGAGAAGAAAAGATCAGGGAAGACTTCCAGGAAGAGGTGTCATTTGAGTTGAGCTTTGAAGGATGGGTAGGAATTTACCAGAGCATAGCATACAATCTGACAGAGTGGATATTCAGTGGATATTTTTCGTTACAAGAACTAATAAAGATTTTATCTGAATTTACAGATAAAATAACATGATGTTTGGGATTTGCTTCCTAATAATCCGTTTTGGAGACAGGGAGTGTGGGGAGGGATAGAGGTATAGACAAAACAAGATTACTCATGTGCATGATTGTTGAAATTGGGGATGGATTCATGCCATTTATTATATTATCCTCTCTATTTGCATATAGATTTGGAAATGCCCTTAATAGAATGAAGGTAACGATCCATTTGTGCCCACTCAGCATGAGGATCTGATGAAATAACTCAGTAAATATTTACCGAGCACCTATGTGAGCCCACATGCTCAGGGCATATGACGGAGCCACCGTGAGCAGGGACACACTGTCCCAGCACCCACTAGCTCACAGATAGGGTGATGAGGCCAGGACTCAAATACGGGCCAATGGCAAGCAGCACCCAGATATGGTTCGAGGGGCTCTGAATTCAGAAGTAGGGGAGGCCCAGTCCCCGGGGGGTGGGGGATCCGGCAGATGCGGCATCCGAGCCTCCGAGGTGAAGTTGAACACACAGCAGTACACCTGTCGTGGGGTGTTCAGGGCGGGCATCTCAGCCACGTAAAGGCTCAAAAGTGGGAGGTGAGAGACGATGCACGTGGGACACTTGGGGAGCCCTACAGGCCCTTAAGGGGGGATGGAAGGCAGAGAATGGCACAGCATTTTTCACTCCAATCTAGAGCTAGCCTGATTTTTAGGATGCTCCCTGGACCACGCATAGTACCCTCCTTCCTTCCCTGAAACCCTGGCCACACCCCCAGAGCTCTCGGAGCCATCAAAGTGAGTGATGGCAGGCTAATCAGGGCCACTTGGGTCTGAGGAGGCCCCTGTCTCCTCTGAGGACCCTCCAGCAAGGACAAGTGCAGGACAAAGGCGAAGCCTCCCCTCCCCGCCTGCCACTGCCTCATTAGCATCATACAGAAAGCCGGCCAGCCGGCTCCCAGCAACTGGACGGGCCAGCCCAGCTTTGGCTGGGCCCCAACCAAGCAGATGTGGACCCTGAAGGACCCTGTGGGCCACCCGGTCCCCCTCCTCAAAAAATAAGCACGCCAGGCAACCATCATCCTGTCCTGCCCGCCCCATTGCATCGCCCAGCAGAATCTGTGGGGGCTGCCAGAAAGCTGAATGGAGGCGGAGAAACAGACGAGCCCTGCGTGACGACTCCTAGGGTCTTAGAGAACTCAACTTGTACCTGTCATGAGCCAGCCGCAGGCTCAGATCCTAGCATCGTAGACCAGGGCAGTCACAGCCTGCTGGTCCCTAGTTTAGACAGCTGCTTTAGAAAGTGCCACTGCCAGACGACAGAGTCGCCGCTTCCCAGGACTTAAGACTACAGCCTGGCCAGGCAGGTAGCAGGCAGCAGAGCTCTGAGGTCCCAGGCGGGCCTGGGCGAGATTGCCTGGGGGCTTGGGGCTGGGAGTGCCTGTGTCTGTCTGGATCCCACCTATTCAGGGGTAATGGAGAGGGGCGTGAGAGTGATGGGGAGGCCTGATAGCCCATTGAACACGCAGCTCCCAGGGGACTGCTGCAGAGAGGGGCGGAGCCTGAGAGAAGGAACCGTGGCCAGCCTGTGTGGGAACGGCCAGAGGGCAGCAGGCCCAGCCTCCCGGGATCCTGCAGAGCCTGGGACCCAGGAGCATCACAGGTCCCAGGCTGCAGACGGGGAGCTGGGAAGGGCTAAGGACCCTGGGCTCGCAGGTCTCAGCTGGCTGAGCTGTCACCGGGCATGGGGTGGGAAAGAGTTTTCCACCCTGGTCCCGTAGGTCCATGGGGTCTCAGAAAGGCAGGGGTCTTCTGCGGGGCCTAGTTATGGGATGATGAGGGGGTGGGGGTTGCCTAGGGAGAGGGGACGTTATCTTCAAACCACCATCTGCGTCAGTGAGACCGAGTCAGGAGAGATCGTGTCTCCCCCGTATCAGGGAACTCACAGAATAGCATATGACCAAACCTCCCCTCCCACAATGTACGGGGGAGCCCCCTTGATTTCCCCTCAGGGTAGTCCCATCTTAATGCCCCAGGACCAGGTGTTGCCTCTCTGCAGCGATCCCAGCAGTATCCAGGGCTTCTCCTGCAGTGGGGTGAGCGAACTGGCACCCCGAACAGCCAGGGTCAGAGTCCCAGCTGGGCCTCTCTCTCAGCCGCTGGACCTGGGCAAATCATTCAACCTGTCTGATCTCATCTGTAAAATGGGCGTTGTCGGGAGGAGTCAGTGAGACAGCAGATCTGGGTTCTAGATCCATCTTAGCTCTAGTTCAGGCTGTTTCAACAAGTCCCTTTGCCTCTCAGAGCCTCAGTTTCTCCATCTGCGCCGCCTATCCCACACTCTGCCAGACAGAGCACAGCCAGTGCTTGACGAGGGCCTTTCGATTGATTCTGTCGCCCCACTGCCTTGGCTTAGGCCCTCGTGGAAATAGGTGTGTGTGGGATCCCTGCTGATGTGGAGGCTGAGGGACCCACCTGCCCACCCCCAGGCTCTGGCAGCTCCAGAAAACACTCTGGAGTCCAGAGTTTGTCAGGCAAGCCTCCCTGAGTCTCAGCGTCTCAGCCCATTGTCTCCAGGTCAGCAGAGCCCGAGCCAGGGGGGCGGGCCTCACAGAGGGCCAGTGGGCATCTTTCCATAGGCTTACACGGGTCTGAGAAGCCCGAAGACCCCCAACTCATCCCTCCCGAAGCAGGCAGGGCCTTGGGGAGGAGGCAGCCTCACGGAAGGCAGCCCAAAGGGGGAGGGGAGGCGCAGAGTGGAGAGTCAGAAATGCGCTATCAGCACGGCCCCGTCCTCCCCACTTCCTCTCTTGAACGGATCACATCCTGTTATTGTGTGGACAGAGAAGGCCAGGAGCTGGGGAGGGCGGCAAGGTTCAGACTGAGTGAGAGGGGCAGGGAAGGAGGAGCCAGAGAGCCTGTCACCGTGGGCCTCAGGTAGCTCCAGCAGCCAGCCCTGTCTGAGTCCCCAAGGCCTGGGCAGCAGTGGGGCCCTCAGGAGGGAGGACCAGCATGGCTGGAGCCACTTGTATCCACCACTGAGAGAAGATGCCCGGCGCCCGGGACAGGCTGTGGCTCCCCCAAAAGGCACCTGGATTACAGGAAATGGCATTCTTCAAGAGGCCTTCTCCAGTTTCCTCCTCAGCCTCTTTTCAGTTCAGCAAACATTCACTCTGGGCCTCCTGGAGCCAGAGTCGGGTCTCCCCTGCCCCCCCCACCCCGGGCCTCTCCCACACTCCCCTCTGGGGTTGCAGTGCTCTGTACCTGTTCCCCTCCACCCCATCTCCACCCAGCCTGCCAGCCCCCCCTCCCCGTGCCCTCGAGCCCCCTGGCAGACAGGGACAGGGAAAGTCCCCTCTGGGGTTGCAGTGCTCTGTACCTGTTCCCCTCCACCCCATCTCCACCCAGCCTGCCAGCCCCCCTCCCCATGCCCTCGAGCCCCCGGCAGACAGGGACAGGGAAAGTCCCTCGCTGGCTCCCCAGCATTGGCCAGCATTGGCCAGATCCAGAGGAATTCCTGCTGATATGAATAAGGAATGTTCCCACTGCCCCCTCTGCCCTCTTTCTCTCTTCTGCCGTTCCCAGATGTAGCCCTATCCCAACCCCATTTCTAGCAATAACAATGGCTCTTTCGATAAAACACAAGCACTTTACACAGATGATTTTGAAATCCGATACCAGCCCTGGAAGGTGGGAGTTAGCGTCTTCACTTTGCAGATGACAAAACTGAGACTCAGAAAGGGTAAGTGCTTTATCCAAAGTCACACAGTAGTGCAGTCAGCGGTAGTCTTGGAACTTAAACCCAGGTAAGTCCGACCCCAAGGGCCAGGCTCTTTCTGCAGCCCCACTGCCTTTCTTGCTTTATCCCACCCTCGCCCTGACCTCTCCCTCCCTGAACCGACTCCACAGTAGCCGCCCTTACTGCCTGTCCTCAAGCCGAGCCCGTTGCTCTAGGCAAGCTCTCCAGGGCCCACACTCATCGCTCGTGGTCCTGGGCAGACTGCTGGACAAACTGAGCTGCCAGCTTCCCCGCACCACAGTGCAGGCCTAGCTGCTCGAAGAACCCCAACTACTTACTGGCTATGTCTTCTTCCCCCCCTCAAGGGCAGTGAGCACTGGCTCAGGACTCAGACCTGAATTCAAATCCTGCCTAACCTAGGTGAAACCCCAGCCCCTCTCCAGGCCTTTTTCCTTCTCTGAACAACAGAGAAGACGCCCGCGGGATCCTGACTTCCTCGCTTCCTTACTCTGACTCATGACGGCCACTGCGGGACACGGCGGGACACTGTGCAGCACCATGGCGTGTCCTCAGTACGCTGGTCAGAGGTGCTCGCCTGGCTCGCATGGCCATAGGGCCAGAGAGGGCACCTTCTGTTGTTCTGCAAGTAGAGAAGGGGGAGTGGGCAGCACGAGGAGGCGAGGTTGCTGTGAGTCCGTGGGTGAACAGCCTTCTGATCTTCAGCAGCCCCACCTCGCCCCACCCGGGGCCAGCATGATAACCGGGCTGCCGGGACCCAGCCCAGGAAAGCTCACACCCCACCGCCCACCAACGAAAGCAGCCCAAGGGGCAGACCTGTCCCTCTGCCCCTAACCAGCCCGGGACTGTGGTTTTCGGCAGGGGTAGAGGGAACGTTGCAGGAGGTATCTTTGTAGGGATGACCCAGCCTCCCACCCATCCATCCCATCCCCCACTTTTTCATGCTGGCCTCAACACCGAGCTAGGGTGCTCTTCATACAGTCAGTATTGAAGGGTCCCATGCCACGTCTGCCACGGGGCGCTGGAGGCCTAGAGACAAATGAGGCATGGACTGGCCCTCGAGGGGCTCATGTTTGAGTGGGGAAGTGGACAAGTAGGCAAACTTTAGCCAGCACAGAGGGAAGGAAGGCCCCACGTGTCAGGGCAGTCTTCTGGATGCTGGTGACAAGTTAGCCAGATGAAAGAAAGATGGACACAGATAACAGATAGAAACAAAAAGTGCAAAACTGGATGGTTAAAAAAAAACAAAAACAAAAAGGCAGCGGAACAGAAAGGAGATATAACAGGAGTAGAGAAAACAAAGGGCAGAAGGACAAGAACACGGTCCTTTCCCGAGGTGGGCACAGGATGTCCCGGGAGGCAGGAAGCCTAGTCCTGCCCTGCCTGCCACTGTCGTCACCATTCCTGGGATGTGTGGTCTTGGAAGACTCCTTTCCTCTTTGGGCCTCAGTCTTCCCACCTGGAGATGGGAACATTAGCCTAAATGATCCCCAAAGGCCTGGCCCACCTGGGAAGCCAATAGTCTCACAGCCTCTGCCTGGTGGTCAGAGTCAGGTCCTCCTGACCTCTCTGGAGGTGGACGGCCTTGCCCTCTCCTGCAAAAGGTCCTTCTGGAAATCGGTGCTCCTCCCTTCTTATTCTTCTCCCCTGATGCCATTCTGCCCAGAGCATCAGTGATCGCTGAGTTGGGCTTGGCTAACCACCTCCTCAACCCCAAACCCCCTTTAAACCGTAGCCTCTGAAATGTTACTCTCCTATGCACACACACTCTCTCTCTCTCCCCCACCCCTCCCCCCCTCCTCCCAGGACCAAGTCGACCTGACTCTCCAAGGGCCTCCCTGCCCCGGGGCCAGGGAGAAGCACACTTGGAGTCTTCCAAGAGCCCGGGAGCTTCCCTACAGACAAGAGCATGGTCTCTAAGCTCTGTCAAGCCCTGGCCCTCCTAGCTACGGTTGGAAGCTTCCTAGGACAGGGGCAGCCAAGATCCAAGCCTGGCGAGATGAGCAAGTCTGACCCCAAAGGAGCCAGGGTTATCCATGGGCCCCCTGAGTTCCCTCCTGGGCACATCTTTTTTCCCTAATACTCATCACCTTCTAATGTGCTGTATTTTTACTATATCAACCCCATAATCAACGTATTTCATATGTTCACGTGTGTCTGTGTGTTTACGGTCTCCCCACTAGAATTCAAGCAACACAAGAACAGGGATGTTGGTTTTCTTCACCGCCGGATCTCCAGTACCTAGAATAGTGCCTGACCCATTGCAGGGGCTCAACAAATATTGCTAAATGAATGAAAGAGAGGACTGGCACTCCACTGGAAATGCTGGCCCAGCGAGCTCCCTTAAGTTCCAACAGTCCATTTGCAGAGCCAGAATCCACAGTTCCTCCCTGTACTGGCCTTCCCATTCACTGATCCCTACCCCTAAGCCTCAGCCTGTCCCCGAGCCCCACGTGAGCCGACCACTACCCCCTGAACCTATGATAAAAGCAACTGCCCCAGCCCTGGGAGCTGAACCCGACACACACAGGGGACCATCTGTGGGGTGGCCCTGAGCCAAAAGTGTGGGTGCACAATGCTAAGAAGAGTTCCCCTCTGTGAGGCCTGGCAGAGGGAAAAGAATGGAACCCTGAGTGGGGGGAGCCTCAGGGTAAGGGGGCAGGATCCCACCCTGAGAGGACAGCTGAGTCCTGGAGTTCCCTCCATTTCGGGAGAGACAGACTCTTGCCAGGCCCTTCCTTTTAATGTCCCAACTCCCAGGCATGGGGGTGCAAGCTGCAAGGACAGAGTCCGGGCCCCTCTGTAAAACTTTTATTTAGAAATCTTCCCAATATATCCTTATGTATATACACACATCATCACCACAAGGGTTGTGTCGCTAAAGAGTCACGCCCACAGTGTTGGCCTCCAGGCTGTACAAAGGTCAAGGTACCTGGAGCGGTTACTCCTCTTCTGCAGAAAAATGCAGAGACCAACGCAACGCATCACGTACAGTACGACATTGACGGAAAGTGCTGGGCCCGCCCACAGGAACAACGCGCTATGTACACGGGCAGGGGCGAGCCTTCGGTGGGGGGCCATGTACCATCGCAATCACAAGTACGACCAGACCACCCCCAAGGGCCGAGATAGTTGTCGGCGGACTACAGATGCTGTGCCCTTTGTTCTGTTTTCGGAAAAGGAGAAAGTTTGTACCATCTTGTCGTTTGCCACCACCAATGAAAGCCTATGAATTTTCCCGAAAAGATGCGAATCCCTCCAGTCCTTACGATCATCTCTGTTCTCCTTGCTTTCTTCCTCCTTTACATCTTTTCCCTTTGCACAGATATTATTCTTGGAATGTTGCCATTTCTTCATAGGTGACGAGGCAGAGGAAGGAGGCGGGTATGGTGGGCGGGGTGAGCGGGGTGCAAATGAAAATTAAACTTTTGGGTCTTCTATCGGTCTTACAAAGACATGAAGCTTTGCCCATCCCTACCCAGGCCCGTTGGGGGAAGCTGTATGTCTTACATATTCTGCCCGTATCTTTTTTCCATTCTCACTCTCGTGCCTCCCCTTGGAAGGAGACACAAATGAGGTCAATCTGGAGAAATGAGGACAGTCAGGATAAGTCAGGCAAAAGCAGTTTGGAACCTAAATTGCCCAAAGCTGCGCAGTCAGGCAGACTGGCCCACTGCTGCGGCCCTGGACTCAGGAGGGGAAACCCCACTGCAGGAATGATACTGAGGGCAAAAGAGCTCTTTCTGGTCCCGGAATGCTTCTACTTGCATGATTCCACTTGGTCTACACCACAGCCCCAGCAGACAGACCAAGCCAGGGTATTTATGAGAAACTGACATTGAGAGAGGTAACTTATGCACGTCATTCTGCACGTCTGAGAGAAGAGGAAGCCAGAAGCGTGACTTCCTGATAGAATCTGTGACCCATCTCCTCGAACCTCTGCATCCATTCACCCATCCGTAGCGCGGCCTCCGTTCACTCCCAAGTCAAATTAATCCACTCGGAAGCAAACACAGCCTTAGGACCGAGGATAGGTGCTCCATCTTTAGAGAGATGGGACCCTCACCGGAGCTTCCAAGGATTGGAAAGAAACCAATCCTAATGTTCAGCAAAATAGGATGTTGGGGGTCTGAAATGGACAGACAGTCTGAGTGCTAAAGGATTACCATGTTGCTCCCCTACTCACAAACTGGAGCCCCCAATTTAGGAGGGAGGGGCGGGAGCCAGGTTCACACCCTGTCTGCACAGGGCTGTGGCCCAGGCCCTTCCCTGGGAGGGGCTGTTTTTCCTCTAACCTCAAAGGCCGCGCCTGGTGGGAGGTGGCTGTGGTGACTTGAGGGTACAATGACACGTCTACAGAACTTGTGTGGAGTTTGTTCCACGGGCTTGGAACGCAGGTCACAGACAGGCCTGGCCTTAAGAAAACCATGTCCACCACCTGCATTGACACAAGAGACCAACAAGGGGCAGTGGTCCACTCTACAAAAAAATCCTTCACTTTACAAAAGGACTTGCAGTAGTATTTCTTTAAAAGAGGAAGGATAAGGGCTTGATTTACAAAAATTTCATGTACAACTATTGGAGGGGGGCGCTCCTTTGCAGTAAGCCTGCCTCCCATACACACCTCAGATGACCAAAAGGTGTATGATCAAGGCGTGTCGAAGATTCTGCTGAGTGAATGTGCATTTGTCTGGGTCTCAGCCAGGGCCTGGTCTCTGGTGTTCCCCTGCCCTCAAAGTGGGCCTGGAGCCTGGGTCAAGCAACAGAAGTCAAGCAAAAATCCCAAATGCCAGGAATTCGTAGGACAGGGTTTGTGCTCAGCTGGGTGCAGACCAGACCGTCAGCAAACAGACACCTTGGAGAAAGAAGGTCCCCCTGAGCTTCGGGAAGGACACACGACGAGGCTGCACGTCCACGCTCAGCAGCGGCCCACGCCCAGCAACACACATCATGAACAGTGACGGGGGGCGGAGAATATAGGCAAGCGGCTCTGAGACACCGCCGGGATTTGAACCCACAGCCCCAGAGAGCTCTGGCTCTATTTCTCTCTCATCATTTTCACTCTCTCTGCCCTCACATGAGATGCCTGACAGGGCAGGCTCCCAGCTACAGACTCAGTCCCCACAAGGATCAGGAAGGCAAGTCTCCGTTGGGAGAAAGCAGAGCTTTGGTGCCCGGGCCAAGCAGTAAGGGCTACTGGGTTTTCTGACCCTCTGGCCCAGCTAGTCGAGAGCAGGCTGTCCACTGGCCATCTTCTTCAACCAGGCCCTGTAGAAGGCACCTCGAGGCTTGTGACTCTGCAGCAGCTGGCCAGCTGGGTGGACCGACACGGGCCTGGGTGAAGATGGGGGCTCACCCAGAAATGGGCGGCTACTGGGTACCTACGTATTTGGACAGAGTGGCCACACAAGCCACACCAGCCAGCTTGGGAGGGGCTAAAGGCAAGGCAGAGGCTGCTGGATGCCCCAGGGGAGAGCTGACCACCCCAGGTCTCAGCAAAGACAGGGCCCCCAAGCTCCAGGCAAAAGCAGTGCCAGTCAAGCTTCTTACTGGAGAAGTCTTAGGGACTGGGGGAGGGGGAAGACCGTGCCGTCTTCATAAAAAGTACCTACCACTTTGCTTCATTTTTCTGTTCTCCCACTGAGGCAGGGAACAGGAAAGCCGCCCCAGGGGCAGTCAGGGCTCCGCAAAGTTCAGACATCAAGGACAGCTCATCGAGTCCACTGCCCAGCTCCAGAGCTGCCCGATCCTCACCCCACCTGCCCTGAAGCCCACAGTCCCGGCGGCCTGAGGGTGCCCTCCCGGCTGGTCCTGAGTGGCCCCGGCCCCATCACCGGGGACCTGCGCCATCAGCAGCGGGCAGCATGGCGGGATGGAGGCTGCGGGCCGGGTGCTTGGGGGCCGGCTCCTCTGTGTAGCTGTCCGGGCTGGCCGCCCCATCCAGCGAGCTGCCGCAGCTGGAGTTGGGGGAGAGCACGTCCTGCAGGAGGTCGTCGGGAGGTGCACCGCCCCCTCCCCCACCGCCTCCTCCACCAGCCCCCACCACAGGGTCCTTGCCAGGCTTGGCCCGCTGGGCACCCTCCTCCTCCTGGTCATTGAGCAGCTTGGCCAGGAAGTTGATGTACTTCATGGCCAAGCGGAGGATCTCGTTCTTGCTGAGCTTCTTGTCCGGGGGGTGCGTGGGGATCAGCTTGCGGAGCTCAGCGAAGGCCCCATTCACGTTCTGCTGCCGCCATCGCTCTCGGCTGTTGGTGAAGATGCGTCGCACCACTTTGGTGTGGGGACCTGGAGGCAGGAGGACAAGAGTTAAAAAAATGGGGTGGAGGTCCCCCAAGGCATCTTCTCCTGTGGGAAGAAGAGAAACCATCCATTGGAAATCTTGGGAAACCTAGAAAGCCTTCTTGCCTTTTACTTAGAAAACTCCTACTCAGCCTTCAAAGCCTTGTTCATCTGTTTCCTCCACTCGGGGGATTTCCCTCAACCCCTCCGGACAGACCTCACCAACCACCACGGCCCACCAACACCTTGATATCCATCAGCTTTTTTTTTTTTTTTTTAAAGATTTATGTACTTATTTATTTATTTAAGAGAAGGAGAGAGTTTTTTAAGTAGACTCTGCGCTGAGCGTGGAGCCTGATGCGGGGCTCAGGCTCACGACCCGGAGATCACCACCTGAGCCGAAACCAAGAGTTGGACGCTTAACCGACTGAGCCACCCAGGCGCCCCTCCATCACTTTTGATCATTACCGTATGCATCTATGCTTGTCTCCCTCTCGGGGCTGTGAGATTCAAGGACAGGGACCTATGTCATTCATTCATTGTGCCAAGACGCCATACGGCACTAGTGAGAAAGACAAACTCTGGAGCCAGACTTTCTGGACTGAATTCCTGACTGTGAGTCACTAGATAGTGACTCTGGGCAGGTTACTTAAACTCTCTGTGTTTTAGCTTCATCATCCGTAAAATGGAGATAATACTAGTAACTGAAATCACAAGACTATCACACGGGTCTAACAACTGACACAGGGAAAGTCCTTAAGACAATACCTGCCTCAGATTAGGGGCACCTGGGTGGCACAGCGGTTAAGCGTCTGCCTTCGGCTCAGGGCGTGATCCCGGCGTTATGGGATCGAGCCCCACATCAGGCTCCTCCGCTATGAGCCTGCTTCTTCCTCTCCCACTCCCCCTGCTTGTGTTCCCTCTCTCGCTGGCTGTCTCTAGCTGTCAAATAAATAAATAAAAATCTTAAAAAAAAAAAAGACAATACCTGCCTCAGATTAAACCTTCAATAATGTCAGCTACTATCACCCATCCACCAGTTATTTACTAATAACCAGGCACCGTGCCAGGCACTAAGGGAAACAGACAGCGTCCCTGCCCTCAAGGAGTATACCTTCTCTCAGGGAGGATCACACCATATATTTTAATGGTGATGACAGATGATGAACAAATTGCAACCAAATAACACACGCACAGGACACCAAATATAATAACAGATGCAAAGGAGCCACTACGACCAGCTGGGTGGTTAGGGATGGCATACTGGAGAAGGTGGCATCTATAAGATAAGAACTTGAGGCTGAAGAAGAGTCAGCCAGGCCCTGGAAGGAAAGACGGAGCGCTATGTGCAAAGGCCCTGAGCTGGAAAACGGCCGAAGCCACCCGGGCTAATTAGTATGGGTGTGATCAGAGCAGGCTGGGTCCGGACCCCACGGGTCTCTGCAGTCAGTGTAGGGGCTTTATTCTAAGGGTGATGGAAAACACAGAATAGGCGGATCATGCCGGCTGGGGGGGGAAGGGAGTAGAAAGCAGAGACAAGAGGGAAAAGACCTACCCTGTGGGCTCTCTCCCCAGCAGAGAAGTGGAGAGATGGGCCAGGCACAGGCGTGGCCTGAGGCTCTAAGCAGGTGTCTGAGGGCTGCCTCAGTCTCTCCACATCTACAGTGCACTGATCACAGACTAGACCAATATTTGGACTATATTCACGTACTAAGACTCGCGGAGCAGCGGCAGACACCGGCGTGCACGTATTGAGCACCTACGGCGTTCAAAGCACTGCACTAAATGTCCCAGCCTGACCTGGGATTCCCAAAGCCAGAGGAAACCGAAGAGGGCCCTCCTAGTGCACCTGACTCCTGGGCTGAGGTGGCCGCTTCCCTCCCCAACGCTGAGGCATGGAGCTGGGCTCCCGGCAGTCGCCAGGAAGCTCCGTGCGAGGAACAAACTGCCAGTCCGGGGGTATCTGTTTGCGCTCTTCGATAACCCCTAGAACCAGACCACAGAATAGGGGAAACTACAGTAGGGGAGAAGAGGAGAGGAGGGGTCGAGGCCGCCCCTGGGACCCACTGCTTGCTTCACGGCTAGGGAGACTGAGGCTGGGACTGCTCACCCGTGCCAGCCCTTCTTGCTTGACCATCTTTCTCTTACTTTCACGGACACACACACACACTGATACACACCCATGCATGCACACGCACATACACACACACCATCTCTCAGGGGGATCACGCACCCCTGGCCCACCGTGCCTCTGAGAGCTGGCTTTCCAAACCCCAACAGACCCTGGGCCCAGCTGACTCTTTGCCAAAGGCCAGCCCCAGGCGGGAAAAACAGCAACCTGCTGGTGGTCCTACCCGAGGCTGCCGCAGAGGAATAATGCGATGTTCTCTGGCCTCCAGGCCAGACAGAGGGGCGTCCCTCGGCTGTGACATGAGGAGGACCGTCCCTGCTCCATGGCTAATGCTGGCTGACCTTGAGGGAGCAACTAGGTGGGGAGGGGGCGTTACAACTGCTGTCACAGCTGCAGCTAGACAGAACTCCAGAAGGAGCACCTACCCGCAGCCCGGCCCTAAGAACCCTTTACCCCACTGTACTCTCTCAGCAAGCTGTGAGGAAGCTATTATTCCCTCCACTTTCCAAATGAGGGCACCGAGAACCAGAGAAGCTCAGCAGCTGGAATCCACACAGAGTCCCGACTTTAGTCCTTGCGTTAGTTCCACTTCTATGGACTCTATCTGGCAAAATCTCTGATTCCAAAGTCTCGCGGACATAGTCTGCACCCCCCACAGACATACCCTTCTCTTCACCTCCCTCTTCATTTCTGCCTATTCCTCTCTGGCACCTGCTCAGAGAACTCCTCACCTCTCCGCACCTTCCTCTTCCCCGAGTCTGTCCGTCGCTCTGTGTCCTCTGCCTCTCTGTGGCCAAGCACCAAGTAAGTGCTCAGTAAATATTGGTGACATTTATAAGTAATGGCTTCCCTACACTTCTGCACTCCCCCCAAACCCTCACCCCCTCGTCCCCTTCTCCTCCTTCCTCTTCTCTGTGCCTGAGTCTCATTGCTCTGCTCTCTGTAGAAAATGCCTCTTCCCTAGGGAACTTCGAGGCTGGTCCTGCCTACTTCCTGTTTGATGTGACCCCTCCCCCTAACGCAGCAGCACTGACACCCCATCACCCTTCCCTCTTGGACCTACACCTCATGTCCCGAGCTGGTTAGGTCTTATGTGGTCCGTTCCTTGTCCAGACTCTAGGTCCCCTCCTCTCCAGAAGCTCCAGCTCAATACACGTCCCTCCTACCGGCTCCTTGAATAACCCAGTCTGGCTTCAAGGCCTCAGGTGTCCTTCCCACAGGAGCCCCAGGCCCCAGCCAGGCTGACACACTGGCAGCTCCAGGGATTTGCTCCAAGTCCTGGGCTCTGAAGGGCCTGCTCTCCTGCCCCCTGGTGTTGGGTCCCATCTACTACATGGGAAGAGGGACAGGATACTCCAACTGTCCCATTCCATCCAACCCCTTTCTCAAGTCCAGTGCCAAGGACTCCTCACGTAGTTCACAAGAGTAGTGCGGAGGACCTGCTAGGGGATGTGGGCGGGGCACGGTAGAATCTATGACGTCAGGAAGGGAACTCCAGGTCTCAGTCCTGGGTCTGGAACAGGGGACAAGCGGGCCCCACGATATAGGGACCTGGGACAAGGGCCTTAAAGGTGCAATTCCAGGCAGGGAGCGGACTCCAGACTCCAAAAAGGACTTGGGAGGAGGTGCAAGAAATCCCTGAGGGTCAGTGCTTAGAGGCAGGGAGCACCATGTGTTCTGCCGACCCCCTGGGATTCTTGCCAGATGCAGGAATGGAGCTACAGTGGGGACTACAACCGACCCTAGAGGTCTGGGCTAAATACCACAATGTGTCCTCACTGCCATGTGCCCTCTTCCCAGGACCATGAGAATGGCCCCCCCAGCCCCACCCACGACTTCCCCTCGACCCAAGTCAGCTGCAGGGCAAGGACTCTGGCCCGCTCGGGTTCCAAGGTACCAAGCCTTCTATGCGAGACACCTATGGAGTAGTCCCTGATGATCCCCCCTTCAGGGGGCTCTAACCAGCATGAGGGGGGAGTACAAAGGAAGAGGCCGGTAGACTCACCATCAGTAATCTCCATCTCATAAGGGGAGGGTCTCCTCTTCACTCGGTTGTTGGTGGCGAACATAGGGAAGGCATCTGGCTCCCCAAAGAACCCACTGTGGGAGGGAGCAGGCAGATCATAAGATCACATGTAGGTGAAGGGGAGAAAGGCTCCTTAGCGATCCTCCCCACGTGTTCTTGAGCCCCCCCCCACCCGAAAACAAGGGCAACCCTGCTCCTTTTATACCTGAGTTTGGGATGGAAGGAGCATCGCACACAGACACCCAAACACACTCACAGAATGCTCCCACTCTCTCCTTGGTGAGACAAGCAAGGGAAGAAAGGGCCACACACACCCCCTCCCCCCCCCACATGCAATCAGAAGTGAGCACACAGAGCACAAGAATGAACACACACACCCCACAGGTAGACATACTCCCCTTCCCAGATACAAGCACACAGTCTAGACACCTCCCCTCCTGAACAGGAACTCATGCAGGCAGAGGTGAACCTCACACCTGATGGTGTGCGACTCCAGCATCCCAAGGAGCACATGGTCCCCTTCTCCATGAATCACCCCACCTTTACCCAGGCCTCAGGGGGCTCATGGACAGACCACATATAGGAAACCTCCCTGGACTGACCACTACTTACATGCCCCCCACCCACTCTGGGCTCTCCATAGCTTCTTCCCCAAGGTCTCCCACAGACGCACTAACTGCCCCACATTGTCAACCCCTGCCTCACCTTCCTGTCTCCACCCCAAACCTACTTCTATCTCCCCACCATCTCGGTGGGCCCAGCAGGGGCATGGGCACCTTCACAGGGAGGGGGGTACAGGCCCCAGCCAGAGAGCACAGCTAGGGGCAGAGGGGCTCAGGACATGAGGGAAGGATCCATTCCCCGCACCGCCCTGCAGCAGTTTTAGGGGAGGGAGCCCTCCTGCAACCACCCTCAGATCTGTCTCTTACCTGTCCACTGAGGTCTGCAGCTTCCAGAAGACTTTCACAGGGAGCGCAGTCAGACACATTCTTGCCTGGTACTCACACTCATGCGACTGCCTTCGGTCCGCACCACACCCACCACACACGCGCGCGCACACACACCACCACCACCACCACCACCCTACTGCACGGCCAGGCCGCTCCTGCTCACCGGCAGCCACAGGCCCGCACTCCCGAAGGCGCGGACCCCTCCCGGGCTTCCGCACAGCCACGCACGCCGCACACGCACGGAGCACCCCACAGCCGGCCCGCGCACACGCACACGCACACTCCCACGGAGGAGCCCAGGTCGCGGGCGCACGGGCTCGGGCGTGCAGGTTACAACACCCCCGGTACTCCCGCGTTCCCGCCGCTCCGCCCCGTCGGGAGGAAGGCGGTCGCTCCGAGGGGCAGAGGGACGCCCGGGCCGAGTGCTCCCCCCGTGGCCGCCCGCCCGCCCAGCCCGACCCTCCCGGCGCGGCCCTGACCTGCCGAGCGAGGCCAGCGGCTGGCTGAGGCTGTAGAGCAGCGCGCGGCCGGGGGCGGCGGGGGCCGCCAGCGCGGGCGGGCTCAGCTGCACCATGCGGCCGTCGCCAGGCAGCTCCGCGGGGGCCGAGGCGGGCGCGGGCGCGGGCCCCGGAGGTCTGCACAGCTCGGTGGTGGGCACCCGATGGCGCGCTTCGGCCGCCGCCGCGTCGCGGCCCTTTAAGTCCCGCGCGGCGCCGCCCCCACCGGCGGGGCCGCCCCCCGGGCCGCCGCGCGCGCCCAGCTCGATGACCGGGGGCTCCGCGGGGGCCGCGCGGCTCGTCTCCTTGGCGACGCCGTTCAGCAGGACCAGGTGCGGGGGGGCCATGCGGGCCTCGGCCGCGTCCCGTCCCTCTAGCGGGGGGTCACTGCGGGCCGCCTCGCTCGGCGGCCGCTCCGTCATCCTGCGGGCAGACAGACAGACAGACAAGCGGACGCCCGCTCTGACAACCGCCCCCAGCCCACCGAGGGGTGGGTGAAGGGCAGAGAGAAATTCGCGCACCGAGACGTGGGAAGAGGCGGACTCACTTAGCGCCACGTGGACACACGCCCTCCCCCGGGGCCTGAAGGCCCAGCGGCGGGGCTGGGGCGGGAGGGAAAGAGGGCCTATGGTTTGGGAGAAGAGAGAGGGTGTCTGGGAGACAGAGACTGAGGAGATGGAAGAAGACGACAGACATTGGAAGAAAAGGAATACAGCCAGCGAAAGAAAACAGAAGGGAAAAAAGGAGGAAGGAAATGTAGAAAGAGGAGAGAAAGAGAAAGAAATGTCATCTTGTCCCCCTGCTCAGCCCGCAAGGGAAGAGGAGGGAACAAATCCCCTGACCGTGTTCTTCCCGCCCCCCTTTTGGTTTTGGCGGGGAAACTGTGGCGCCGAGGTGGGGTGCTTTTCGAACATCCCTTGCCTCTCAACAAGTAGAGAACTCAGGGAATGGAGGCTACAAGGCCTGGGGTGGCCTGTGCCAGAGCCAGACTCCTGCTCTCCTTTTCCACAAATATTCACCCCTACAGGGGGTCCCCAACTGCACTAAGCAAATACCCCGTGTATTCTGTGCCGCTTCTAGAAACTCCAGTGGCCCTATACTCCCACCAGGACCAGAGATGAGACACCAGGAAGGGAAGAAGATGATCCTAGCCCTACGTCCCCCCACCCCCACTCCATCTCCTTCTGCTCAGCTGGACTCAGAAGTGAGCTGGGGTCTGGAAGGGAGGCTTGGCTGAGTGGGTATGGAGCCCAGGCATTCGGAGTGTCCCTGAAGCCACTGGGGTCTAGGCTCCCACTCTTGAGTGGGAAGACGTATCATGAAGGCCCTTGAACTCTTCCCTCTCCTGCCTCTGTTGTCTTCTGGGAAATGGGAGCAATCCCTCACTTATGCATTTAAAAGCACCGTGCAAATGCCCAAGGAAACATTGTTATTGGCGAGGAGATTGGGGACTGCCTTTTGCCCAAGGTCACATGAACCTGTCTGCCACAGATCCACAGAGCAGGACCAGAACTGTGACCTCACTGCGCTATCCCCCTGTATACACCCTCCCATGTATATCCCTGGGGCTGAGGACTCTCCTTCTTTTCTCCACAACCATACTCCAGGGTGACAAAAAGGCTCTACTTCCCTGGGGCGCCTGGGTGGCACAGCGGTTAAGCGTCTGCCTTCGGCTCAGGGCGTGATCCCGGCGTTATGGGATCGAGCCCCACATCAGGCTCCTCTGCTGGGAGCCTGCCTTCTTCCTCTCCCACTCCCCCTGCTTGTGTTCCCTCTCTCGCTGGCTGTCTCTATCTCTGTCGAATAAATAAATAAAATCCTTAAAAAAAAAAAAGGCTCTACTCCCCAGTAACACTTGCTGGTGGGGGGGGGCTTCCATCACCCTGCTTTGATGCCAATGGAGCCAGGGCCCCAAAAGAATGAAAACCATAAAAAACATGAGACTCTGGGTCTGGAGTTTGGGGGTGCTTGTGAGTTGTTTTAATAAAATACACACACACACATACATATAAGTGTGTGTGTGTGTGTGTGTGTATATATATATATATATTCAACTCGACAGACTTTATAAGATATTCAAAATAAGGCTTCTCCTCCCAGAATTAGATAATTGGGATATTTTATAGCAGAAAATGCACAAAAATCCAATTCAGCCCCAAGCACAGTCCATCTCATCACTCATGGCAGCTATTCTGCCCCTGCAGCACTCTGGACCCGGGTTGGCCTGAGAAACATCCTCCCGCCCCAGAAGAGAGACCTGACTTCTGAAACCTCCTCGAGGAGGGCTCCGCAGAATTGCCCCCAGACACAAGAGCTGATGGAGAACTGTCATCTGGGTTGCACTTCTGCCCTGGTCTGCCAGCTCCACGGGCTCACCAGGAAACGACAGAATTCCCTGGGACCTGGTGCACAAGAGCCGCAAACGCAGTGGGACCGCAAGGCTTCATTGGAAGTGAGTTTACGATTATGGCGGAAACAATAGATCCGTATCCACAGAACGGGACTGCCAAGACACTGCGGCCACTAGAAATGCTCCAGATGTTTACAGTCCAGTCTCCCTGGCTCCCCTGCAGCAGTGAAATGCACCAGTAATATACCATCCTGTGGCAAAATATACAAGCCCCAAGGTGCTGGTTCCCTACCTTACTGTCCCCACACACCGTTGTGTGCCCAGTGACACGTGCTTCAGCCCCGGCTTCTAACCGACTAGCAAACAAACGGTGCACACTGCAATGACCAGACTGAGTTCAAGCTCTCCTTATGACATATTTATACCCTCTGATTAATTCCAAGGCTTCGTGTAGGCTCGGATCCCGGAGGGGCAAGAAGATCACACATTCCAGATGAGTTGACCCTGGCCCCAAATGCCCTCCCCAGCCGCCTATAAATATCTATATCTCCGAGGCTCCCTGTGAGAAACCTATGATTGGTCCCCAGGGTCTGTGGCCGACCTCTCCCCGCCCATCCCCGGGACCTTAGGAAAACCCGGCAGGCTATCCAGCAACCAGGATCACCCAGGAGAGGGGTCCATGCTCCAGAAAAAGCCAACAGAGGACTCATAAGTGCCTTTGGTTGTAGGGGACTAAACCCCATCACTTGGCTTCAGTTAAGATTACTGGAAGGAAAGCCTGAGTGATTATCGTTCGTTCATTTGTTTTTATTCGGGGAAGATGAAAGAGTGGGGAGAAGCTTTTGAACAGAATCACACTAGACTATTTGACCATTATAACTCCTCTGTCTTTGTGCCGCCCGGAACCAGCTCGAAGCCCCCAACACCGGATCCTCATCTCCTGTCGCCAGATGGCCGCAACATTTCCGTTTGTGTCTGAGCAAGACAGGGATCCCAGGAGCTCCTGCGGGGCAGGCACAGGGTCTCAAGCAGCTCCCAATTCCCGGCAGGGAAAATTTCTCCTATGAAAACAGCCTACGCTGGTATTCAGGGACTCGGGTAAGAGCTAGCTGGCTTCCTGTCCTTCATAATGCACCCACACCCGAACGACCCCCTGGGGGAGCCCCAAGCCTGCTCGAGAACCCAAAGCACCAGTGAACAGAGCCACCTTCCCTGCCACTACGAGAGAGAGCGGAGGGGTGTTCCAGCACAGCCCCACCCTAGGCATTAGGCTCCGGTCAGGGCCCACCCGAGTTGGGACTGCGCTAGCCTAGCCTGGATGGCTGGGGCTTCTTCCTGCCAGTGGCCCAGGCACACTCAGCCTGCACCATCCGGATATAGCCGCCCCAAAGTTAGGAGCCTTGTGAAACACCCACAGAACCAGGACTGATGGGAGCGGCCTGGGGGACGAGGTCCAGGTAGGTGTTTTTATCCGGGATCGCGTGCTTCTAGAAGCCGCAGAGGCACAGATCCTGGATTCCCAGCTCTGGGTTCGTCCTCCCCTCACCCAATCGTAGACTGGACTGTCCTCTGTCCTAAGCCTCCCCCACCCCAGGCCGGAACCCAAGGTCTTCCTGGACACCGTTTCCACCGATACTGTTCCCCAAAACTCACCTGGGGCATATTTAGAGAAACCGGCCCCTCTGAATAGGATCTCCACTCCGCCGGAGAGGGGCAGGAGCCAAGGTCCAAGTTGTGGACAGGGGTCTTTGCTTTCCCCCCTTTCTCGCTGAGAGACCAGCAGTTAGGCCACGGTGTGGTCCTGGGCAGTCTGCCGCGCCCAAAGCAAGTTTCCAGGAAAGATGGGGGTGGAGAGAAAGAGGGAGGGCGAGAGGGAGGGAGAGAGAGAAATGGGGGTCAATGGCTGGGAATTACCTCCTGTCCTCGCCAGCCAGCCCAGGGAATTGCAACCGGCTTTCTGCCCCCACCCTGCAGGTGTTTGAAGCCTCCCCCAAAACCCCCTTAAAAAAGAACCCTACACCTGACCAATCAGGAATAACTATTTACTCCAACAACAACAACGAGGTCGAGCTCCACACAGACTGCAGAACAATTTCGGGCCCTCCGACCAGGATGTCTGGTTCAGTGTGGCCGAGTTTGTTTTCTAAGCACTGACGTGTCTATGCGGTTGACTTGGGAACCCGGGTCAGGATGGAGCAGCAGCCGCAACGCCTAGCACGGCTGAGTAGGGAAATGTGTGTTGGAAAAGGGGAATCTGTTTTTCACACCCTGATCTGTGGGGCAGAACCTCCAAGGCCCCGCATTATCTCCATACCCGCCTTTAGCCCAAAGCGAAACCAGAACCCAATTCCAAAGGCTACTTTCCCACAGGAATGGAGTCAGAACAGCACAGATCCAAGAGGATGGGGGGCAGATATCTTATCTATCTAGGTGCCCTCTTTTCTTCCTACTGATAAGAAAGAAAGAAAGAAAGAAAGAAAGAAAGAAAGAAAGAGAGAGAGAGAGAGAGAAAGAAAGAAAGAAAGAAAGAAAGAAAGAAAGCCTCCTCCTTCCTTTCAACCATCCCCACACAATGATTTTCAATTTTTCAGTGTTCAGACTGGCAGCGTAGGGGCGAATTCTAATAATTCCTCGCAGCAATAAACAAGGCAAAGGAGGGAGGGTAAGATCCAACACTGCTTCGCAGTGTGCAGCCTACGGAGATTTAGGTTGCTTTTTTTTCTTCTCCAAAGGGTTTTGTTTAATTTGTTTTGCCTCAATTGTCCAGTTTATGATTACACATCGAAATCCTGGATTAAATCCAAAGGACTCCTTTTTGCCCTGGCGTTGGTGGAAATATAGGAATAATTCTTCCCTGCGGTTTCAGTCCAATGCGGGAGATTTTCTTTCTCTTCTTCTAATCCAGATGGGGGGAGGGGTGAGAAGAAGGGAAAATCCACTCATTCCCGTGTCTTAGGTCCGGGTTAATTTTTGCTTTATGACAGGGTCTCTGTGCCCGTTCCTCTCTCCATTTTCTCTCCCTACCCCAACCCAGCAACTTAAAAAAAAAATAGAGCTGGTAGCGGGAAGCCGTGCTGCTTTGTTATCGCTCCAAAGAAGCTAAAAGGGCCAAGCCGCTTCGCTACTGAACGATTACTTTAATTAAATAGAATGATGATGATGGTGGTGATAATGATCATGACGACATCAGTAACCACAATAACTGGCAAAACAAAATCCATTTCTTTCGCAGCGAGGGCAGCACTGACCCCCTCCCTCCACAAAGCCTGGCCCTGGTCACCGACGCGACGGATACCTGACCCACGCCGCAATGTCGCTCACCCGAGGAAGGGAAGGAAAAGTATTCTTTGGAGAATAATTATCCCGAGGATCCCCACCCCAGGCGCGAAACCTGGAGAATGCGCCCATTGTCTTTTCCAGGCCTCTCCCGCAGACCCCGCGGAGGTCCCCGCGAAACTGACCAGAAATGGATGAAGCCTGGGTGCGGCGGAAACAGAAGCCGGCGGCTAGCGGCTGGAAGGCGCGGGCCTTGGCGAGCGCTGCTCAGCTTCGAGCCTGGAAAAACCTCCCACTCACTACAAACCCCTCAAACACCGAGGCACAGACTGGCCTCCGGACAGAGCAGCCGCCGATCGGGCTCCGTCTGCCCATCCAAGCCAACACTGGCTTCCGAATACATCATAATTTGGAATAAAATGTGAAATCCCTCTCCCCGCCCCCTTGCCGCCTCCTCAACTTGCAGCTCCATCTCCTGCTCGTCCTCCCCTCCACCCCCCAGCGATTTGCAAAATGCACTTATAAAGGACACAAGCACACGGGCACACAACCCAGTTCGGACAGGACCACACACGGTCCAGCCCCACAGAAGGGAAGCAAAGTAAACACAACCCCACACTGCCCCACAAGCCGACATGGTCAGGCTCGCACACGGTCCTACACGATACAACGAAATCAGTCCCACGAGATCGCTCATGGACACACATCTAACGTAGTCAGGATCACACACGCCCGACACAACAACGAAACCACCCAAATACAGTCGCAGAGGCCACACAACCCAACACGCAGAGCCAGACCCATGTCGAGAAGGAAAAACGAGCATAATCGTATACAACGATGAAAACGCAGAAGGGCTCGAGGAATCCAAAGCAACAACCCAAAGAGCGCGGACACCATCACACTCGGACACACAACCCTTCTGGAAGACCACACTCGGAAGAAGTCAGCATCGCCGACGGCTCACACACGCACTCACAACCCCACCGCATGCAAACCACCACCAAGAAGAAATGAAAACCAACCACCGCCTCGCGCATTTCTGTATATTGCGTAAGGAAAAAGGGGAAGGAAGGAAGAGAGTCTCCGAGGCGGGAGGGGCGGCGGCGGCGAGCGGAGGGCGTCCGTGGAAAATGCCCCCCATCGAAAGAAACCCAGGGAAAAGGAGCGAAGACCTCTTCTGCGAGCGGGGAGAAGGAGAGAGGAACTGGTGGGGAATTCCGCGGGAGGCCGCAGGTTGCTTTTCCCTAGAAAAAGGCCGGAATGCTCACGTTTTGCCGCTACGGGGGGATGCGTGTGGCCATTTTGAGACCTGGTCCTTAGCGCGGAGGCCCGCCCCCGCCCCCGTCCCCGTCCCCGTCCCCCGCCCGCGCGCCCAGGCTCCTCCAGCGACGCGCGCTAATCCCGCTCACGTTCTGGGCCTCGTTAGCATGGGCCGAGGCGCGCCGGGGCCGTGTGCGCCGCCGAGATAAGGCGCTGCCGCGGGTCCGCTCGCCCCCGATAAGCGCCTCGGCCATTATGGGCCAAATGATTCATTTTAATTTGGCAATTTCACCGGAGGGAGTGGGGACTGGTTGTGCGGCGCTGGGACCGGCTCCGGAATGCGCCACGGCGAGAGTTGAGCGCGCAGTCTAGACTCCGTGAGTCCAGTCCCATTTCTGATCCCGAAGCCTCTCGGGAACCCGGGCACCCCCCAACCGCAGTCCCTCGGCCTGCCAGACACCTTTCTTCAGCGACTCTCATCCCAGAATTCCGTCGCTGCCTCTGACACCCAAACCATCACTCCCGACCCTTCCCCGGCGGTGTTCACTCTTTTTCCAGTGTCCTAAACACCCGCGTTTCAATGGGCAGTTCCTCATCCCCAAAAGCGCCCCAGGTCCCCCCTGCCCCACCCCGCAGCCCCTTCAGCCCTGGCTCTTTTCTGCTCTAATATGGAGCATGCTTGTCTCCAGTGTGGTAGACCGAGCTCACATTCAGCGGCTCTGTGGAGGACGACTGGTGTCAACAGAGCGATTTAAATGTCCCTTCTGCTGAGTTTCAGGCCGAGCCCAGAGCCTGAGAACGTCCCCACCCCATTATATTTTAAACATTTTAATCTTGCTGCTGAAGAACCGTTCTAAGCACTCTATAAATACAGATTCCTTTCCTTTGCATAAACAATCCTAGGAGGCTAGTACTATTATCATCCTCCATTTACAGATGAAGAAACTGTGGCACAGAGAGTCAAAGAAACTTTACCGATGTGACAGATCTAGTAAGTGGTGGAGCTTGGGTTTGAAGCAAATTTGGCATCAAAGTCCTCTCTGGAGCCCAGGTGATGAAGAAGGGCAGCTAGAGCCTAGGCTGGGAGGACAGATCTGGGCTCAACTCATTGCAGGGACTAAGACCTTACTGTGGGGTAGAAATCTGGGTTCAGTGAGCAGTGGGCAACTGGGACTCAGCCCAGGGAGGGTATCTGCTTTCATTCTTTTATGGTGGAGGGGAAACAGCACAGGCTCAAATCTTGCAAGTTACTTGGCTCTAAACCTCCATTTCTTTGTCTGTAAAATGGGGAGATTATACCTACCGATACTATACTCATTAAAAAAAAAAAAAGTCAGTGGCAAGGGGCCTGGGTGGCACAGTCTGTTGAGTGAGGGACTCTTGATTTCAGCACAGGTTGTGATGTCAGGGTTGTGAGATCAAGCCCCACATCAGGCTGTGCACTCAGTGTGGAGTCTGCTTGGGATTCCCTCTCCCTCTGCCCTCTCACTCATGTGCTCTCTCTCTCTCTCAAATAAATAAATAAATCTTTTTTAAAAGGCAGTGGTGACAACAATAATCTCTGGAAACTCACCCAGCCCAGAGCCCAGGACGATATCATATGCATGTGCATGGGAATTCCGGTTATTGTTATAGAGAAGAAAATTAAGGCACAGAGACATGACTTGGACGCAGCTCGCAGTGACCCCAGGAAAAGCTGAGACCCAAACTCAAGTATCCAGTTCCCAGTCCACAAGTCTACCCATCATGCCAGGATGCTTGGTCCTTACAGCAGCTCTGGCTTGGAGCCTAAGAACTAGGGAAAAGCCCCCTCACCTGGTTCCAGATGGAGTCCCAGTCAAGGATGGAGCCCAGAGTGTGGTCACAGACTGAGCACTGGCCCCTCCTTGCCACCAGGATGACTCTCTGTGAAGGTACGGTTAATTCAGCGCAGGCTGTCCATTCTGATCCTCTTGTGCGCTCTGGTGGAAATCAGCGTGCCCTGTGGGTACAGGTAACGGTCTACACAATCTCATGGGAGAAGGGCCATTCATGTTCTGCGAAAAAAGTTTAATTCCTGGACTTGCCACAAGATGTCCCCTGGCCCAGTCACACCAGCCTTTGGCATGGACCCTGAGGAGGGGTGTCTTGGGTCTATTAAGCCCCATCTCTTGCTCTCTCCCCATGGCTCCAGCCCCGCCTCACCCAACCCTCCTCCCTCATGCCCTAGCTACTGCTGCTCCTTCTGCCTTACTGGACTCCTCTTTTCGCATCCATTTCTCAAGACTCAACCTTTTGGCCACTTCCTCCCTGAAGCCTCCCTGCACTGGGGTTGGCTTTCATCTCTCCCTCTTCTGGTCCCCACTGCCTTTGCTGGCAGCATCACTTAACTGAAAGTGTGGGACTCATGTAATTCTGAGTTCCAAGCCCAGTGCTGTCATCCTTGAGCAAGTCAGTTCACCTCTGAGCCCCCCCAGATAGGTGCTGGCCATTCCCATCAGAAAGCCTAGCCACGGAGCGCTTCCCTGAGAAAATGATGACTGGCTGAGATCTAAGAGTCGGATCCAGGGGCACCTGGGTGGCTCAGTCCGTCAAGCAGTTAAGCGGTTAAGCAGTTAAGCGTCTGCCTCCAGCTCAGGGCCTGATCCCAGGGTCCTGGGATCCAGCCCCGCATTGGGCTCCCTGCTCACCGGGAAGCCTGTTTCTCCCTCTCCTGCTCCCCCTGCCTATGTGCTCGCTCGCTCTCTCAAACAAATAAAATCTTAAAAAAAAAAAACCCGCTTATTATTAAAAAAATTTAAAAATAAGAATGGGATCTGAGGGTGGGTAGAAGAGTGAACATCTAGAGCTTTCCAGGCAGGACAAGAGTTGAAGCAGAAGGGCCTTAATTTCATGCAAGGAACAAAAAAAGAGTCTAGAGTGGTTGGAGCAAGTCTGTGGTCAGTTTACAGGATTTAGGGGGGAACCATTTTGTTTATTTGGTTGGAGGGTGAGCACAGTGTCCTGTACAGGATCGGATTTGCATGTCTGGAAAGCCCTTTGGCCGCAAGGTGGAGAAGGGGTGTGGATGGGTGGGAAGTGGGAAGACTAGTTCTTTTTTCTTTCTTTCTTTTTTTTTTGAGATTTATACACTGTACATTTTATTAAATACTGGGCTTTATTACAACAAATTAATTTACTTCAGAGAGAAGTTTCATTTAAAAATGTGGTTGTGTCAAATTCACCCTACAGTGGTTCAGTTGGAGGGTGGTGGACTGAGGCAGATGAAGACAGCGTGTATTTAGGATACAAAACTGGGTTTGTAAGAATATGGTTTGGGGATGAGGTGGAAGGAGGAATCCAGGAACCCGCTGGGTTTCTGGCTTTCCTTTGCCCAGGTGGTGGCGGTATTCCTGGAGATGGGGGCCTGGAGTCCAGGGGGCAGAGGGAGAGGTCCTGCATTTGGTTTGGAATGCCTTGACTTTGGGTGTCTGAGGCATCTACAGGCTGTCCGATTCTCTTACGGGGCATTAAATGACCCAACTAGGTTGTAGGGAAGGAACAGCGGACAGGGCAAGGCTTTTCTGCGCCAGCCCCTGGCAGACAGTGTGCCGAGGCATCGGTCGCAGGTTGGGGAGGTGACGCCCACCATCCCCCTCTGTTCGCAAAGCTCCAGATTGTGACATCTGGCAGCCATCCCGGACCTGTCCCCCACCCCCCGCCTGGAGCTGGGGGCTCGTGACGTCTACACCCTCCCCCCAAGCCCTGTTTCCGACGGTCGGTGGAAAAACGGAAACTGCGCACTGAGCGGGGCGCCGCCCGAAATAGCATCTGGTGCCTGTCGGTCAGCGCGCTGTCCGAGCGTCCAGGAGCGAGTGACGTGGCCCACGGCCCCGCCAGGAAATGCCACCCCTCCTCCGCCCGCCCCAAGCGGGGGCCTTGGGCGGGCAGGAAACCCAGAGCGCCTGGGCTGGGGGGGGGGGGGGCGCGGCGTAGGGCGGAGGGGAGGAGGGGAGGTTGGGACCCAGACGGGTCAGGCTGGAGTCTGGTCCTGGAGGGGAGCAGCCCGGAGAGAACAGTCTCGCCAGGTTTGGGGCCTGCGGCTGTGATGGCCACTCTCCGACCTGTCCCCCACCTCCATCCCTACCCCTACCAAAGGCTGGGCTCTTCCTAAACCCCAAATGGGAGGTTTTAATTTTTTCAGGTGTTTCCTCCTCGCGGGTCCTGGGTTCTAGCCGGTCTGTGAGCTTTCTCCCCTGAGCTTGTTCTCTGGAGGGGAGGCAGGTGGTGTGCACTCCGGTGAGCAGCCAGGTTTAACTTTCAACACATCTGTATGGTGGTACGAGGTACCAGGTACTGTCCTAAGCACTTCAGAAGTATTTAATTCAGTTAATCCTTACAACAACCCAGTAAAGTAGGGGCTACGTCACCTCCATTTTGTAGGTAGCCAACCGAGGCATGGAAAGGTTGAGCAACTTTGTGGAGAACACCCAGCTGGTGAGTGGTGGAGCCGGAATTCAGGCTCAGGGCAGTCGGGCTGGAGGCTGTGCTGCTTCCAAGGGCAGTGCGGGGTCCCCTGCCTACTCTCTCCTTGCCAGTTGTATGTTTCCGGGAAAGTGTTTCGATCTCTGTGTTTCACTTTCCTCGTCTGTAGAAGGGAGGTAATCATTGTCTATACATCAGAGTGTTCTCATCACAGGATTAACTTAATAAAACTCCGACTTGAAGAGGTATCATGGCTTCCCCCTCCCACTTCCATGTGGTCTCCATTCCTTGCTCTGAGAGAAGCCTCCACCCTGCCAACAAGCAGGCCTGAGACAGAATTCCAAGCTGAAACGTGGGGAGAGTCGTCTCTGTGCTGCCAACCCCCAGCGCCCCCGTCCCAGCTCCAAAGGGACACAAAGGGCGTCACTCTAATTCCACGCTTCTCGAAGTAGACCGTCAGCATCACCCGGGAACTTGTTAGAAAAGCAAATTCCCAGGCCCCGCCCCAGGCCTGATACTTGGGAGACTCTGGGAGTGAGGCCCAGAAGTCTGCATTTCAACAGACCGTCCAGGTGATTCGGATGTTCCTCAAACTGAGAACCACTGCTCTGGTTCCCGCTGTCGTCTGCGGGAAAGGCCACCAGCAGATAACTGAACGTGTTAAGAAAGCACTGTGCTTCCTAATGCTTTGAAGCTGTGTCCCTTTGCCTAACGCACAACTCTTAACAGGAGCATTCAGAAGACCAGGGCTGCTCCCCGGACAGACGGAACGGTTAGTGCCTTAACTCTGTCCTCCCAAGCAGAGCTGCCCAGACAGCTCTGCCGTCAGTGGTCTTGCCCCTAGAGCTATCAGAAAAGGACAGAGCTCGTGTGCCGCCCCCAGTCCTCTGGCTAGCATATAGTTGCTGGCGGTCACTCACACAGGCCCTGGCCCTTGGGTACACAGAAATACTTGTGGGCGGGATCCTTGGGCCGAGGAAGGGGGCTTTCTGTCCTGAGCACCTGCTAGGTTTGCCTGCACCGCTCCCTGCTTCGACCTCTCTTCTGCCATGTCCTCTACAATAACCCTGCCAGGCTGCTGGCTTGACCCCAACTTTAAAGATGAGGAAACGGGCTCAGCTCGCCCGAGGTCACTCAGCTGATTGGCACCCACGTTGGCTTGGACCCGATGTCCTCTTCATTCCTGCTAGCTATAATGACGTAATTGCAACATTGAGAGAACGACTTCAAAATCATGGGCACTTTGGGCCGCACCGTGATGTGTCCCAGTTTAAATCCCCTGTGACCCTAAAACATAAAAACAAATAGCCAAAAATCTCATGAAAAGATGCTCAAATTTACATTAGGGAAATGTAAACTAAAACTGCAATGAGATACCAACTAAAATGGTAAAAATTCAAAAGACTGACAATAGGGCCGCCTGGGTGGCTCGGTCCGTTAAGTGTCTGACTTGATTTCAGCTCAGGCCATGACCTCAGGGTCATGAGATCGAGCCCCGTGATGGGCTCCATGCTCAGCGTGGAGTCTGCTTGAGATTCTCTCTCTCCCTCTGCCCCTCCCCACTGCTCTCTCTCACACTCTCTCTGTCTCTCTCTCTCTCAAAATAAATAAATAAAATAAATAAAATCTTAAAAAAAAAAAAAAGCCTGACAATAGCAAGTAATGGTGGGGGTGTGGAGCAACTGGAGTTCTCATACACTGAAGGGAAATGCAAAAATGATTCATCCACTTTGAAGAACTCTTCGGCAGTTCCTTATAAATACACAGTTTATAGACATATACTTACTTGGGAGAATTGAAAAATATATAATCCCCAAGAACTCTAGGACACGATATTCACAGAAGCTTTATTCGTAACAGATAAAAACCAGAAACAATCCCAATGCCCATCAACAGGTGAACGGATAAACAAATTGTGGTACATTCATGCAATAGAATAACTACCCGGCAATGAAAGGAACCGAACTACTGACACATGCGAGAACATGAAATAACCTCAAACACATTATGCTCGGTGAAAGAAGACAGGCACAAAAGGGTCTATTTGTGTATGATTCCATTTATAGAGAACTCTAGAAAAGACAAAGCTAATTTATAAGGACCAAGTTCAGATCAGGGATGGTGGTAGGGGAGAGATGACAGCAAAGAGGCACTAGGGAACTCTCTGGGGAATGAAAATATTCTATATCTTGATTCATGGTGCTGCTTACACGAGCCTATGTGTGTCAAAAGTACAAAAATCTGTACACTTCAAATGGGTGCATTTTATTGTGTGTAAATCGTGCCTCAGTAAAGTTGATTACAAACATTTTTTGTGGCCTGGCTTCAGTTTTATCCTGTCCAGGACGCTGTCCCTGATCCATCCTGCACTGACCGCCCTCCCTCTCGCTGTCCTCGTTAGCATGCCCCAGAGCCCTCCGGGACAGTCTGACAGCCCGACCCTTGCCGCTGAGGGCCAGGCGCGAGCAGCGGTAGATATCTGAGGACAGGAGAGGAACTGAATTGATGGTGTTTGCAAAAGTGACAGACACATCTGCCAGGAAGTAGGGTCACTTCCTCTGACCCTCAGTTTCCCCATCTCTAGTAGGGATGGGGCGAGGGGACCACAGGATCTCTCTCCCTTTTATCTCTTATCATCTCTTTCACTCTGCTGTCTCTATCTCAAGCTCTTGCTCTTTGGGTCTGCTCTTCTTTCTGTCTCTGTCTTTAATCTGGCTCTCATCTTTGCCTCCTTCCTCTTTCTGGGTCTCCACTCAGGCTCTTGGTGACAACTTCAGTGACCCCACAGGTCCCCGTAGAAACAAAGAGCCTGCTTCCCAGTCCTATCCTAGCAAATCGGACCCGATAGAGTCCTAGCCAGCTCTCTGGGGCGGCAGCATGGGAGTGATGAAAAGGGTGTGAAGGGAAGGGGAGCGTTTTTTAAAGACACCATTAAGGAGACACAGAGGCCTACCGGGCTCTGTCACACAACCCTGAGTCACCAGGAAAAGCCGTGGCAGGAGGCCCTCTCGCCTGCATGGCCCTGTGTGGCCTGGGTTCTGTGTGTGCAGCCTGGAACCCACTCACAGGACAGCCTAATGGCTTGGATAAGAATATATGAGCAAGTTACTGCACTTTTCTCTGTCTTTGTTTCCTCGTCTCCAAAATGGGGGTAAAGGGGCCCCTGGGTGGCTCAGTCAGTTAAGCATCTGACTTCGGCTCAGGTCATGATCTCAGGATCCTGGGATGGAGTCCTGAGTTGGGCTCCCTGCTCAGCGGGGAGCCTGCTTCTCCCCCTGCCTCTGCTCTTCCCCCAGCTTACGCTCTCTCTCTCATAAATAAATAAATAAATAAATAAATAAATAAATAAATAAATTCTTAATAAAATAAAATAAAATGGGGGTAAAATAATATATGATTCACAGGGTTGTTGGAAACACTATGAGACATATACAAAGAGCTTAGCACAGAGCTGAACACAATTTAATAAATAGAAGCTATAATTTTTACTATAAGCCTCTACTCCACACCAGGCCCTGTGCTCAGGCCTACAGATGCTAAGAGGGGAGAGAGACACAGAAGCAAGGATCGCATGCAGCTTAATACGTGCTCTGCTAGAGAGGGGTACACAAAATGCTTTGGGAACCCAGGAGAAACACTGTGTGTGTGTGTGTGTGTGGTGGGTATTCTCGCCGGGAACGGTCAGACTAGACTACAAACCGGTGTCATGTGTCTTGGACTGTGAGTAGCCGGGCAGACGCCGGGAAGTGCAACAGCAGAGGCACAAAGGCCCAGCGGCGGCGGGAGGGAAAGCGTACCTTTGGGGACGGCGAGAAGCTCCGTGTGACTGTCACTCCAGTTATACGAGGGGGCTTTGTGGTCGGTAAGGCAAGAACGGTGGGCAGGGCTCTCCCAAATGCATGCCACCCAGCTTCATTCATCCTTTCTTCCACATTTGCTAAGTGTCTAGTTTGTGCCAGACAACATCATAGGTGCCTGGACACCCGTCCCCTTTCCTGGATGGCATGCTCTGCACTAGGTTAAGAAATCCGGCTTCCTTCACGCTCTAATGTTAGAAGCTGTGGTGGGAGAGCAGTCATCCACCCTCCCCGGAACTCAGTTTCCTCACCTTTATAGTGGGCATGGCTTCTGCTTATTTGTTCATTTTAATCAAACGCGTTTGAACAGTAATTCTGGGCCCTGTGGGGGCTGCCAGGGATGTGAGAGGCCTCAGAGCCCATCTGGGCTGCCTGCCAGGAGCTGAGGCTTGTGCCTATGAGGCTCAGGAGAATGGAAAGGAGCCAACTGGAAACATATCCATGATCTCAGGCCTTTGGCAGCCCAAGGCTGGGTACTTTGCTTCTCCCAGGTCAGTCCCACCATGGTCTTGTTCCCCCAGGACTATACACTGGGGCCCTGCTGCACTGGGTGGCAGGGGGTGGGGGGCAGGGTGAACACCAAGTAGATCTCTTTAGGCAGACCGAGGGAGCCAAGGACTTTGGCTGCCCTGGGACTTCCAGGAGAGCAGAAGTTCCTGCCTCTAGCTTTTTCTCCTGTGTCCCTCAAGCATCCCTCCAACATGGTGCCAACCACATATATTAGGGGGATTCTGAACCCCAACGAGCCCCTTGGGGACACGGACTGGGTCTGATTTGTCTATGCCCCAGCATATCCTAGAGACAGCGTAGCAGCACTGCAATTGTATGTTGGAGGAAGAAGAGTAACACAGCTGGAGAAAGAAATTGAGGGAGAGGGACACCGCCCAGCAGGAGCCTGGGCCATGAACTTAGAGGAAGCCCAACTGGCCAGCCCTCCTGGCCCTAGAATCCAGCTGTATGGCCCTTACTAGGAGACAGAAATGGCTCTGCAGGTATGCAAGCTGTGAGCAGCAGCCCCTCCCTGGGGCAGCCCAGGAAATGCAGGCCTTCGTGGGGATGGGGCTCTTGGACGCCTGGTCTCCACAGGTACTCTCTGTGCTCCATGGGGAGGAGAGCGCAGGTAGGGAGGGGGCTTCGAGAGTCACAGCGCAGGCCTCTCCAGGGTGATTCTGGGGTTTGGAGCAAGCCACTCTTCGGCAGCGACTTCACGGAGAACTATGCGTGTTTGCGGGTGAAGCTGAATGTTTGCTTCTGTCACTTCACGGGGGTACTATGAGGGCTAAATGAGGTTCTGAGTTGGATAGACATGGATGAATGTGATTTTGCACATGTGTGTCTGGGCATGCGTAAATGCATTTTTACAACAGCAGGGTCTAACAGTGCCTTTTCTTCCGGTGTTATGCTCCCCGGGGTCTCCCACAAGGCCCCAGATATGGCGGGATGTTCAGTAGACCTTGTGCCTGTGACTCTTCACTGGACAAGGGGATCATACGTGGTCCCTGACCTTGAGGAACTCCCAGCCATGGGAACACATAACCAACATATAAGTTGGTTGTAATAAATCTGTAAGAGGACAAAAAGAGGACCAGAGAGAGGAGTAAAGTCAGAGGAGAAAAATGTCACTTCCACAACAGGATTCTGGGAAGGTTTCCTGCAGGATGGGGAAGCGATGTGGGGCAGGGTAGGCTTTAAGCTGTTTTGAAGGATACACACAGGGCGTTAAACCCATGGAGGGTTTGGAGGCAAAGGAAGCCATGTGAGCAAAGTAAGAAGGCTGGGAAGTGTGTGTGTGTGTTTGTGTGTGTGTGCGTGTGCACAGACACTGCCTTTCCCCCCCCCCCTCTTTATGGTATAAAGGAAAATAGGAAGGGCCTAGGTTATTGCTTGATACCTAGCTTACTGACTCAGATACAGTATGGTCTAGACTCCTGATTCCGGCCCCAGCTCTGTGCTTACTGAGCAAGTCCCTTCTCAGGGCCTCATTTGTACAGTAAGGACCAAGTGATTTCTGAGGGCCCTGCAGCTCTGACACCCTTGAATACCTGACGTCATCTTTTCCATTGTGTTTTTAATTAGCCCCTCTCATCCTCCCAGCCTCAGGCCTCAGACCGCCCACGAAGAGGCAGGGCACAGGGCTCTCCCCAAATCTAGCCTTTTCCTGGAGTTCAGCCTCTGACCAGGAAGTGGAAAACAGGATTTCCTCTGAGGATGTTCTCTGCGATCCAGACAGTTCCGGTTTGGGGAATGGAGAGGAGGAGATAGGGAACATCACCCACACTTCCAAACCCTAAAGCCCCTTTTTGTGGGTTTGAGGTTTCCTTCCACCCGGGACTTTGAACTCCTTAAAAACAGGGACTATATAACTCAGAGCTGGAGAAAGACATGCAGGTAACCCTTAGAAAAGGTATTACTCAACATCTTGGGGAAAACTGAATTCTCTTTTTCTTTTTAAATTGTGAAATATATTAAGCATTATAAAAAGTAAGGAAATTTCCATTTCCTCACCTGTGACTGTGGAAATCCTTCAAAACCCTTCTAGACCTAACTCCAATGGTATCTCTTGCAGAAGCCTCTCCCTCCTCTGGACTTGCAAACCACTCCTCACACCCTGTATTTCTTTTTCTTTTCTTTTCTTTTTTTTTTTTTTTAAGATTTTATTTATTTGTCAGAGAGACAGAGCACAAGCAGGGGGAGCAGCAGGCAGAGGGAGAGGAAGGCTCCCCGCTGAGCAAGGAGCCCGATGCAGAACTCGATCCCAGGACCCTGGGACCATGACCTGATCCAAAGGCAGACACTTAACTGACTGAGCCACCCAGACGTTCCCCACACCTTATATTTCTGCATCGTTTCATAATCACAGAATGCCAGATAGGCAGGTTAACCCTTCACCTCCAAAATTGGGAAACAAAAGCCTAGTGATAAGAGGTGACTTGCCCAGTCACAGAATTTGAGGCAGAGCAATAGAGGAACCTAACTGTTGCTGACTCAGTTCTTTCTACTTGGATATTTTCTCCCTTTGGTTTCCTGACCCCAACTCCCTCCTCCAATGCTGTGCCTCTTCATATCTCTTTGCTTCCCAACAATCTGTTCCCTCTATCAGAAATACCATTTCTTCCCCTTCCCTTCCTATTCTTCCTGCAAGATTCTGGAAAAATCTAGAACATTCTCCAAATTACCCCACCTCCCAGCTCCTCTTAATATACCCTCACACATTATAGAGTTTTATTAGGAGTGCTGACCTCACTGTATTGCTAATGTTTGCATGTCTCTCCCTGGTTAGATTGAGATCCTACATGGCAAGTTTGTCCTGTTAATCACCTTATGCTCGCATCTGGTTCAGTGCCCAGCAGAATCAACACTGGATACCTGTTGAATGATTAGGAGTAAAACAGGTGCTGGTGGGGAGAGGAAGAATGGAGGAGGAAGCTGTTGCTGGGCTGGATGCTATGGAAGAACACAAGGCTGATGTCCTAGCTGTTAACTAAAAATGTATGACCTTGGCCAGTTGTATCTTATCTGTGTCTTTCTCATTATGTGTAAAAAGGGGCTAATGATGCCTGCCATCCATATTTCAATCTGGTTTTGGATGTGAGGATTATATGAGGAAGTAGGTCAGAAAGCACTCTGAAAAGTGTGAAGCAGTCTGCAAACCTAAGACACTACCATTAAATTTATTTTGCAGGCACAAAGCCCTCTCAGTTAATCTAGGCGGCCAGGAAAGGTTCTGCCCTCATAACATCTAGAAAATAAAAGCACAGAAAATTCTTTGGTTCCTCTAATTTTCTGGAGCCCATACGCTAGACTCTGTTGACCACCATGATGTAAAATCATGGAAGTGAACTCTTTAACACTGACAGAGCTGGGGTTGTCTACTTCAGGACCGTTGAGTAAAAAATAGTTATTTCTGGTCTTGGCTAAAGGGCCAGGGGACTCCTTCCTGGGGCCAAATAAGGCATGGCAGCTTGGAGGACAGCATATACTCAAAAGAGCATTGACTGCACTATTCAGAATCATTCATTCGGCTCAAGATGTTTCTTGTAGGAAGCTCTTCCAAAACTCCTCAGGCCTCAGAGAAGTTGTATTTCTCAGTGGCTGAGTAAGAGCTTGCATCTCTGCTAGCAACTTACTTGGGTAAATTATCTCCCTCAGGTCTCATCTACGAGAATGACAATCACCAGCTCGGGTCAGCCAGGATGCTTAAATGACCCGATCAATGCACATGGAGTACTCTGCATAGCACCCAGGAACGCGAGTCCTAAAAAGATGGAAGTGGTCATGATGATCCTTCTGTGGCTCCTTACAGGCCGGATCCCTCCTTTCCATTTTTCATCTGTCTCATACTGTGGTATGACTGTTTCCAGGGTGTATCTGTTTTCCTTAGAGTTCTTAACAGCTGGCAAAAGGCAAGGTTAATGTCTAACATGTCTGCCTCTACTCCTGTGCAGCTTAGCACGCTAAGGGTGAGGCAGAAGACAAGTGAGCAGAGAGTTACAAGGCAGCAAAGGGTTCAGAGGCTGAGAGAGGGCACGTTTGGTGAGAGCAGAGGTGACAACTGGCCAGGACCTAGACGAGTGGGTTTGTCTTCCAGAAGCTGAGTAATGGAAGCTCCATCATTTCCTTATTCCATTTGAAGTGGCACCCATGTATCTGTAAATGGTACACTGCGGGACTGAATGAAAGAAAAAATTCAGACAGATATCACTTGAGAGGCAATCATATCCAAAGTCTTTTAATCCACTTTTTCCAGTACTCATGCTTTGCCCAAAGATGCCTGAAAGCTACCATAGCAACGAGTTTACCAAATAACTTCCCACAGTTAAACTTTTTTTTTTTTTGAGAGAGAGAGAGAAAGTGTGAGTGTGAGAGCATGCGGGCAGCGGCGGGGAGGAGGGCGGGGAGGCAGAGGGAGAAGGCGAGAGAACCTCAAGCAGACTCCACGCCCAGCGCGAAGCCCCACACAGGGCTCGATTTCACGACCCTAAGATCGCGACCTGAGCTGAAATCAAGAGTCGGAAGATGCTCAACCGACTGAGCCACCCAGGTGCCCCCACAGTAAAACCTTCTTAGGAAACTTTCCAGAGGCTTCCGTGATGGGCCCTCTTCTCTAGACATGCATTTAGTAGAAAGAGACATGTTTTGTTGAACTAATCATGCAGTCTAAATTCGGTCTCCAAAACTGTTTGTGTCTTATCATGGGCCTTAAATTAGATGTGGTAACAGAATGGATGGGATTAGATTCTGCCTGAAACGCCTCAGGTTCAGTTTTCATTGTTCAGACAGAGAGCTTCTTGTTTGGTGTGAAAATGACACGGTTCCCAGTGATAATGGTATAGTTAATGAGGCTGTCAGTTAACTCACTAGCGTTCTCTCAGGTTTTTCAATCACGTGCAATATAAATTGTGCCCACACTGGCTTCTTGGGTGAGATATTGGGGGCTAATGTTAAATAGAGCACACGCAAAGTGGCACTGACAATTCCGTTTCTTAAAAGTTGACTCTAGTGAAGACTTTAAGTGGGTTTTTATGCTATAACTAAAGTGCCAAATGATGCCCGTGGAAACAGAGACACAGAATCACCATCATTGCTATTTCCATGCCTTACTTTTCACCGGAAAGACCACCGCTGCTGGGCAACAGGCAGCAACTGGTCCTGGGTCCCGCGGGGAACAGCAGGAGCCACCAGGTCACTATACTTTGCTTACAAATGAGGAACTGTTCTATCAGATGATTCCCTCAGAAGGCCCAGATGAGTTAGAAAGTATTCAGAGATCCAAAGTCCTCTTCTTTCCAGCTTCCACGTCAAACTTGGATATGAGGCAATGACGGCTTAAGTTAACTTCAGCAGAAGAGCTTTCTCTCTCAAGTGAATGAGGACTTTTTCCATTTATATTTAGAAACAAAACTTTAAAACTTAATTCTTAAGAAGGTGGGAGGAAAAAGGAAGCAGCACTAACACCGTGGATGGATCTCAGGGACATTACGCTCAGTGAGAACCAGCTTCAAAAAGTTACCGTGATGCCGTTTATATCGACACCCTCAAAATGACAACATTCTAGTGATGGACAACAGACCACCGGTTGTCGGGGATTAGGGCTGGAGGACGGGGGATTGTATTTTAAAAGGGCAGCACTAGGGAGTTTCTTTGTGGTGATGGAACAGTTCTGTAGGCTGACTGTGGTGGAGGTTACACAGACCCATAATAAGTGACCAGATTCACACGCCAAGAAGTAAATTAACGAGTGCGCGCAGCAACTTGTGACACCTGAAAGGTCTGTGGTTTGGCTGCTAATATTGTGCCCGATGTCAGTCTCTTGGTTCTGATCGTTTGCTATGGTTATGTAAGATACTACAGTTGGGGGTCGCAGGGCAAAGGGTATACCTGGACTGTTACTATTTTTGTCACTTTTGGGGAGTCAAAAGTTTTATTTATTTATTTATTATTATTTTTTTAAAGATTTTATTTATCTATGTGACAGAGAGACAGCCAGCGAGAGAGGGAACACAGCAGGGGGAGTGGGAGAGGAAGAAGCAGGCTCCCAGCGGAGGAGCCCGATGCGGGACTCGATCCCTGAACGCCGGGATCACCCCCTGAGCCGAAGGCAGATGCTTTAACGACTGCACTACCCAGGCGCCCCTCAAAAGTTTTTTTTAAAACAAGGGGAGAAGGATGTGCTATAGAGGAAGACAGTAAATCTAGACATTTTTATTAAGTTCCATTAAAAAATATTAAAACACTTGAAACACTCAAAGTTTACAAAGCACACTCATACTCAATAATTTTCTTATTTTGTGATAGCTAGTGCTAAAAGTTGATAACGTTACCTTAACATCAACCCACCAGACTGCAAAAGCTTTACTTCCACAGAATTTAACAAATACGTATCTTAAGAGAACATATACACTCACTGTATAAAAGATCTTAAAGTTATTTTTAAAAATAAAACTTTCCCCTTAAATTCAATAAGGGTTGATTCAGCTAATTTAGTCAGGGTCATGATAAGTTTATTTTATGTTATTTCAAGTGATACTGGGTAGATGGAGATGTGAGATGCTAGGAAAATGGAGTTAACTTTTCACAATTTACAGTATAAAAGAGCAGTTCGGATTCAGAGCTGGACGGTACCGGTTTACCTAAATTTGTCGAAATAACTGATCTCAGGATTTGTTTAAAAAGGCTGCAGGGCTGCCGAGCAGCTCGCTCTACTTGAACAGAGCACTTCACCCCCCCCCCCACCAGCGCACCATTCACAGCCCAGCAGCGCACCTGTTCAGCTCTTTGCAATCAGCTGCTGCCGAGAACCCGACGAGCCCTTAGAATGCCTAGGCACCTTCCAGACTACCAAAGGCTCTGGCTTCCCTAAGTCTCCTCAAGAGACACCCCATCCTCAGAACAGGAGGGTGGTGAGTTTAAGGTTTAAAACAATTTTGGCAACTGTCTGAGCCGCTTTACGTCTAAGAAGGTGCCTACTGAATTCATACTATTCGTTTGCTTCAAAGTTTCAGGTTTCAAACCTTCAGGAAGAATTGCAGTGTCCCTTTCATTTTCTTTCTCAGGATGTTGGGTAAACTCTGCTTTTCCCGTTCGGAGGTTCATTGCAGGACTTGGTTTAAGGTTTTTCAATAAGAAAGCTGGATTTTCATTCAGTGGCTGCACTGCTTTCGGCTGGACAACTTCATTTGTAATATTTCTCAACACTGGCGCATCTGTGCGGGTGCTCACGGATTCACAGCTGTAACGACGAATTATTTCACAGGCATTCCGAGAAGGCTCTTTCTGACGGTCCAGCTGTTCAGGTGCGGATGTAAGGTTTTGAGTCGATAAATGCTCACCCTTGCTACCTGTACCACTTGCAGGCTCCCCTTCATCTTCACTGTCGTCACTGCTTTGTATGAGGCCGTATCTCTTCATGTATTTTTTAGTTGCAAATGACATGTTGTTTGGTGAAATTAAACTAAGCCCCACTGTGCTTCTGTCTGTATTAATATGTAGAAGGCTGAAGGATGAGTCACAGGTATTTTGATTTGATCGAGTGAGCGAGAGTTGTGACAGCTGGTTTTCATTTAAATACTTCAGAGCTATAGCGTTTGCCTCCATGCTCAAATCCACACCGCTGGGGCTTAAGCCACTCATGCCAACGTTAGCAAATGACATGTAGTTTAATCCAGAAATCACTGCTTCAGGGCTGATGCATGCCAACACACTGAAAGACACAAAGGAGCAGGCCATCATTTATCTTAGTTTGAGCACCAAAATCGAGTTATTCTAAATGTATTCCACTCTATGAAAGTAACAAAAGGTCTTCAGCTTTAAGCTTCGTGGTGTTTTTTTAGCTGAGTGCTCAAACATCTAAGTCTTAACGATCCAGATACATTCCAGAGATAAATATGACAAACTAGAAGGTAGTCTATGATTCAGAGACTGAGAGTGGAACACAACTAGTTTTCCTAAATGTAGGCATCAGTCACGGTTTCAAGAACAAATACAACACCCCCAAATGTAAAAGCCATTCAATTCTGGTAAAATAAAACAAAAATAAAATCAAACACAAAAAACATCTGATGATGTAACATTTACAAGCTTTGGTGAGTAGCTCAGAATATTAAATTGTTCACAGTTGAAGAGACTGCGTTTGTAATGAGTGAAAAACATCAACCAGTCTCTGGATATGGACTAGTGCGTGTGTCTCTGTATACACTAATTTTCTTTCAGTAGATAGAATTTTCAACTCCCTTTTGATTGGTGTTATCTCATTAATATTAACCAACTGACTTGCCTTTTTCCTTACTATCATAAATATAATAATACCTTACATCGGAAACCGGGGATGTACTGTATGGTGACTAACATAATATAATAAAAAATCATTAAAAAATAAAAATAAAAAATAAATATAATAATAGCTGCTAATTTTTATTGATGCCTTTTATATATGCCAGGCACTCTGCTAAACATTCAATATGTCATTTAATCCTCACAGACACCTCTCTCAGAGCTAAATATTCTGACCTCATGCTCCGCTCTCCAACACTTCACATTTGTATCATCTGCTGGCAGTCCATATATTTAACTCGCATTTCTTATTTATCATCTAACTCCTTCACAAAACCCCATGAGGGCAGGGATTTTTAACACCCCCCACCCCGTCAATATCCTCGGTGGCTGGAACAGTGCCTGGTACACAGTAGGCACTCTATTAAATATTTACTAAATGAATAAAAGAAATTAGTACTATTATCTTGATTTTACAGTTAAAAAAACTAAGGAATAGAGATGTTTAACTGCTTTCCCTAACCGGAACAGCTAGGAATTGAAAAGCTGAGACCAGGTCTGCCTTACTCTCTGGGGCTCCACAACCACTGTTTATACTCCATTCCGCACCTTTTACTTTGCTATCAGTTTTTCTGTTCCCTACAAATTAGAATCTTTTGTGTAGCATTGGTTGTGGTAAACATTATATTCTGGTCAAAAACTATGTTATACATAGACTTTCCATTTCACCCAATGAAGCTGTTTTACATATGCCGGCCACTGTCTGCATCCCTACCCCCCGTAAAACCCAAATAAGGACCAGGTATTTTCATTCTGAGAAGCACCCGAAATTTTGAAGAAGCTATTTCCAACCATTGATATTCCTGAAACCAGTGACGTCATCACGAAACAACGGCGCGGTGTGCTCAGTGATGTTGGTCTTTAAAACCACCTTGTAATTTTTCCTTAAACTTCTTGGTACTTACTGCTTTGGAGACTGTCTTAATATGATGGAAGAGATACCAATTTATCTAGACATTATTCTTTTTTTTCAAAGATTTTATTTATTTGAGAGAAAGCCAGCAAGACAGCACAAGCCGGGGGCGGGGGGCAGAGGGAGAGGGAGAAGCAGGGGAGCCCGACGCGAGGCTCAATCCCAGGACCCTGAGATCATCACCTGAGCCAAAGGCAGACGCTTAACCAACTGAGCCACGCAGATGCCCCTAGACACTATTCTATGATGAAATATTCATTATCTTCTGAATATAAAATCTTTTTCTACTTTCTTTGCCTATTTCTTCAAAATGATAAGCAATTTGCATATTAAATCAGAAGACCTGTGTACACATTAAAATATATATAGGTATAATATCGCTACAGATAATATTAATGTAAATAATTTGAACAAAAACTTCTAGTTCAAAAGAGTAAATATTTAGAAAAAGAAGGTCTAATTTGAATTAGATTTTCTTTTATAGAATAGCTAAAGAATCTATATAAATCCATAAACCAGTCAATATCAGTTTAGAAGGTTTTTTAAGTTTCATTGTGTAACACAGCTCGCTAATTTCAATTTGGGGTTAGGGGAAACAACATTACTTTGAAAACAAAACAAATCAGTAATACTCAGAACCAATGCATATAACACCGGGGTAATTAAAGATGAGAAGCAAAAGGAGGCCATCCCACTAATCAAATCCTAACAGCCTTGAGCACAGATATGCCGTAGTAGAATCTCAGTATATAGGCAGTCACGAAAGGATGATGAGAACCCATTTATGTTTGTATATGAGAGTCACAGGCTGACAATTAAGGGAAGCTCAAAAATCATTCTAACTTACTTAAAGATGAAAACCAACCTTGACTTTATTGTCCTGTTCGAATCCCAATTAGTCACCTCCTACTTATCCTACATAGGGTTTTTAACTAATAAGAAGGAAGGAAGGAAGCAACTAAAGAGACTGCTGAAGATCTGTTTTTTTTTTTTTTTTTTTTTTTAATTTATTTGACAGGACAGAGACAGCCAGTGAGAGAGGGAACACAAGCAGGGGGAGTGGGAGAGGAAGAAGCAGGCTCCTAGCGGAGGAGCCTGATGTGGGGCTCGATCCCATAACGCCGGGATCACGCCCTGAGCCGGAGGCAGACCCTCAACCGCTGTGCCACCCAGGCGCCCCTGAAGATCTGTTTTGAATTTGAAAGGAACTGGAAATACGTCTATAGAGGCTGTTGCCAGACACCAAAACCACAATCTCCATCTTCCCTACAATTTCTAGGGTCGTCTAAGACCTTCTTTCATTGCTCTGCTGCCTAATCTCTGTAGTGTTCTGGAACAGGAAAGCAGAAAGGAATTCTTTGGGGCACCTGGGTGGCTCAGTTGGTTAAGCGTCTGCCTTCAGCTCAGGTCATGATCCCAGGTCCTGGGATCGAGCCCTGCATCTGAAGACAAAGATGGCTTCAACTCAGCGGGGAGTCTGCTTACCCCTCCCCACCCCACCCGCCACTCGTGTATGCACGCGCTCTCTCAAATAAATAAAATCTTAAAAAAGAAAAGAAACGAAATCTTCCTTCCCTTGTCTCAGCTACTCATCTGGTGGGAGGAGATGCTCCTGAAGTCCAGAACTGGAACAGGAAATAAGTTTTCACATAGGTACAATGACAAAGAATAGGTGGTTTAGAGAACTGGGAGGAACAGTGCGGGTTATAAGAATTATACAGTACTTTCCTGGAATACTAAACGAATTTATAACACTGTTTCTACAGGACAATGTACCTTAAATTCTAAACAACTGCCTTATGAACTTTAAGTATACCAGTTATATTATATTCATATGTGTTAAAAGATAACAAAAGAGTATAAATATTGACAATAAAAACTACAGAGGTGCTAAAAATAAAGCATTCACTGTAAGCTTCAGTGATGACCCAAACAGGTGGGATTTCACTAATTTAGCAAATGACTCATGGGAGGTCCACCAAGTGTGGTAGAAGAAAAGAGGACTCAGATAAAATTCACGATGTTGCTGGAAAGACTATCACAAGAACATGCTATAATCTATTAGAAACAAGGTATTCTGAGTAAAAAAACATCGATATTCTGGTGAGGGGTCCAGGAAACCTTGACAAAGGAGGTGCCATCTGAGTTCAGCTTTGAAGGATAGGTAAGAGGATCTGGCAGGCAGAAAGTTGAAAAAGAGTATTCCAGATAAAAGTAACAGCAAGGAACCTTGCAAATACCAATGCTAGGTAAACTGGAAGTTGGTAGAGAGTGATAGATTATACTAAAAAAATAAGTTTGAGACAAACCGTGAAACAATGTAAATTAGGTAGGTTTTAGATGGTCTTATATTTCTAAGATTAATGACAGACAAAATCTGACTTCTATGTGTTAGAAACAGTTTTAGTGTAGTTTCATTTTTAAACCTTTCTTTTTTCTTTTTTATTTATTTATTTATTTATTTATTTATTTATTTATTTATTTATTTTTTAAAAGATTTTATTTATTTATGCGTCAGAGAGACAGCCAGCGAGAGAGGGAACACAGCAGGGGGAGTGGGAGAGGAAGAAGCAGGCTCCCAGCAGCGGAGCCCGATGTGGGACTTGATCCCGGAACGCCGGGATCACGCCCTGAGCCAAAGTCAGCCGCTTAACGACTGCGCCACCTAGGCGCAAACCTTTTTTAAAGGTTTGTTTATTGACTGATTGATTGGGGGGGGGGGGAGGGAGAGGGAAAGAGTCTCAAGCAGACTCCACACTGAAATGGTGCCCGATGGAGAGCTCGATCTCATGACCCTGAGCCGAAACCAAGAGTCAGATGCTTACCCAACTGTACCAGCCCCAGTTTCATTTTTAATTATAATAATATGTAGAACCTATAAATATTTGATAGAATATAAATAAGAATAGCTTAAGATATTTTTGGTCTAAATTAGTAAACATCTTTTAAAAGGGCAATTTTAGGCACCTGGGTGGGGCAGTTGGGCATCTGGCTCTTGGTTTTGGTTCAGGTCACGATCTCAGGGTCATAAGATTGATCCCTGCATCAGGATCCACACTCAGCGTAGAGTCTGCTTGTTCCTCTCCCTCCCCCTCGCACCCCCCCAAATCTTAAAAAGGGCAATTTTAATACGGGGTATTATAATACGGTACAAAACTATTGCTAATGTTCTACCTCTCCTGTGTGCTTCTAAAACAAACTGTATCTGTCCTTTTCATAGGAGGCGACAGAATATATTATAGTTGACTATCTGTGTGTCTTCACCACACTCTGAGCCCTGTGAGGGCAAAGATGTCTTCAACAGGTTATTGTGTTTGCCATGATGTCTCTCAGAGCTGGCTCGAAATAGAAGTTCAATATGTATTTATTAAAGTAAAATGAGTGAAATAGTAAGACATATAGCTGATAAGACTCTTAAAACTTACTCTTTCAGAAAGCAATGCAGCAACAGCTTTAACATTTTCTTACCTTTTTGACTTAGTCTTCCCATTTCTGAGACTCTAAGGAAATAATCCTAAAACCAAAAAAATGCAAACTGCAAGAAGATGTTCATTACAGCAGCATTTAAAATAGTAAGAAACTGGGGCGCCAGACTGGCTCAGTCGGTTAAGTGTCTGACTCTTGATCTCAGCTCAGGGTTGTGAGCTCAAGCTAGGCATGGAGCCCACTTAAAAAAAAAAACAAAAAACTAAGAAACTGGGGCACCTGGCTGGCTCAGTCAGTAGAGCATGTGACTCTTGATCTCAGTGTTCTAAGTTCGAGTTCCAAGTTGGGTGTCCAGATTACTTAAAAATGAAAATCTTAAAATAAAATAAAATAAAATAAAAAAGTGATTTAAGCAAGAAATTGAAACTAACTTCCCAAGTTCTTTTCAGTTCCAACAAGAGGGCAAGGGTTAGGTAAACAAATGCTATGTTCCACTTAATGGATTATTATATCCCCATTAAAGATGATGCTTAGAAAGGGTTACAACTTGGAAACATTACTTCCCAATGTAAAGCCAAAAAAAACGGGGGGGGGGGGTTGGTAGACACAGCATGGTCAAAACACAAAGCAACAGACTATGTACCACCATGAGACCCCACCAAAAAATTAAGTAAGCAGTAAGCAATAGAGCAAAACAGTAACAAAACAAAACAAAAAACCAACTATGGACTTTGCAGTTAGGGAAGAGTAGGTTTAAAATCACAGGCATGGGGCCTTGAGCAAACTGATACTTAATTTCCTTATCTATAAAACAGGAGTAATACTGTCCACCACACAGATTACTGTTAAGGATTAAATGAAAAATACTGCACAGGAGATAGTCCAAAACGGCAGAGGAGTAGGAGACTTTAGTTTCATCTGGTCCCAGGAATTCAGCTAGACAGCCATCAAATCATTCTGAACATCGGCAAACTCAACTGGAGATCTAAGAAAATAGCTGCAACTCTACAAATAGAAAAGCGACCACTTTCTGCAAGGTAGGAGGTGCAGAGAAGTGAACCCGAGGTGATAGATGGGAAGATAAACTGCAAATGGGAGGGGGCCTTCGTCAGCCAGCTACCGGCAAGCGATACAGCAGCGGAGCACAAAATCGGAACTTTATAGAAGTCTGTTCTGGTGAGGGACATCGGAGCCTGAAAGGTGCTCAGGTGGCTAAACGGGGTGGAATCCTAGCTGGGACACCATGGTCTCAGGATGACTGGGAGTGCCTGAGCGTGGCAGAGTCCCCAGGCACTGGAGTGGGGAAGCAGGCTGCTAGCAGCGAGCCAAGGAGTGGGCTCTCAGCTGGAGCTGCCATAAACCCGAACCGGGGCACGGCTGGGCAACCGCTCTCTGAGCAGGGGCCCAACAAATGGCAAAACTGGCGAGAACTCCTTCCTCCTCGGGAGGGAGTGGTGTGGGCGCGCGCCCTCGGAGTCTCCGGGCTTTGGAGACTCCGAACGGAGTCACGTGCCTGAGACTGAAATGATCGGTCACAGGCCGGGTGAGCACGGAGTGCAGACGGAGACCAGGGGGACAGGAGTGACTGACTGCCCTTCTCTGAAGGTGCGCTGTGGAGTGGGGCCCTGGGCTTTCGGCCCCAGGGCCGGAGACGGGGAGGCCGCCATTTTCATTCTCATCCTGTGCAGCTGTGCGGAAAGCTTTCGGGGAACAAAAACCAGGTAGAGCCGAGCAGCTTACTCAGCCGGGCCCCTGGCAAGGGCAGTGCAGCTCCGCCGGGGCAGACTTCTGAGCATCAGTGCAACAGGCCCCTCCGCCGGATCGGCAAGACGTCAGCTAAGACCAAGTTTACCATCACACAGAACTGCAAAACTCCAGTGCTAGGGCAAACAGTATGTAGGATTCATGGTTTTTCCCCCACGAATCTTTAGTCTTTCAATTTTCATTTTTTTCTTTCCTTTTTCAACCAATTTCTTCTTTTATCAACTCTTTTTAAAAAAATTTTTAATTTTCATTTTTACACTTACATTCTATCCTTTCATGGTACTTAATTTTATTTTTGTATATATGTAAGGTTTTCTTTCTTTACAATTTTGGGATGCAGTTTCTTCTAACAGACCAAATTATACCCAGAATGTAGTGTATTGCTCGGTTCTCCTCACCTGTCTCATTCTTTTTTTTCGTCTTTTTTTCTTGTTAAAGTCTTTTTAAATTTTCATCTTTATAGTTACAGTCTATCCTTTCATTGTATTTAATTTAATTTTTGTATATATATATATATATACAACATATATATATATATATATATATATATATGTTTTTCTTTTTGTATATATATATACAATTTTATTTTTGTGTATATATATATATACAACTTATGCTCAGGGCATGATCCCGGCGTTATGGGATCGAACCCCACATCAGGCTCCTCTGCTATGAGCCTGCTTCTTCCTCTCCCACTCCCCCTGCTTGTGTTCCCTCTCTCGCTGGCTGTCTCTGTCTCTGTCGAATAAATAAATAAAATCTTTTAAAAAAAAAAAAAAGAAATCAATGAAACAGAAACCAGAAGAACAGTAGAACAGATCAAGGAAAGAAACTAGGAGCTGGTTCTTTGAAAGAATCAATAAGATTGATAAACCCCTGGCCAGACTTACCAAAAAAAAAAAAAGAAAGAAAGAAAAGAGAAAGAGAGAGAGAGAGAGAAAGGACCCAAATAAATAAAATCATGAATGAAAGAGGAGAGATCACAACCAACATCCAAAGAAATACAAACAATTATAAGAACATATTGTGAGCAACTATATGCCAACAAATTAGGCCATCTGGAAGAAATGGATGCATTCCTAGAGATGTATAAACTCCCAAAACTGAAACAGGAAGAAATAGAAAACCTGAACAGACCCAGAACCAGCGAGGAAACTGAAGCAGTAATCAAAAATCTCCCAACAAACAAGAGACCAGGGCCGGATAAGGCTTCCCAGGGGAATACTACCAAACATTTAAAGAAGAATTAATACCTATTCTTTTGAAGCTGTTTCAAAAAATAGAAATGGAAGGAACACTTCCAACTCTTTCTATGAGGCCAGCATTACCTTGATTCCAAAACCAGACAAGGACCCTACCAAAAAGGAGAATTACAGACCAATATCCCTGATGAGCATGGATGCAAAAATTCTCACCAAAATACACCAAAAAATAGGATCCAACAGTACATTAAAAGGCTTATTCACGACCAAGTGGGATTTATTCCTGGACTGCAAGGGTGGTTCAACATCTGCAAATCAATGTGATACATAACATAAGTAAAAGAAAGGACAAGAACCATATGATCCTTTCAATAGATGCAGAAAAAGCATTCAACAAAGTACAGCATCCTTTCTTGATTAAAACTCTTCACAATGTAGGGATAGTGGGAACATACCTTAATATCATAAAATCCATCTATGAAAAGCCCACAGCGAATATCATTCTTAATGGGGCAAAATAGAGCTTTCCCCCTAAGATTAGGAACACGGCAGGGATGTCCACTATCACCACTGCTGTTCAACATAGTACTAGAAGTCCTAGCCTCAGCAGACAACAAAAAGAAATAAAAGGCATCTGAACCAGCAAAGAAGTAGTCAAACTCTCACTCCTTGCAGATGACATGATACTCTATGGAGAAAACCCAAGACTCCACCACAAAACTGCCAGAACTAATATAGGAATTCAGCAAAGTGGCAGGATATAAAATCAATGTACAGAAATCAGTTGCATTTCTATATGCTAACCATGAGACAGAAGAAAGAGAAATTAAGGAGTTGATCCCATTTACAATTGCCCAAAATCATAGGAATAAACCTAACCAAAGGGGCAAAGGATCTGTACTCAGAAAACTACAGAACACTCAGGAAAGAAACTGAGTAAGACACAATGAAATTGGAAAAATGTTCCATGCTCATGGATTGGAAGAACAAATGTTGTTAAAATGTCTATGCTACCCAGAGCAATCTACATATTCAAGGCAATCCCTATCAAAATACCATCAACTTTTTTCAGAGAGCTGGAACAAATAATCCTAAAATTTGTATGGCACCAGAAAAGACCCCGCTGGATAGCCAAAGAAATGTTTAAAAAGAAAACCAAAACCGGTGGCACCACAATTCTGGACTTCAAGCTCTATTACAAAGCTGTCATCATCAAGACGCTATGGTACTGGCACAAAAACAGACACATAGATCAATGGAACAGAACAGAGAACCCAGAAATGGACTCTCAACTCTGTGGTCAACTAATTCTTGACAAACCAGGAAAGAACATCCAGTGGAAAAAAGACAATCTCTTCAACAAACGGTGTTGGGAAAATTGCACAGCCACATGCAAAAAAATGAAACTGGACCATTCCCTTAAACCATACACAAAAATAGACTCAAAATGGATGAAAGACCTAAATGTGAGATAGGAACCCATCAAAATCCTAGAGAACACAGGCAGCAACCTCTTAAACCTCACCCACAGAAACGTCTTGTTAGACATGTCTAACATGTCTAAAGGCAAGGGAAACAAAGGCAAAAATGAACTATTGGGACCTTATTAAGATAAGAACCTTTTGCACAGCAAAGGAACAGTTAAGCATCTGACTTTGGCTCAGGTCACGATCCTGGAGTCCTGGGATTGAGCCCCTCATCAGGCTCCCTGCTCAGTGCGGAGTCCACTTCTCCCTCTGCCCCTCCCCCGGCTCATGCTCACTCGCTCTCTCTAATAAATAAAAATAAAATCTAAAAATAAAATAAAATAAATTTAGAAAAACAATAAAAGGAAAAAAAAGTAAAGTTTTAATAATAAATGAATTTGGTGTGAATATGGTTTTTTCTACATTTTACATAGTAAGTTTGTATTACCTTGAGTATGAAAACAAAATAAATAGCAAACTCTATTTCCAAAGCTCTACAAACAATATTTTATAGAACAACTTATACCATATAATAAAACTTAAAAATTTTTTGTTACTGTTAGGTTTTTGTCAGCTTATTCCTCTATGAAAATACTTAATTTAACATATCACTTTGAACTGAAAACAATTTTTTTCATATTGGCTTTCACTTCCTTGAGAAAATCATCTTATATGAAGTTAAAATCCAATCTCTATGAACGTATATCTATGAGTTTTTCAACTCAAGTAAGCAAATTTTAAAAATGGGTATAGATCACAATGCTTAAAGAAAAATTTTAAAAATTGTATATATAGTAAAACTGCAACTGATTCTTAAAAAGCTAATTTTTTTTCAGATGTTATAAGTCCAAATGACATTTTCTTCATTTTCTAAAACACCAACCCTGAGCATGTATACTTTTCGTAGTATAAATTTATAATGTAAATTATTATTTAAATAAAGAATAATCCTGATTAAAACAATGACTACCCCACAATGATCAATCAAAAAGACTTGACTTCCCATTTCATTCTAAAGCATCTAAAAAACCAATCAAGTTCATTATATACTGAAAATTTATTATTTCCAGTGTGTCACTGTGAAGACACTAAAACTGGGTAACCACTCTGAAGAAATAATTACTTAAAAACTGCCCCCCAAAATACGCAGTGCTCCACACAGATAGCAGGGTGATTTGTATATTCCAACATACATTATGTAGCCTCTATCGCACAGTATGGAGATAAAATCTTCAAAAATGCTAGCCTTATTCTCTTACGCTGTTGGTAGGAATGTAAATTGGAACAACTATTTTGGTGGGCAATGGCAGCAACTACCAAAACTTTAAATGCACATATCATTTGATTCTGCCTACTTGTAAGAATTTATCCAACAAATATACTTGTACAAGTTCCTATAGAATGACGTTTACTTAGCATCATCCGAGATAAGAAATAAGAGATTCAGCCTAAAAGTCCATTAACAGAGGACAGGTTCACTATCTTATAGGACCGTGGGTACAACAGAACATTACGCAGCTGTTTAAATGCATGCAAAAGAACTGCATATACCTATAAAGAAAAGTATTTAAGACATAATTTTAAGCAAACAAAACAAGAGAAAACAAAAACAAATTGCAATAGTCTTCACACCCATACGCACTTGAACATGCATGGAATATGTCTACAGAATACAAAAGAAACAGTTAAGAGAAGTAACCTTGGGAGGAGGGTCCAGACTGAGGAATTTGGGGAGTTGGAGCTTTTACATTTTACCTGATATTCTTGTGTGTTATTTAATACTTTCTTTTTTTTTTTTTTAAAGATTTTATTTATTTATTCGACAGAGATAGAGACAGCCAGCGAGAGAGGGAACACAAGCAGGGGGAGTGGGAGAGGAAGAAGCAGGCTCATAGCAGAGGAGCCTGATGTGGGGCTCGATCCCATAATGCCGAGATCACGCCCTGAGCCGAAGGCAGACGCTTAACCGCTGTGCCACCCAGGCACCCCTATTTAATACTTTCTTAAATCATGAGACCCTGTTACTTTTGCAACTAGAAAACAATAAAAACAATTAACAGAAGACATGCTAATCTTAATACAATTTTCAGATTTTAAAAACAAGTCTGTGCTAAGTCGTCTTTTGATGAAGAGGAATCTGAACAGAAGAACATGGCCAATTGTAACTGGTAAGCAGTAAGTAAGCTTTGTAGGACTCTACTGTTCAAAACACATTCCTAAGGAAAGGAATGTTTTTGCCTTTTAGCTGGTACAACTGCCTAACTGAATGTCCAGTAGCTGACAAAGACCCTGTCACCTCCAGGAAGACCTTCCAGACACCAGAAATGAGTAAGAATTCATTTCTTTCTCCAAGACTCCCAGCGCATTTTGTTGGCATCTTCACCCAGGACATCCCGCAGTATCTCTTATGTATGTAAAAACCACTCTCCTACTATAGGGTAGAGATGGTCTCTTAGTCATCACACACATAGTAGGCCCTGAATAAATGATGAATCAACTGAATTGAGTGGCAAGCTAATACCTTTTCTCATGAGATTGCTGCAATACAGCTAAAATTTTTTCACCTTTTTTAAAAAATACATTTATCAGGGAGAGTGAGAAAGACGGCAGGCACAAGCAGGGGGAGCAATAGGCAGAGGGAGAAGCAGGCTCCCTGCTGAGCAAGAAGCCCAATGCAGGACTCAATCCCAGGACCCCGAGACCATGACCTGAGCCAAAGACAGATGCTTAATTGACTGAGACGACCAGGTGTCCTCTAAAGTCTTTTCATCTTTTAAAACAAGTTTTACACAACTATATGATGCAACTAATCTTTGACAAAGCAGGAAAGACTATCCAGTAGGAAAAAGACAGTCTCTTCAATGAGTGGTGCTGGGAAACTGGATAGCAACTTGCAGAAGAATGAAACTGGACCACTTTCCTACATCATACACAAAAAATAAATTCAAGATGGATGAAAGACCTAAATGTGAGACAGGAAACCATCAAAATCCTAGAGGAGAACACAGGCAGCAACCTCTTTGACCTTGGCCACAGCAACTTCTTACTAGACACGACACCACAAGCAATGGAAACAAAAGCAAAAATGAACTAATGGGACTTCATCAAGATAAAAAGCTTCTGCACAGCAAAGGAAACGATCAACAAAACTAAAAGGCAGCCTACAGAGTGGGAGAAGATATTTGCAGATGACATATCTGATAAAGGGTTAGCATCCAAAATCTACAAAGAACTTATCAAACTCAACACCCAAAAAACAAATTACCCACTTAAGAAATGGGCAGAAGACGTGAACAGACACTGTTCCAAGAAAAGACATCCTGAAGGCTAAAGACACATGAAAAGATGCTAAACAATACTCATCATCAGGGAACTACAAATCAAACCTGTCAGAACGGCTAAAATTAACAACACAAGAAACAACAGGTATACTGTTGGTGGGAATGCAAACTGGTGTAGACAACTGGTGCAGCCACTCTGAGAACAGAATGGAGGTTCCTCAAAATGTTAAAAACAGAACTACTCTACGATCCAGTAACTGCACTACTAGGTATTTACCTAACAGATACAAAAATACAGAGTCGAAGGCCAACGATAGCCAAGCTATGGAGAGAGCACAAAGGTCCACTGACCGATGAATGGATAAAGACGATGTGGTATATGTATAAAATGGAACAGTACTTAGCCATCAAAAAGAATGAAATCTTGCCATTTGCGACTATGTGGATGGAGCTAGGATATATTATGCTAAGTGAATTAAGTCAGAGAAAGACAAAGACCATATGATTTCACTCATATGTGGAACTTAAGGGACAAAATGAACAAACATGGGGGGGGAAAAGAAAAAAAGAGGGAAACAAACCATAAGAAACTTAAAGATAGAGAAGAAACAGGGTTGATGGAGGGAGGTGGGTGTGAGATGGACTAAGTGGGTGATGGGTATTAAGGAGGGCATTTGTTATGATGAGCACTAGGTATTGTTTATAAATGATAATCACTGAATTCTACTCTAGAAACCAATATTGCACGGTAGGTTAATTAACTAGAATTTAAATAAAAATTTGAAAATAAATAAATAAATAACAAATTTTAAAGTTACCTGGCGTGATCCACTTTATGTGCATTTTTATTCACTTTAGTGGGAGAATCGATTTTTACTCCAAGGCTTCTTAGTTGTTTAAGGGTTGCATTAAGAACACAATCTTTGTCTGCCAGACCTGAATCATGTTTTTTTTTCTTTGTATGGTAAACATTTTGTGTTCTGGTGCATTCGTGGCTGATAATTACTGCTTTGGTAGATGGCTGCTCAGTTTCTTTGGAGGAGTTATTCAGTAGGTGGTTCACTTGACTCTAACGAAAAGAAAAAAGATTTGAAAAACCACTATTAACAATCTAAGGAAACAAAAAATGTAAATAGCGCATAAGTAAGGCCAGAGAAAAGCAAAATCATATCTAGCCAAATTCTACAAAGAATCAAGTATATTTGGAAGTTTTTTTTATATTATGGGGTTTTTATAAAGGAAGCCCATTCAATGAATGATTTCATCAGACCCTAGAGGAAATTTAGAATGTTCAGAACTTGTTCATTTTAAAACTAACAGCTATAAAATCATTTGAATAGTACCTCAAATGTTTTCAAGGGTTTATAGTAACTATAAACCAAAGTTTTAAATCATGCTTTCATTTGAAAAATGGTAATGTCTCAGAGTTATAAATTAGATCTTTATGTTACTTTCAGAATTTGACTCCTCTCTTTTCTCCCTCTGAATGAGAATGACCTGGGGTACTACCTCTGCCTTGCTGCCATTAGAGCACATTTCATTCCCTGAGCACACAGCTGCGAGCAGCAGTATAGGACCCAGCAGGCAAACAGCAAGGACGTGTTCACTGATGAATACTTAGGGCGCTAGGAAGTATGGAGAAATCAAATGTTCCAAAGTCTACAGTTTGGATGGAAGTGACAGCCAGGGTCATTCAACCTTCAAGTCTTAGTTTATATTCTAATTTTTCCAAGATGACTAGATGACTATTTCATCCAACCAGAATTATCTCTTTTTATTCCATGCTGCCTTTGCTTTCAGTACTTCTCAGCCTATCCTATCATTGTTTGCTACTGGTATCCATGCGCTATTTTCTCCTAGGTTCTCAAGAGCAGTGACTATCCTATTTATCTTTATATTACTCACTTTACTTAGTTCATCTTTTTTTTAAAGATTTATTTATTTTAGAGAGACAGTGCAATGGAGGGGATGGGTAAGGGAGGAGGCAGAGGGAGAGAATCCTCAAGCAGACTCCCGGCTGAGTGCAGAGCCCAAACCAAGAGTTGGATGCTTAATGGACTGAGCCTCCCAGGTGCCCCTTTTTACTCAATTCACCTTCTTAGACTAAGCGAAGTAGTCAATAAAAATCTGTTTACATAATGCAACAAATATTACCATAAATATTCTCCTACTTTCCAATTTTCAAACTTTCTGCAAACTGTTCCTTATTTTTTCTGGTACTAACTTTACTTTGTTTTTTTGTTTTTGTTTTTTAAGATTTTCCCCTGGCTATCTAAGTATCTGATGACTGGCATGCTTATAAAAAATTACTGAATTTAGGGTTATCATAATCATGAAAAGCTAAAAGAAATAAATTATGTATCATTAATTTGGGGAAAATCTTTTTATACCAAGGTCCCAATCAGTTTAAAGATAGGAGAGGCTTAACTAGTCTACCCTAATCATCTCAGAAAAGATGAAATGTATTACATTTTCTTACCAATAAATCCTGGTATATTTTCTGATTATCTGATGGTTGATGAGGCAAGGGTTGCATTACTTGCTCAATTTTTGGTTCCCCTGATGTTACAGAGTTGTTACTGGCACCCTCTGTTGGTCCACTCTGTAAGCACATGCTTACATTCTCTGCCAGCATGGAATTCGGAAAGAACACAGGCGCATCTTTTCTCACAACGGGAGAAGAACTGCTTGAAAGGATATAAATAATGTGTCCGTTATCAAGATACCTTTAACATATATTTGAAGTGCAGTAACTCTGAAATAAAGGGATAAGACTCAAACAGCATTCTGGTTTGTATTTTCAACTCTCATCTTGACAGGCTGCACATAAACCAGATCGTAGCACCTTTTTAAGTCATGTTATTTATATTCAGACAACTTTTTTTTTTTATTTTAAAGATTTTATTTATTTATTCGACAGAGATAGAGACAGCCAGCGAGAGAGGGAACACAAACAGGGGGAGTGAGAGAGGAAGAAGCAGGCTCATAGCGGAGGAGCCTGATATGGGGCTCGATCCCACAACGCCAGAATCACGCCCTGAGCCGAAGGCAGACGCTTAACCGCTGTGCCACCCAGGCGCCCCCAGACAACTTCTTTTTTTGAAAGCTGGCAAACAACCTATTGATTTCTCCTGAACTTGATGCAAGTATTTAAAGATTTTAAATACATTATTTGTTTATTTTAAGTTTTAAAATATAGTTAAGATCCCTGGCAGGGGATGCCTGGGTGGCTCAGTTGGTTAAGCGTCTGCCTTTGGCTCAGGTCATGATCCCAGGGTCCTGGGATCGAGCCCCGCACCAGGGTCCCTGCCAGGGAGTCTGCTTCTCCCTCTCCCTCTGCATGCCGGTTCCCTTGCTTGTGCTCTTGCGCTCGCATTCTCTGTCAAATGAATAAATAAAATTAAAAAAAAAAAAAAGATCCCTGTCAAATAAGAGTTCATAAACTGCCATTTAGAATCACATTATATATTTGGCAGATTTCTTTCCTTCTTTATGCTTTAACATATTTCTCAAATTTTAACAATGAGCATTTATTACTTTCACATTTAGTATATATATATTTTTAAATTTACTATGGAAAGCAATATTAAAAAAAGCTTCTTAGCAACAATGTGGCTATTGTAGAGAAAGGTAATAATAAATATTAGCTAGCAGAAAGCTTATTACAGGCCAGGTACTGTTTCAAGTGCATCCTCTTACAAAATCCTTACCAAAAAGACCTGTAAGATAGATACTATACATTATGCCTATTTGATAGATGAGGAAATTGAGGCACAGAGAGGTTAGCTAACTGTTCAAAGTTATACCAAATATGAAGAAAATAAAACTCACAGATACTACATATTCTGCCTACTTGACAGATAGATAAGATAGATTTGACAGATACTACATATTATGCCTATTTCACAGATAAGGAAATTGAGGCACAGAGGTTAGTTAACTGCTCAAAGTTATATCAAATACAAAAAAATAAAACTCATACATAGTTTCAATTTTTAAGATTTTATTTATTTACATGAGAGAGAGAGAGAGATAGCAAGAACGGGGTTAGGACAGAGGGAGAGAGAGAAGACAACTCCCCACTGAGCAGGGAGCCTGACCTGGGGCTCAATCTCAGGACCCTGAGATCATGACCTGAGCTGAAGGCAGACGTTTAACCAACTGAGCCACCTAGGTGCCCTGCATTCATACTTTAATACCTAGAGAAAACCACTATTAACATTTTAGAGTACTTTCATCTGTACTTTTTTTCTTACAGGTAGTATTTTCTCTGAAAAACTATACCATACCAAAGGTAGTTTTGGAGGCTGCTTTTTAAAACCTAACATTATATATCATAAGTATCTTTTCATTTCACTAAATATTCTTAAAAACAAATTTTGTTACATAGTATTTCATTTTATAGGTATAATTTTTCTAACCATACATCTCTTCTTTAAAACTCAGCTTATTTCCAATTTTTCCCATATTGCTTAATATTTTTTTTAGAGAGGGGGGCAGAGGCAGAGAGAGAATCTTAAGCAGGCTCCACGCCCAGTGTGGAGACTGACATGGTGCTTGATCTCATAACCCTGAGATCAAGACCTGAGCTGAAATCAAGAGTTAGACATTTAACCAACTTGAGCCACCCACATGCCCCCCATACTGCTTAATTTGAACTTGATATGAAGTACCCAGTACCCACTGGGTATATGATAAGCTCAGTAAATATTAGCTGAAATGAATATCTATAAAATACTAGTTAAGATATAATTCTAAGAAAAAAAATCAATAAATTCGACCACATGAAGTAAAAAATTTTTACACAGCAAAAAAAATCAAAGTCAAAAGACAACTGACAAATTGGAAAATAATCACGACATACATTACAAAGAGCTAACATCTCTAATAAATAAGAACAAAGGACCTAAAACTCTAGTAGAAAAATGGTGAGAGACATAAACTAACAATTCACAAAAATATGGCAATAACTCTCAACATGAAGAAGTGATCCAAGTCATTCATAATTTTTAAAATGAAAATTAAAACACCATCAATACCATTTATCACCTATTAAACTGGTAAAATTTGTTAAATATGGCAACATATTTTGTTGCACAGCTGTGGGAAAACAGGTAATCTCATCCATTGCTGCTGAGACGGTAAACTGGTACAACCTCTTGCAGGGAAATTTGGTAACACTTAACAAAATTACATATGCACTTAACTTTGGATGCAAAAATCCCACTTCTGAAACAATTCAAAAATACACATGGTACCAGATAATGACTATAGCAATGCCTGTAATTGAAAAATACCGGAAACAGTCTATTTTTTTTTATTTTATTTTTTTAAAGATTTTATTTATGTATTTGAGAGAGAGCGAGCACGCGTGCACAAGCAAGGGGGGGAGGAGAGGGAGAAGCGGGGCTCAATCCCAGGACCCGGGACCCTGGGATCATGACCTGAGCTGAAGGCAGATGCTTAACCAAGTGAGCCACCCAGGCACCCCCTGGAAACAGTGTAAATACTCACGAGTAGGAGAGTGTTTATTAAACTGTGGCACAACCATATAGTGGAGTACTATATAGCCATATAAAGAAAGATCTCTAGGACTGATTTGGAGTAATTTCCAGTACATACTGTTAAGGGAAAAGAGAAAAGTTAAAAAAAATACCTATGCATGCTACCTTTCTACACTTCATATAGAAAGAAGTATTATAAGAAAATACAGACACATTTGCTCATTTGTGCAAAAGAAATATAAGAAAGTTAATCCAGTAACTAAAGAGATTGGTTATCTAAAGGAGATGGGTGGGAAAAGGGATAGGAAAAAGGGGGATTTGGGAACAGGATGGCAGGAATGAGAAGGGAACAACACTTCTTTGAGTATATACCTTTTTTAAAAATCTAATTTGGTCTGTTAAAATCACAGTAATGTTTCAGATACCTAAAGAACAACCAAAATCAGCCAGAATATGGAATGGCCCTCAAGTGGAATACAAGCTGTAACAAACCAACCTAACAGTATTACAAGCAAATAACACAACCACATAAGGAAATGCAAAAGAAAATAACCTACCTGAATAACTATGGAAAAAGGTATTTTCATTGGATATTGTAAGGTTAAAGATAAAAAGAATTACAAACAAATATACATACTCTAGAAAATCCATTTCAGAATTCTTAGCAATTCTGAAATTACTTTATGTGTATACTAGAATTGAACAAATAAGTAACTATAGTGTACGTGAATTGTTGGGGAAAGAAGGTACAAATAAGAAAAAGAGATGTGTTGGATTGGAATCAGAGGACTGGTATGAAGTCAAGGCTTTTCAGATAAAGATAGATATGCGTAGAAATAAATAAGGATGTAGTATGTGTATCCTAAGAGGGCCTAGAAGCACAGATACAAAGTAGCAATGATATACCTACTGCTCAGATCTTTCTTCTAAAATACGTTCTCTGATACCATTGCTCCTGGTTTCTGTAGTTGATTCCAGTGTTGGGGCAGGGAAAACACAAGATGAGCCTGGAACATCTTGTGGTGCCAAAAAATAAGAACACACTTGAAAAAGGATGAGTCCTTTTCCAAAGGAAACAGAAGCCAATCTAAAAGAGCTCCCAAAGACCAAAACTGGAACAATTTAAGCAAATAAAATAAATAATAGTTTGAATTATAACTTGTAGAATAAAAGAAATGTCCAGGAGTCTACACTGACACAAATAAATGAATACAAAAGCAGAGAAGAAGGAAAACAGCTTCTTCTTACAGAAGAAATCTAATTTACAAATGTAGAAGGAATGAGGAAAATACAAAATCATCAGTAGTCAAATACTATGGCAATCATTGTGACAGGCACATCTATATAGATGGATGCTAAAATCAGAGGGAGAAAGCTCAAGAAGAGAATATTTACAGTCTCAAAGTATCTGCCTCAAGGTATTTATTAAGTACAAAGGGAAAATTCTTAACTTTATAGTGATAAAAACTAGCAGACGTCACCTTAACTGAGCATTCAAAGTTAATAACATATGTGACATCATGTAACCCACTGATAGGATACACTGAGAGGGCAGGGCCACAACACCTCTTTGTGGCAATCTTGTCAAAAATGCAAAGCTTCAATTTAATCATGAGAAAGTATCAGACAAACCCAAATTAAAAGAGACATTCTACAAAATAACTGACTCATCATAAGTGTCAAAGTGAAAAGGCAAGAAAAGATTGAGGATCTGTCACAGACTGGACTAATGAGACATAATTAATAAATCAATGTGAAATCCTATATTGGTTCCTGGAACAGTAAAGCACATTATTGGAAAAACTGGTACAATCAGAATTTGCAGTTTAGTATAGTTTTGTACCAATGTTAATTTCCTGGTTTTGATCATTTTACTATGGTTATATACAGTGTTAACATTAGGGAAACCTGGGTGAAAGCCATTATTTTTCTAACTTTTCAGTAAACCTAAAATTTCAAAATAAAAATGCTTAAGGCAAGATATAATTCTATATTTAGTTTCCTTTTCTCAAATAAAATTTGATTAAGAAGTCTGAGATCAGAGCACCTGGGTGGCTCAGTGGGTTAAGTGTCTGCCTTGAGCTCAGGTTGTGATCCTAGGATTCTGGGATCAAGCCCTGCATCGGGCTCCCTGCTCGGTGAGGAGCCTGCTTCTCTCTCTCTCCCCCTGCTCGTGCTCTCTCTCTCTCTCAAATAAATACATAATACCTTAAAAAAAAAAAAAAGGTTAAAAAAAAGTCCGAGATCCTGAAGAATAACAAAAATATAATGCACAAATATTTTAACAAATAATAAAATTTACAAATAGAGATTATTATAATCAGCATTTAGTATCGCAGACACAAAGACACACTGTTCTTAAAATCAGGAAGGAGCTCTCCAAGTCACCCAGTCCACCCCACCCCTTCCTTAAGATGAAAATGCACTTAAACCAGTAAAGACCCCTGTGAATTTATCCTAAACTCAAAAGAACTTCAGTGAAATTATGTTGTATAATTTCCTTTAGTATCCAAATTTAGTATACTTAATACCAAGAATTAAATCTTAAAAAAAAAATTTTTTTTAGTATAGTTGACACATAATGTTACATCAGTTTCAGGTATAACGAAGAATTAAATCTTTTCTTTTTTTAAGATTTTATTTATTTATTTGACCAAGAGAAAAAGCGAGCACAAGCAGGGGCAGAGCAACAAGCAAAGGGAGAAGCAGGCTCCCACTGAGCAGTGAGCCCCATGCGGGACTCAATCCCAGGGCCCTGGGATCATGACCTGAGCTGAAGGCAGATGCTTAACCAACTGAGCCACCCAAGCGTCCCAAGAATTAAATCTTATACACAGAGAAAAAGTACCTGTTTAAAAACCTTAAGTAGAAGAAATATTTGCAAATTATGCATCTGATTAGGGGTTAATATCTAAAATATATAAAGAACTCCAACTCAACAACAAAAAGTCGAATAACCTAATTAATTAAAATGGGCAAAGGACATTTCTTTCCAAAGATGATATAAAACGGCCAATAGGTATATGAACAAATGCTCAACATCAGTCATCATGAGAGAAAAATGCGAATCAAAAACAATGAGCTATCACCTCACACCTGTTAAAATTGCTACTACAAAAAATCGCAGAAAATAGTAAGTGTTGGCAAGCAAAACCCTTTGCACTGTTGGTGGAACTATAAAATGACTGAATCTACTATGGAAAACAGTCTGGAGGTTCCTCAAAAAGTTAAAAGTACAACTACCTTGTGATCCAGCAATCCCACTTCTGGGTATATATCCAAGAACCAAAAGCAGGGTCTTAAAGAGATACTTGCACACCCATATTCACAGCAGCGTTATTCACAATAGCCAACAGGCAGAAGTAACCCGAATGTTCACTAATGGATGAATGGATAAACAAAATGTGGCATATACATACAATGGAATGTTATTGTTTTAGAAAGTAAGGAAATCCTGTCACGTGCTACAACACAGATGAACTTGGAGGACATTACACTAAGTGAAATAAGGCACTCATAAAAAGACAGATATTGTATGATTCCACTTACACGAAATATCTAAAGTAGTCAAATGCAGAGAAACAGAAAGTAGAATGATGATTACCCGGGGCTGAGGGGGAGGAGAAAGGGAAGTTGTTCTTTAATGGGTACAGAGTTTCAGATTTACAAGATGAAAAAGGTCTGAAGATCTGTTTTACAACAATGTTAAGTGTACGTAACATTACCAAACTGTACATTTGAACATCATTAAGATGGTAAATTTTATGTTATGTATTTTTTTTTAAAGATTTTATTTATTTATTTAACAGAGACAGCCAGTGAGAGAGGGAACACAAGCAGGGGGAGTGGGAGAGGAAGAAGCAGGCTCCTGGCGGAGAAGCCTGATGTGGTGCTCGATCCCATAACTCTGGGATCACGCCCTGAGCCGAAGGCAGACGCTTAACGACTGCGCCACCCAGGCGCCCCTAAGTTATGTATTTTTTACCAAAACAACAAAACAAACAAAAACCTTGAATGATTTATTAAAACAAACACAATTCCTTATTCTACCAACCAAAGCTCTCCAAAATTTGGTAGCCAATTTGGCTTTCCCTTTGCTTTCCCTTTGTTCCCCAAACATCAAATTGAACCTTTATCTTCAACCATGTTAACTAATTTCACTTTAATGAAATCATCAAAACCCTCAGAGAAGCAGAAATCTAGTCTTTATAGAGATTTTATGGCTTTTTGGGAAATTACTTGTACTAAGCAGGATATTTATCATCCAAACATTTGCAAAGCACTTTGTTTTTAAGGAGAGTCCCCCCCCCCACAAATAAATAAATAAATAAGTCGTGTCAGTTACTGAGTTTGCCTTACTCCATCTTTACGTTTTTTTTTTAAAGATTTTATTTATTTATTTGACAGAGATAGAGACAGCCAGAGAGAGAGGGAACACAAGCAGGGGAAGTGGGAGAGGAAGAAGCAGGCTCATAGCAGAGGAGCCTGATGTGGGGCTCGATCCCACAACGCCGGGATCACGCCCTGAGCCGAAGGCACACGCTTAACCGCTGTGCCACCCAGGCGCCCCTGCCTCACTCCATCTTTAGCTAAATGATAACAGTAATTAGGAACTAAGTGCTTTACATATATTAACTTATTTAACCCTTACAACAATCCTGAGATAGGTGCTTTTATTGTCTCCATTTACAGATGAGAAAACCAAGTCATCCATAAATTATGAAACCTGCCTATGTTCACAGTGCTGTGATTCAAATCCAGGCAGTCTGGCACCTGAGCCCATCATCTTAATCATAATCACTCAGCTACACTGCATTTTCAAGAATTTTAAAATACCAGGGTGCCTGGGTGGCGCAGTCGTTAAGCGTCTGCCTTTGGCTCAGGGCGTGATCCCAGCATTCTGGGATCGAGCCCCACATCAGGCTTCTCCGCTAGGGGCCTGCTTCTTCCTCTCTCACTCCCCCTGCTTGTGTTCCCTCTCTCGCTGGCTGTCTCTGTCAAATAAATAAAATCTTTAAAAAAAAAAAATTTTTTTTTAAATACCTGTTTCGTTGTTTCACCTAGTAAGCAAAAACAAAAGAAAAATAAAAGAACCAAAACATTAAAGACTTTAACCTCAAAAGATTTAAGATTAAAACAAAATTTTATTTTATTTATATATATTTTTAAAAGATCCTATTCTTAAGTAATCTCTACACCCAATGTGGGGCTTGAACTTACAACCCTGAGATCAAGAGTCAATGCTCTACCAACTAAGCCGGCCAGGCACCTCGAAACAAAATTTTAAAAGATGATTCTAATATGACAAGTATTAGTAGGTATGTCTGAAGTATGACTTCTAAAGAAAAATAGGATTTTTTTCAAATGAAAGTCTCTATAAATACCACATACCACTGCTCTTCACTGGGAAAAAGCTTTCAGTTACCAATTATGCTTTGAGGCAAATAAATTTATCCCTCACAGACTGCTTTAACATCCGAAAAAAGATTTAGGAAGACTATCCAAGGGGGACAGGAACCCAGGTGGCTAGGTGCCATGTATGAACACTTAGCAGTGGGAAGCACAGCATGAATCAGAACACATATTTGGGAAGAATCCTATAGAATCACTAAAACCACTACAGAAAACAATGAAGTCGTATTTAATCCAAATCAATACATTATGCTGAAGATCAGATTTACATCTAGTTATGTGTTGGAATCAATAGAG